>NC_139671.1:2841068-2868568 GCF_951799395.1 Argentina silus
TAGAATAACATGTTCTACAGTTTCGGGCAAATAAATGTTTTGCTGCAGTGTTGTCAAAAAAAAAACAACGGTTGCAAAACAGATGTGAATGCATTGCCATTGGCATATTTCATAGATGTATTTCATTGCATATTACTGACATGCTGTGGAAGAAATGCAAAGACACATTTTGACACCAGAGATTTATGCTTTTTTGCAATGAATACATGGTTATGAAACTCATGTCATGAAATGTAATGATGCTTTGTGTGTGGTGCTCCTCATGTTAGGGTTTTATAATCTTACTATAAACTGTAAAAATCACAGTATTCTTCCTCATTTTTAGGAAGTGGATGCTATCGAATCAGAGGTCAAGACAATGGAGAAAAACGTGACGAAGATCAGAGCCATCCTGTCATCTATGGACGCCTCAGACATTTCAGCGGAGGAGTACCTCCGCAACCATCAGGTTAGGCATGCCTTTGTGTCTCAGCACCTCTGTCTGTGTGTGTGTGTGTGTGTGTGTGTGTGTGTGTCTCAGTATTAGTGACCTACTACTATCCCCCCCTACACACACACACACAACTCTAGGTAATCCTGGCCAACATCCAGTCCATGCAGAGGACGGTGAAGGAGATGGAGAGCTGTCAGGCAGAGCTATGTCTGCCCCGGGGGGCAGAGGACACACTCACAGTCTTCCCCAGAGCCAGCCAGCTCAGGCAGCCCCTCAGAGAGCTGGAGCAGCTCATGGAGGTACAAACACTTCTGCAAACTTCTCTAAATTGTTTCACACTTGTTTTCATAAGTATTTTAAATACTTTTCGACCCAGGTCTGCCACAAGTGCAAACAGTGTATCGTATCTACAGTACCTGCTGCGATAGAACAGCAAAATAAAGGCTTACCAGCTGTTTTGGGGGGGGGGTATTAATAAAATTAGCCAAATTTGTAATATTGTTGGACTACCGCTCTTCATTGATTTTCATGTGCTTTCTCTCTCTCTCTCTCTCTCTCTCTCTCTAAGGTGAAGATAGAGAGGGTTGCTGGTGTGGCTCCTGCCACAGAACTGTTGGGGATGACTAGCCAACAGGTACACACTTGCCTTTGGTTGGATAACCAAAAAGTAACTTAAGAAAAAACACAGGCTTAAATGTTTTTTTTATGAGATATAATATCCATCATTTGTTTTCTAAATAATCTTGGAATAACCATTTTGGTAAAGCTGCTCTATTGTAAGTGAAGAGTAACACCATTTGCCGTCACCCAAAGGCAAGGAGGCATACCCTGGCTCTGGAGAACACTAGCATTGTATTTATTTAGCCATTATTTTAGCAGGGAGTCCCATTGTGACCAAGGTCTCTTTTACAAGGGAGCCCTGCACACACACAGTTTACAATAATACATAGTACACAACATTAATAAACAAACATAATAAAACACAATCAAGGAAAACAAACACATTTTTCAATAAAGTGGTCCTTAATCAAAACTTTAAGCTGCCCTATTGCAACCCAGCAGTAAACACTCTGATTCAATTCATCAACCAGTCATCCTTGATGAGCTGTATCAGGTGAATGAGTTGCTGGACTGAAACAGAAATCTGCTCACCTTTCAGCTCTCCAGAACCAGGGTTGGTGACCACTGCTCTAACATGTTTCTGAGCTGTATTTACTAACCCATTGCTAACCCACACTGTGAAGCAGGAAACATTTGAACCATGTTATTCTGAGGAAGACGAGGAAGACGAGGAAGACTCCGATGAAGGGAGTACTCACTCTTCATCCTCTGATACGCTCACCAGCAGTTTCCCAGAGGTAAAGACCTTAATCAATCAATCAATCAATCAATCAAACAACTATCAATCAATCAATCAATCAATCAAACAACTATCAATCAATCAATCTTTTTTGTATAGCCTATTTCTCCGAGTTCCATTCTGACAACAAGGAAAATGGAATCCCTCTGTCTTTATTGAGACAGTAGGAAACACAGACACCATTCCCAGGAATGTCACCTGGTGGCGTAATGTTGGGAATGTTACCACTCAACCTCAACACAACCTCAACAATTCCCTTATGTGTCTGTGACTGTGGTCAAGGAACGTTGTATATTATTTGTTATATCATATAGAAGAATTGTGTATGTAGCCATACAATAACATACTAGCCATAATTAAAGGTAATTGTGTCTGTTAAGTGCATGCTGGGATGTTACGTGCTCTATTAATGGCATCTGCAAGACAGGTGTTTCCCCTTCTTTCACACTATCTGGACGTCTCCATAGAGACCACACCAGAGACCATCACAATCACTCCCCCACGGAAACTGCAAGTCTGCAGATGAGATTGTTCTTACACTGATCTAAAGTCACTTTTGCAATGGATCCAAAATAGGCATCTTCTACTTTTCCGAGAAATCAGTTGGATGCTGTCAAAGGCAGCTGCTCTGTGTCTGTCGCCTCTTAGGAGCCTTTTCTGCCACACAACCACTAACATCACCACCATATCCTCTTTTGCATCTCCACCCTGTGTGTGTGTGCATGCGTGTGCGTGTGTGTGTGTGTGTGTGTGTGTGTGTGCGTGCGTGCGCGTGTGCGTGTGTGTGCGTGCGTGCTCGTGTGTGTGTGTGCGTGTGTGTGCGTGTGTGTGCGTGTGTGTGTGTGTGTGTGTGTGTGTGTGTGTGTGTGTGTGTGTGTGTGTGTGTGCGCGTGCGCGTGCGCGTGTGTGTGCGTGTGTGCGTGCTAGGACCCAGACGAGGCATCAGGGTACCAGGACATGGCAGAAGCAGCCGCTGCAACCACCCTGGACAATGTTTCAGTCACCAAGGTAAGTGGACCGTATTAGTTGATCTTCTACCTGCGGTAATATCCTTATTTCCCTCAACAGTCACTGTCACACTGTCACATTTAGTTTAACTACCGCCACACTACTGAACAATGCAGTTAAACTTGTAAACTTTGTGAAGAAGCACCAATACTGTACTCTATACTGTACTGATTTTTTGGGTTGTTTTAAAAAGATTTCATCTACTGGACTTTGGTGTGATAAACTCAAATCGTCTCCTTTTCCTTTCAGGAGCTGGGAGCTTCAGACACGCTACATGAAACAGGTTCTGGTTCACTAAAAGAGGAGGCTTGGCAAGCAGCTGAACATCCAGGCAGAGGGCCTCTGAACAGCCCTTCATTACCTGTGCAGTCAGGGCCCGTAACCAAGGATAGTATGTCAGAAACCAAGAAACCTGAATCAGTAACTAAACCAGTCACTGAGGTTAGTTTAGTAACTAAGCAAACTGGACTAGTACCTATGAAGATTGGACTGGGAACCGAAGAGATCAAATCAGTATCTGAGACTAGTTCAGTGATTAAGGGGATGAGTTCAGTAACCACGGCAACTGGCCCAGTAACCAAGGCATCTATGTCAACACTTGAGACAAGTTGGGTAACCATGGAGGCTGGACCTGTACCTTTGAAGACTGGAGTAGTAACCAAGGAGACACAATCGGTACCCAAGTGCGAAGATCTAATGAGCGCCATCGCCAGTCATGGCAGCACGGGACATGAACCACATCAGGGACAGGAGACCAGTATCAAGACTCAAAGCAGGTAAAAGACACACAAATGCACACACACACAAACCCACACACATACGCGCACACACACGCTCGCGCACACAGAGACAGGCAGACAGACAGACAGACACACACACACACACACACACACACCACTCTTTTTAAATGCGTTTGTCTGTTTCCAGACCTGATGGCGTCCTCAGTGTGCCAGAGGATGAGGATGAGGATGAGGAGGAGGGGAGGTGGGCCCGTCTTCATACCCGGCTGTCCAAGAAACTCAGCCGGCTGAGGGAGGTTCAGGAAGAGGATCGATCAGGGGTCAGTTCACACTCCCAACATGAACCCCAAACAGACCCCTACACCCCTCCCCTCCAGGCACGGGTGTAGATACCATATGATAGTACTGTAGTTCCATCTGGCTTAAGGGTTGATTTGGGTTTGAGTGTCAGACAGGAAACACTACCTGCTTCCCTTGCGCCAGATCTGTTTGTCCTCTAATCAACACCTCTAAGCTTCATGCTGAACAACATTAGAAAAGTTGGCCAAAGCACAAACTGGTGACTCACACTGTTTCTGGCTGGTGACTCACACCGTTTCATGTGTATCAGGGTTAGGGTTAATCCCTTTTCAGTCCCTTCAATTCATGAGGTACTTTTAAATTACATTACATTCAAGAAATGTGTTCATAGAGAAGATAATGGCTTTGGTGTTCCCTTGGAGATATTTTCTGGGCGGAGTTGTGTTACATTGTGTTACACGTTTCAAATAAAATCACAGGATGGAAAATAAATGCACTCTAAGTGCTTTGCATGAAAGCATGTGAGACTCACTGTTGCCATTTAGAAGGGATATGGCCACTGGAATAAATAGCTACTTTTCCACAGCTTGTTCGTTAGGCAACTAATGCACTTGGTTGATAAGAATATCCTACCCTCGCTCTAAACCTTGACCCCAAACCCTAACCCTAACCCTAACCCTATTGCATGTAGGGTTACCTGTGCATTGCTAACACATGACCTGGGAAACCAATGATATAAATCTTTAATCCATGTTGATGTTTTTTTTTGTTTATTTGTTACTATTGTTTATTCCATGTTTACGCCCCTCTCTGTGTTGTTATTTAGGGCGCGATGGCTGAGGAGAGTGATGGTGGTTTCAGTGCTGTGTGGGAGATACAGGAGTGTACTTCAAGCCTTAGAAGACTCAGACATAGAACCAGTGGTGTTAAAACAATGGTGAATCCATTCTCTTCCTCTCGTGTGTGTGCGCATGTGCGTGCGTAGCATGTGTGTGTGCGTTGTGGGTGTGTGTGCGCGCGTGTGCGTGCTTGTGTTGCGTGTGTGTTAATGTGTCCGTGCGTGCGTGTGTGTGCTCACTCTGAGATGTGTGTCCTGTTTTTTTTTTAATGATATGTGTGGTTTGCCCCTTTAGGCGAGATCAGAGGAGGACAGCCATCCTAGTCTGGAAACAAAGTTGTACAGATCTCTCTACAGAGTAGTCCTCTCTACGGACACACTCACTGACCTCCTACTGAACCCTGTTGGGACGACCATGGAGGACGCCCAGCTAAGACTCCTACAGCTAGAGGTAGGTCATAAGATGGTTATTGTGAAAAACTGTGACACGTTCTGTGTATGTATTCTCTGTATGTTTTGTAATGCATTACAAGTGCTTTGTGCATTTTTTATTTCATTTATTCACTATATGGCTTATTTATATCGAGACAGATACAAACGTTGACACATTGCTGTTGTCTTTTATAAGGAACCATGATGAATGCTTAAAGCATGGTTTGTAATGTTTATGGCCATTTGTTTTGTAATAACTTATGAATGCTGCATGTAAAAACGGTTGTGTGTGTGTGTGTGTGTGTGTGTGTGCCAGTGTGTCTCAGCAGAGTTGGTCGTCCTGAGTGATGAGCTGAGCCATGTGAGTTCAGAGGTCAGCCCTGCCTTTTTAGACGAGGAAGCAGAAGCGCTGACGTGTCTGAAGTGCCTGAAGGGTTGCCTGGCAACGGCTCGGTCCGCCTTCTCCTCCTCACAGAACCAGCTACGCACACGCCTGGGCCCGGAGCACCAATCCCCGGTTAGAACCGTCTCACAACCACCATACAACCAACCCAGAACCCTCACTGAACTAGAGTCCTGCATCGGGTCGGGTATCCAAGTGACCCACACAGGACTCTACACTGAACCACCTTACAACAACCACCACAACCAAACTACTTTTGGCAACACAGAGACCACTTCATAACTGCCATGTAACTAAAGCACAACCACCACTGAACCGCCTCACAACAACTCCCACAGAACTTCCCCAGAGCAACACAGACACCACTTCACCACCAACTGCCATACAACTAGTACAGCACCACCACACGAGAATCCATTTGAGAGATACAATATCTCCTGTGTTCGACTTGTCCTGGTTGTTTTTCCCCGTATAGGCTTGGCTGGAGCATCAGCAGAGACAGGTGTGTGTGTTTGAGGAGATGGAACAAGGACAGAGTGACCTATTCTCACACATTATGGATGTCCCAAATCTGGAGGTACATAAGTGCAACTTTGGAGTGTGCATGTGCATGTGTGCCCACCCGCCCGCGCGTCTGTCTTTGTTTGTGTCTGTGTGTGTGCGTGCGTGTCTTTGTTTAGTGTACGTGTGCTTGCATCCATCCATCCATCCTGTGGGCAGTTGGGTTATGTTTGAGCTGGTGTGTGTTGGGTTATGTTTGAGCTGGTGTGTGTTGGGTTATGTTTGAGCTGGTGTGTGTTGTGTCTGCTGTTTGTGTTAATGACGAGTGTATGCAATCCCTCCGCAGGGTATGCTGGGTAGCCGTTGGAGAGGGCGTCCCGAGGAGAAGGCAGAGTTACAGCAGCTCTCCCAGGCTCTGTTACACAGGCTGGCCAGTCTGGTAGAGATGGGTCAGGAGCGCCTGGTGTGCAATCAGGGCAGTCAGCCGGGCAGCCGCACCCAACTGCAAATTCTACTCAGTAGACACAAGGTAGACACCGCATCACATCGGAAAAAGGGATCGCAATAAATGAAGGACAGTTTTTTTTTTTGCCAATTTGGATGCATCTCAAGTTTGGGATCGCTAATTAAACCAGTTGATTATTACTTTCATATTATTTAAATTTCTGAATTAACTCAGTTACTTTGATGGTACTGTAACTGTTCAAACTGAATCCTGAGATGTTTTAAACATGTTTCACTGATTTAGCTCTGATGGTTTGGTATTTCCTTGGTAATGGCTGGCTGGATAGAAGTATTTCCAGGTCGTGGGGTCACAGCTGATATTTGTGCAGTGGCTGTTCCACCACAAGCCACAGGGGGTGCTGGAGAGCCAGGAGGATGAAAGGGTTAGGCTGGAGCAGCAGGTCAGGACTCTGCAGCAGCAGGCGCTGGAGCAGGTCATCACCATGCAGAGGACAATGCAGGTACAGTAGAGAGGTTGATTACACTCATGCATATGCACACAAACACATATGTACACACACACACACACAACAACAAAAACTTTTGTTTGTTTGAAAGTTAGTAGACTGCATGGAGAGAAATACTGTGTGTGTGTGTGTGCGCGTGTGTGTGTGTGCGTGTGTGTGTGTGCGTGTGTGTGTGTGTGTGTGTGTGTGTGTGTGTGTGCGCGCGCGTGCGTGCGCGTGTGCGTGTGTGTGTGTGTGTGTGTGTGTGCGTGTTCAGGACTGGACCCAGTGGGAGGAGGGCTATGTGCGGCAGGGCAGGCTGTTGGAAGAGCTAGAAGCCCTCATCCCCACCGAAGGCCCAGAGGAAGAGGAATCTGAGGGGCAGCTGAAGGAGAAACTCAACACCTGCCAGGTAACCACGCAACCTCACATAACTAATCAGCACCTGTTAAAAGCACGCAAGCAAGTCAGCGGATTCTGCTTGCAGGTCCGCCAAAACGCAAAAAATTAAGCAAATGCATTTTCACATGAAGATGATATCGTTTTTTCTCAATTAATGACATTCCATAAGAGTAGCATTGCTTTTTGAAAACACGATTTGAGGCTGTACACACTAGTACACAATTTGTTTACATCACCACAAAAACAATGGAGTAATTGGTCCTTATTGCTTTGGGTATGATGAGGTAAAACAGTAAAAATGCATCCTTAGCCGTGGGTTAGGTTAGGGTTAGGGTTAGGTTAGGGTTTAGGTTAGGTTAGGGTTAGGTTAGGGTTAGGGTTAGGTTAGGGTTAGGTTAGGTTAAGTTAGGGTTAGGTTAGGTTAGGGTTAGGTTAGGGTTAGGGTTAGGTTAGGGTTAGGTTAGGGTTTAGGTTAGGTTAGGGTTAGGGTTAGGTTAGGGTTAGGTTAAGTTAGGGTTAGGTTAGGTTAGGGTTAGGGTTAGGTTAGGGTTAGGGTAAATTGGAGAGGGGACTATGAAACGGTCTCTGTCTGTTCGAATGTCACAAGCTTCTTCTCAGACTTCCTTTTTTTTCGCTTTGTCATTCTGGGGTATCAGGTGTGGATTGATAGGCAAATTATTTTAATTTAATCCATTTTTAAATTGAGTCTATAACACAATAAAATGTGGAAAAGTGAAGGGGTCTGAATACTTTCCGAAGGCTCTGTATGTAGTTATATGGCTTGTGATGAACAACGGCCTAGGATTTTGACGGCATTTGGATGATGTGAAGCGGTAGAGAAACCACATTCCAAATGGCTTCAGTGGATGGCTGAAGGAGTCATGGCTGCCCACTGCCAGTCTAATTATATTTTTCCATGGCACACTTAATTCCGAATCCAATTACTCAGAGGAATGGGATGTCATGCTGTATCAGAGAACTCAGTGTTCCCTTTCTACCATTAACTCCCCATATTGTCCTCCTCCTCCCTTTCACAATTACAGAAGCTTGTTTCGCAAATGGAGTGACTAGAGTAGGGGGTGTGTGTGTGTGTGTGTGTGTGTGTGTGTGTGTGTGTGTGTGTGTGTGTGTGTGTGTCTGTGCGTTCCTGTGTGTGTGCGTATGTGCGTGGGTACACACACTACTGGATTTCCTTAATTGATTTATGCCTTCCTCTTTGTGGCTGTTGCCATAGCTCTGAATGCATTGTCTGGGAGGGGGAGTCCTGTGGCTCCGTTGGTGAAGTATGCTGCTCGTAATGCGTAATGGAATACAGTATATTATATTAACAGAAGTTTCTTTCCTCTTTCACTTATTTCTGTCTATTTCTCCTCTTCTTCACCTCCTATGACTCTCTCCATTCCCTCTCTCATTCTTTGACCCATACCTTGTTCTCTCCATCCCCCTTTCTTCCCCCCACACTTTTTTTTTCACATCCCATTTCCTGTTTTTCTCTCCCTCTCACCACTACTCCCTCCTTCTTCTCTTTTCCCCTTCCCGCCTCTCTCCCACCCTCAATCTCCCCTCTCTCCCACCCTCAATCTCCCCCCTCTCCCACCCTCAATCTCCTCTCTCTCCACATCCTCCCCCTCTTTCCCACTCTCCTCTCTCTCCTCCTCCTCCTCCTCCTCCTCCTTTCTACCTCCTTTAGAAAGTGCTGGTTGTGCTAGAGGAGAACTGGCCAGCTTTGGGGTCAACCTTGGACCAGGGGAAGGCCCTGCAGACCCAGGTGTGCAGTTCCGGAGCTGGCCATAAAGTGGGAGCCCTGGATCTGCACTGGCGGGGTATCCACAGCAGGGCGGCGCAAGAGAGTCAGCGCTGGCGTGATATTAGTGACAACTGGGCCAGGTACAATAGGCATACAGAGGAGCCCTGGTAGCAGGAGGTGAAGAGGTTAACAAGGTTCACACAGGCTGGTCATATACATAATAGAAAAAGTCACACACACAAATATATAACTAACAACACTTCAGTGATGGAATGTGAGTGTGGCATAGAACGCTTGTTACTTACTTATTTGTAAACAAAGTCACACACCACACATTGCAAGGAAATTAAAATAAAAATGTTCCAATACATCCACATGCTCACGGTACATTTTACAAGTAGTTTACATTGTAAAGATAGTTTACTGTAACATCACAAATCAAGTGTGTTTTCTCACAACAATGTCTGAATAAATGCCTCTGTGCCAGTGGTCAATATACCCACATACTAAAATACTGGATTAATTACAGCAATCAAAGATCAAATGTGCATTGTAGAGCATAAGAATATGAAACGCTTAGAATATTGGTGATTGGTGAATCGTGAATCGTGAATACCTCGGGCTGACTCAATTCTCACTGATTCTCAGTGACAAAGAAGATTGGTAGGTTGAACGTTCTGTCGTAGTCCACCCCCCTGAACCGCCCTGAACCCCCCTGTTCTGTCGTAGTCCACCCCCCTGAACCGCCCTGAACCCCCCTGTTCTGTCGTAGTCCACCGCCCTGAACCCCCCTGTTCTGTCGTAGTCCACCCCCCTGAACCCCCCTGTTCTGTCGTAGTCCACCCCCCTGAACCCCCCTGTTCTGTCGTAGTCCACCCCCCTGAACCCCCCTGTTCTGTCGTAGTGAACCCCCCTTCTTCCCCCTGAACCCCCTGAACCCCCCTGTTCTGTCGTAGTCCACCCCCCTGAACCCCCCTGAACCCCCCTGTTCTCCTTCTCTCCAGGTTCCACAGAGCCTCTGCATCACTCACTCAGTGGATGGGTGCGGCCAAAGAGCGCCTGCGAGCGTGGTCAAGCCTGCCCGATACCACACCTCAACACAGGGAGCTCACCCGTGCCTACCTCAGACAGTCTCTGGTAAATTAGCTAGGAGTGAAATCTCTTAGATAAGGCAGAGAGAGAGAAGTAAGACAACAGCTGTGTTACATAATGTGTGTACTGTAATCCTGATGTGTGTAATGTAACTGATGGAGTACATGTAACTGTTTTATATAACTGAAATTATAACTGAAATTATATATAACTGAAATTATATATAACTGAAATTTCAAATAACAAAAATCTGTGAAAGCCAACATTTGGTTTATCACCCTCCATTGATTTGACCTTTTTTCTTTTTTTAACAGGATTTCTCCATGGAGCAGGTGTCTAGGTCAGTCCAGAAGGCCTCTGTGGACAGGGCAGGCACTCTGCTGCTGCAGCTGAAGGAGGCGGACGCCCCGGGCCTGCGCAGGCAGCTGTCCCAGCTAGAGCAGACCTGGGCCCAGGTCACAGCTCAACTGCCCAAAGCCCAGGAGAGATTACACCAGGTGGGTAAGGAAGGGTCGGATCTGTGCACAATAGGTATTTGAAATGTCTACTGTCTACTGTGCACGCATGCATGGCGCACACACACAAAAACCAGCTGGGAACCTCCTCTGCTGCAGCTGCAGCCATCAGAGGTGAAGGCCAATTCCTAGCACAACGTAGGATCTCCCTTACACGATTCTATTCCATCATGTGTCAGTTTACCAGCAGAGATAGGGAGCATGAAGCGAGACAGTTAACTCGCCAGCCTTTGTGTCACGTGACAATCACCTCTTGTTGCCGTGCTTGTGCGCTTATGGAATCGTTGAGTGAAACGTATTGCTTGGGTGAAGTTGAAACATCTCTAAAGTCACTTGGAAGTCACACATAATATTGCTTTTTGTTTGACCAGATCTACATGTTGCACCAACCAGTCTGTTCTTTAAGGAACTGTCCCTTGGTGACAATAAAGCTTTATTATTCAATTCCCCTTCCCTCGCTCAGCTCCTGTTGGAAAGATGGCCGCCATGGGAGGTGATGTCAGACCTAGAGGCCTGGGCGGGGGAGACTGAAGCCTGGCTGGAGGAGGAGAGGGAGGGAACCCACAAGGCCTGTGACACGGCCCAATTCACCCACACACTCCAGCGCTACCAGGTACCCTCCCACCTTCCCTCTCTCCATCCCTCCATCCCTTCTTCATCCTCTCACTGATGATAGATTTTAGGGAAAATCACCTCAAAACAACCAACAACTTAAGATGGCTGCGGTACAGGCCTGGCAGAGAATCACCAGAGAATATGCCCAGCCTCTGGTGGGGTCAATGGGCTGCAGACTTCAGGCAGTTATTGCATGCAAAGGATTATTTATTTAAAGTATTAAACATGAGTACTTTATTTGGACATTATATGATTTTTTTCAATACTTTTGGAGTCCTGAAATAGAATGTTTAAAACATGGTGTACTTTCTAAATCCAATCTGAAAAAACAACAACATTGAATTAAAGCTGAAATATCTACTTTAACCTCACAGCAAAAGTATTATTTAGACTTTTTTTCTCAAGATATTATTATTATTTTGACTTTGTACAGAAAACTGTAAGTGTTGATGTTTTGCTTGGCACTAATATGTTTCTGTAAATGACTATGAATACCACTGTTCATTTGACCAGTGGATTCAATAGGTCTTTAAGCTATGTACATGGCTAGACTAATTCCCTCTCATAAAGTAGCAGTATAACTATATACAAAATATATTATTGCAACATTACCTGGAAAACAAGTTATATACTTGTTATATACTGTAAGCTATAACAAGGGTCCAGAATTTTCCTAAGCCTTCCACATACTATATGAAAGGGACGTGCTTGAGACAACAAAAAGTAATGCTAAAATCAGCTGTCATTTTCACACATGTTTGGAACAGAGATTCCAGTTGTGTGATGCCAGTGTGTTATTGGTTTCTGTCCCCTTAGGAGCGTCAGGCAGGCCTGGCCAGCAGGCAGCTCACCCTTGACTTCCTGTGCCAGTCTGGGCTTCAGGCCGCTGTGTCTGACGTCCTCGCCCACCGCTCTGAGCGCACGCTGTTGGCTGAGGGACTGGGCGCCCTCAACCTGCACTGGCTCCTCCTACAGGGAAAGTTATCTAGTCAGGTGAGTACTGGCTCCTCCTACAGGGAAAGTTATCTAGTCAGGTGAGTACTGGCTCCTCCTACAGGAAGTTATCTAGTCAGGTGAGTACTGGCTCCTCCTACAGGAAGTTATCTAGTCAGGTGAGTACTGGCTCCTCCTACAGGAAGTTATCTAGTCAGGTGAGTACTGGCTCCTCCTACAGGGAAAGTTATCTGGTCAGGTGAGTACTGGCTCCTCCTACAGGAAGTTATCTAGTCAGGTGAGTACTGGCTCCTCCTACAGGAAGTTAACTGGTCAGGTGAGTACTGCATCCAAACCACGACTATGGTCCCAGCCAATCAAATGTAGGTTCATAATTGTACTGTATGTCAACTTATTGCAAGCCTTGCTCTTTACATACGGCATATATTTACCATTGCACTTTACCAAGTACTGCTGAATAAATATATTTGTTTTGTAATGTGTGTGTAATGCGTGTGTGTATGTGTGCGTGTGCGTCTGTGTGTATAACTATTACATATTCCCTCTGCAGATGCGTCAGGCCGAGGAGCTGCAGCGCGCTTGCACAGACAGAGAGAGGAGACTGCAGCTTCTGTGTAGCTGGACCACACAACAGACAGAGAGGCTCAGGGCGTGGGAGAGACCTGTCAGTCAGACACAGGCTAACAAGGCTTTGCTGGAGTGGGAGGTATGGGCCATTCATAGCAGCCAGTGCGTGTGTGTGTACATGTCTGTGCATGCTATGTCTGTGTTTATAAGTTGATATTTGTGTGCTTGTACATCTTCAGTGTATTTGTCCATCTGTTGCTTTTTTTTTGACTGGAGATTTGTGTATGTGCGCGCGTGCGTGTGTTTGTCTTTATGCGTGAGTGAACCATTTATCCATGTCTTCTCCAGACGGTTGAAGAGAAACTAAAGGAGGTGTGTGGGGAACTGCAGGAGCTGAGAGCTGTGCGTGTGTGTGTAGACGGGGACCAGGAAAGGGAGCTTCCGACTGACTGTGCATTCACTCAGCAAGCAGACGCAGTCGCCCAGACCTGCATAGTCCTCAGTCAACAGGTAACCAGCACACAACACTACAAGCAAGTGACAACTACTACAACATGAGATTGAGAATTGGAGTTGATGAGATGGTGGAAAAACAATAATAATGAAAAACAGTATTTCAGTATTTCTACGTGAATCACTGAGCTTGGGCTATATTGTGATTTTGACCTTTAGATATTGCCTGTGCCACCAGCTGCATATGTTGCGTACGCCACCACATGTGCCAGTGGTGTGTTGATGTTCTGTATGTGCCATGCGGCTGTTGTGTGTCTTGCAGGTCGTGGCTCTGAGGCCAGCTCTACAGCGGGTTCTAGATCAGTGGGGCCAGTTTGAGAAGGAGCTGGGTGAAGTATCACTCCACACCACTAGGTTGCGCTGCACCCTGGAGCATGGTCGTGCTCCACTCCTCTGGCCTCACCAGGTCGCGGAGTGGATGGAACAGCTGCAGGTGAGAATAATTAGGCTACCTATAGTGTACTGAACAGAGAATCTAATATAGTGTACTGTAGCCTGCTAGTTGCAGCTGTTTCTATCAGTTGTACACACTGCTCACACATTTTCTGCGCGTGCCCTGGCTGGCGTAGGAACGACTAAGGGTTAAAGTGTCCACTAGGTTTTGCAGCGTGCCCACCAGACGATCCCCTGGTGTGTGTGTGTGTGTGTGTGTGTGTGTGTGTGTGTGTGTGTGTGTGTGTGTGTGTGTGTGTGTGTGTGTGTGTGTGTGTGTGTGTGTGTTTTTCAACTTTGATATGTGAGATTAACACTGTGGTCTTTCCCTCTCCACAGCAGTTCCAGGTGGAGTCTGAGAATGGTGCAGAGCTTTGGGCTGCTCTTGATCAATCGTATATCAGTCTGAAGGATGCAGTCAACCCCGGAGCGGTCCAAGTCCTCACGGAACGAGTGGAGGGGGAGAGGACACGGTCAGTACCACAAATGAACTCTTTAAATTAAATTAAATTAAATTTTAACAAGTTTATTTGTCGTATACACAAAATATAGCCATAGATGGTGCAATGAAATGCTTTGGACAAGCTAGCTCCTCAACAGTGCTCAACTGTATTTTGCTCTCCCTCAGGTGTAAGGTGGTATTGCAGGAGATGGCTGAGGAGCTCCTGAAGCAAAGGGATCTGCTCTCTCTCTGGCATGAGTACAGCCGTCTGTCTGAGCACTGCTCCCTCAGTCTGCAACACCACCAGGACCAGTGGGTGGTACTGCTGAGCTCCCCACCCAGGCCACAGGTCTACACACAGGCCCAGAGCGACTCAATCAAGGTCAGTGAGCAAATGGAACACTCAAAACAGAGATGAGGTATGAAAGTAATTTGCTTGTATTTGGAAAGCACTCAGAATCTAAATGACATACTAATTCGCAAGTCCTAAGCATGTATCAGGAGTAGACTGTCATACCATTCCAAGCCGAGGTAAACAAAACACTTGTATACACTACCTGGATACATACTTATTTGTGTAGCTGTTGTTTGTCATCATGTGGTGTTTTTCGGAAAGAGCCGAAGACCCATCAGAACCCAAATGCGTCAAGGCCTTTTTAGAACTCAGACAATCTTGTCAGTGCTTCTGAGCGGGCATGGAACGTTCCGTTCAAAGAATGTGACGAAGCACAGACAGGGCTAGAAATAACCACTAACTCCGCACCTGAGCTTGCAAACCAAGTGCTCATTTGTTTCCTACCGAAAGATGAAATGAGTTCTAATATTATTCTGAACACGTGAACAAGCAGTGAGCAGCAATTCTCCTGCTCATATTTGTGCATGATTAATCATTTCTGTCCACTTCAAAAGCACTATTGAAAATGTTTTGGCCTATTTCACGTCTGTAAATGGAATTCAATTCAATTCAATGAATGCAACATGTTCAGAAGATGTCCAGAGATGCCAGAGTCAATTTTGGCAAAGTTATAGTCACTTGTTTTTACGCAACATCGGCCATTAAGGACCGTAATCACACTTTCAAGCACTTTCATGCTTTGCATAAGCCTTCGTGTAAAATCATATTTTTGTGGCTCAGAAGCTAAATGAAAACTTGCATTCACAGTTGGGATCTCTTTCTCAGAGTGTTATATGCCTATATTTGTAAAAAAAAAAAAAAAAAAATTCCAAGTCTTTTTTGCATTAAAACAGCAATAGAGACATCAATAAATGCACATTGCATAACTATTGGCATGAGCATTTTATTTTTTTCCAGAAATGGGTTATTTGGGGTCTCCTTGGGCAGCCATAATCACTACTTAATTTTCATGCAAGGAAAACTGGGTCCGGGTATCTAAGGGTTAAATGGTTTATAGCTCAGAATTGAGCTGATGCTTGATCTGTGCTGAAGGACAACCTCTACCCTGAGCATATATTACTGAGGGAATCGTTAACACCAATGTCTCAATAACCCCTCGACTGGTGTCGAATGACCCAGTGAGATTTAACCCTCTGTGTCAGAACCTACAGGACAGTATGGAGGACCTGCAAGGCAGCGTGGGAGAAGTTCTGGAGGCCTCCAAGCCTCTCATCAGACAGCTGGAGCCACTCGCCGTGTCCCTCATCCAATCAGAGACCAGAACGCTCTCACATGACCTCTTGCTGATGGCCCAGGCGATGTCAGGGAAACGGGTGCAGCTTCAGGTGAGGGATGAACTGGAGGTGATGCAGGACACACACTATACGCCTCCTCTAGACCAGAGCAACATAACCCCAGGGGACGTACTGTGTATGTATGTGTAGCGGAGGTGGTTCGGAATCATGCTCTTGTCATAAACTAGCCCGAAGACACGCAAATTCAAGTGTCACCATCAGACGTGGAGGATGTCCTCTTGGCTAATGGTAGACGGCTAGGGTTTGTGTTTTCTACATGGGGGACCGCATATGCAAGTTTTCATTTGTGTGTGATGGATCAACTAGGGGGTCAAACTGTTTGTTGTTTGCAGGAGGAGTTTGAGCAACAACAAACGTTCAGTAGTAGTTTGGAGTCACTTGAGAAGCATGCTGAGGACCTCCGACACAGGTTGACCACTGATATTCACATTACGGACACTACGAAGGTGAGTCAGACACACACACACACACACACACACACATTGAATCACTTGTTCACAACAGGGGAAATGTGCCTTTTCACATTCATAACATTCCCCAAACCCACTCACACTCTATACTACCCCCCCCCCCCCCCTCCTCCCCTTGATCAGTGGACATCTGACATTATTGCACATTATTGTACTATTACTCTATTGTCACTTTTTTTATGACTATATTATATTGTATTCCTGATTTGTTGATTGTTGTCGACTGTTGAGTGAGGAGCAAGATCCCAAAGCATTTCACTGTCAATTACAGCTATATGCGATGTACATGACGAATAACATTTGATTTGATTTGATTTGATGACAAACACACACACACTTATTGTGCTGACTAATCTGTCACTCTGCCCCTCAGAAGGCTCTGGTTGAGCTGGGCAACCTGCTCCCTGCACTGGTTAACCTCACTGAGATGAGCTGCTGTGTGACCTTGAAGGAGCCGGAAGCAGAACGACTGCAGACACTCACCAGACAGGTGCAGGCATTCTCTAGCACATCTGACATGGACAGGTGAGTGGTAGTGCAAGTAATTAGATGACACATGTTTCGAGCCGATGTGTAAATGTCACCGTGAGAACTTGACTCGCAGCAAATTCAAGGCTGAAATCAGGCAGTGTCTGCCCAGCTTTAGGCTAATACTTAATTTTCACCAGCAAAATTACTAAATGCATATGATTCTACTTTGTATGTGAATTGCAAATGATTTGTGTGTGTGTGTGTGTGTGTGTGTGTGTGTGTGTGTGTGTGTGTGTGTGTGTGTGTGTTTATTCACCTCAGGTACATGCAGGTAGAGGCACAGCGCTCCCAGAGCTTTCAACAGAAGTGTGAGAGCTGGACCAGCTTTGTGGACAGAATGGAGGACGTTCTGGCCGTTAACATTGCTGGAGACAATTCAGGTGTCCTGGAGCAGCTGGCCATCCAACAGGTACAATCCATTTACTCATTAGATTAGATCATCAATTAGATCATTAGATTAGATCATCTCCCATTATTTCTCTCTCTGCCTTGTGGAGGTCCTGGTTACATTAAGATTTTAATCAGCCATGTACCTGATATTAGGACTTGCTTAAAAAATACATGATAAAGGGGAATTTATGTAATAAATAATGACCTGAATTGGGATGCATTTCTTCTGAAAAGTGCCTAAATGAAAGTTCACAATATTTAAAGATTCAACAAATCAAACAATAAACACATAACTTTCACAGAAGATCTTACCTATTGGCCTTAAAAATCATACTGAAGTAACTATGGCCAGATTTCACTACTAAGCTCATTGAACCCTTGAAAGCAGAGACAGTGGTACAGCTTGGCCACATACTGTATACTTCTCAAAATGTATTTCAGTGAAAATCTCACTGATGATGTCGTACAGAATAAGCCAAGGATCAGCATTTTTCCACTTGAATCTGGGAAAATATCCATCCAAAGCCGGTCATGTTACTCATGGCACTGCCGCGTCTTGGTTTCACTCCAGCATCGTTATTATTCGCACATTAGTGTCTGTTTTCCCCCTTCAGCTTAGTCCGTTATATCCGTCACATTTGAATGATGTTGATGCCGTTTGGACTGCAAACTGCACCGGTGTTCAATGTACGGATCTGTGATGTACAGCAGCTCCAGGGTGAGGTGATGACCGGACACCAACTTCTGCGAGGGGTCGTCGGTGATGCCCTGAGGAGTCTGGAAAATGTACAGACGGAAAACAGGTAAATGGAAATGTCTAGAATATAGAATTTACAGTGGTTGTGGCTATGTTTCAACATTTTCAGCCTAAAAAAGCCTTCCTTGACTTTCATTGACACGCTCTTTGGCCCTCATGTTGAGAGACAACAATAGCAGACTCAAAAGGCAAATGCGAAGCCTTGAATCAATCGGAGGCGGCGGTGCCAGGCAGCCAGCCGAGGGGACAGAGAGGAGTGATCGGGCAGGGGTTTGGGGGCTGACCATTGCTTGCAAGTAGGGAGGGGCTGTTCCCTTTGCCGCCCGGTGGGTGAGCATCAGGGTCTTGAATCTGATGCGAACTGCTACCGGGAGTCAGTGAAGGGTGCGGAGGAGGGGAGTGACATGGGAGAATTTGGGGAGATTGAACACCAGACGGGTGGCAGCATTCTGGATGAGCTGCAGAGGCCTGATGGTGGAGGCGGGGAGACCAGCCAAGAGTGTGTTGCATTAGTCAAGGCGAGAGATCATAAGTGTTTGGACCAAAAGTTGTGCTGCTTCTCTGGTGAGGAATGGACGTATCCTTCTGATGTTGTAGAGGCAGAATCTACAGGAGCGTGTTGTCACTCTGATGTTTGCCACACACGATAAGTGGTTGTCAAGGATCACCCCAAGGTTCTTAGCTGTATGGGAGGTCACAGTAGAGTTATCTACTGTGATGGAGAAGTCGTGGAGAGGGTAGGCTTTCCCTGGGGGGAAGAGCAGCTCAGTCTTGTTAAGGTTGAGCTTGAGGTGGTGGGCTGACATCCAAGCAGAAATGTCTGCAAGACATGCAGAGTGTTGCCACCTGTGAGTCAGAAGGGGGGAGAGAGAGAAAGAGTTGGAGTGTCATCTGCGTAGCAGTGGTAGGAGAAACCATGTGAGGAAATTACCAAGCCAAGAGATTTGGTATAGAGGGAGAACAGTAAGGGCCCTAGGACAGAGCCTTGGAGGACCCCAGTGGTGAGGGTCAAGGAGGTTGTTCTGAAGGAGGTAGTGTGTGTGTGAGTTATGCTTGCAGCTGCGATGCTCTTACCAATCTATTGCCCACAGCATGGCTCTGGGCCTCTAACAGTTTGGAAATCAAAGCTTACGGTCTTGTATTTCTTCTTAGGACCTGACATCTTGGGAAGTAATTAAAAGTTAGGTTTTCCTGCTGCGTTCTTTCTAGCCGGAGCAATGACGTCCCAGTTGCAAGCATAACTCACACACACACACACACACACACACACACACTGGGAAGAATACCCTGTACTTTCAGCTCTGGAACAGCATGCTGGCTCGCTCTCAGGATCCACACATAAATCAAGCTATGTAAGCCAGCCAGGATGGAAACTTCCCAGCTTTTAAAAGACGCTCGCTGCAAAGTCCCACATCTCATCTTTTAACCTCCTCTTCATTTAGGTCCCAGAGTTGTGGAGGGGGATGCCTCACCAGATCTGTTTTATCAGCAGAAGTGGTAGATTGAATATCTAAGATTGGGTTGAGCCAGTGTTTGATCAAGGATATTTATCTTCTGTTGCTGCCAGTGTAGGAACAGCGTACAAGTGAATATTTAAAGAGTTGTTCCCTCATTGTAACCCTCCACTTGTTTTGCCCTCATTGACCAGTGACCCTTTAATGATGAAATGTCTTGTAGATGTTGTCTCTATATTTTTCTTTGCACCAAAATATGCACCAACAGGTATGATAACCTTAGGTTTGAGAACGTAGGATTGAGAACACTGCTGTAACTAAGGCTAGCTAACTGTGCTGCGGCACGTTAATGGTCGAATCTCAAATACTTGAGTCTTCATGTCCTCTCTCCTCGTCTCATTCTCATAACACCTTGGAGGAGAAGGCAGAGGTTTCTACATTTGGACCTACTCCGCCAATCCGTTTCAAAGAGGAGAGACGAGGATAGCAGACACGATGAAAGACTTTTGAGATTAGGTTTCTGTCTGAGCAGGACCGATCTTCTCACAAACGTGGCCCAGCTGAGAGAGAGGTGGCGGGGTACGGTGAGTCAGGTCGGGGAGCGCGGGGCCTTGCTGCAGGGCCTGATGGCCCAGTGGAGGCTCTACAGGCGGGGATTGAAGAGGCTGTGGAGGCTGCTGAGGGACGTGGACCCGCTGCTGCCCCCTGTTGGCTTGGCCCTCTGCAGTCTGCAGCAGCTACAGACCTCTGTGGGGGACTTTGAGGTAAGAGTTGTTTATTTTAGAGGCGAACTTAAGTCCTTGCCACTCAGACGAAAGGCCGCAACTGTTTTTTTATGATGTCTTTACAAACAATAGAATGGTAAAATTTCTCAACAAGGAGTCACTTTTTTAGTTTTTTTCAAATATACAGGAATTATCTATTTAACAAACCTGTCATGTACACTGTGTATTGTGCTGTTACTGTACGTATTTCTTGTATGGAATCGGCCATGTTAGTCTTCTTCTCTTCCCAGCACCTTGATGAGGTTCTTCACCGTTCCGAGGGTGTGTACACACAGACGCTGGAGGCAGGCAGGCAGCTGTGTGGCTCTGTGAAGGACCCACAGACACAGGCACAGCTAGGGGCCGAGCGGCTGGCCCTGCAGGAGGCCTGGAGCCACGCCAGGGGACTGATGGGGAAGAGGAGGGCCCTGGTGGACACAGTCATACAGGTCAGTCAGTCAGTCCAACTGTCTGTCTAGTCCTGTCTGTCTAATCCTGTCTGTCTAGTCCTGTCTGTCCTACCTGTCTGTCTTGTCCTATCTGTCTGTCTCTGTCGCTGTGTGTCTAGTCCTGCCTATCTACTCCTGTCTGTTTGTATGTCTGTCTGTCTGTCTGTTTTTGTATGTATATCTTTCAGAAATGGCAGCAATACGACATCGCTTTACTGTATATTGGCAATTTTTAATGCCAACATTGACATTGTTTGGATGTAAAAGCTGTAATCCCTCGAACAAATACTGTAGACATGTGTTTATGGAGGGTGTTGACTAAATAGGTTAACAGAATGCAGACAAGAGCATTCATTTATTCATCCAAAACAGACTTTGGGATTATAATTCAATTGATAGGGGATTATTATTATTATGGTAGGGGGTGGGGAACCCTGAAATTATTTATTATGACACATCTCTCGCTTCTGTATCCACTCCTGCCCCCTTTTATTTGTGTGTGTGTGTGTGTGTGTGTGTGTGTGTGTGTGTGTGTGTGTGTGTGTGTCCGTGTGTCCGTGTGTCCGTGTGTCCGTGTGTCCGTGTGTCCGTGTGTCCTGGTGGCATGATGGGATGGTGGCATGAAGGGATGGGGGTGTTAAGCCATAGATTGTGGGGGTGGGGGGGTTGTCAGTCAGCGGTGGTTGACCCACATCTCACTGTGTTCCCAGTGAAAGGCCTCAGCCAAGGGGATCACAGTGCCGCCATAATCTAGCCATGATCCACATCTAGCCCTGGTTTAGAGGCCAGCTGGCAGCTAGCCCCGGGACATACCAGGGTTAGGGTTTGGTACGGCCCCACAGTCTGCCACTGCACTGTGCACACACTGTGGGATGGGCAATTCTGGTCCTTAGGTGTGTGAGTGATTACTGGTTGTGTGTGTGTGAGTGTTTGCTGGTTGTGTGTGTGAGTGAGTGATTACTTGTTTTGTGTTTTATCTAGTCCTGGTTTAGAGCCCTGGGACATACCAAAAGTACAGCGGTACGGCCCCCCATTCTGCCATCGCACTGTACACACATTGTAGGACGGTCCTTAGGTGTTTTGAGTATTTGGTGGTTTTGTGTGTGAGAGTTTTAGTGTGTGCTGGTTTACTGTGTGTGAGTGTTTGAGGGTTTGCTGGTTTTGTGTGTGTGTGTGTGTGTGTGTGTGTGTGTTTGCTGGTGTCCGTCTGTATCCATTCACATCACTGCTGGCTCTCAGAGTGCACAGGAATGGTTTCCAAGATCTCTGCTGTTTCCATCCCTGCTGTACTCGAACATAGTGTACACACACTGCTAGTGACCAGACCTACGAAACCACCGGAAATCACATGAGGAGACATGAGCGAAACCAATGTCGAGCCACGTGACCAGAATAGAAAGCAGCTCTGTCTTCTGTTGGTAAGACTTGGGTGACTACCACTCGGGGGAGAGAATGTACCGCTAGCCAGCAGCTAACACACAGTTTGTGTTGCTTGGAAGGAACATCTACAACTGGTGACTCAGCGATGTCACGAGACAAAATTGTCAAACAGTTGGTACATACAGTAAGGTCCAGAGCATTTGTGTTCCAACGTAATTAGCTCTGTTTCTACCTGAACCATGTCAGGATAAGGTCAGAATCAGCTGTGTGATAGAGAGAGAGAGAGGGGGCTCGTCTGATGATGACACCAGTGCCTGTTCTGTGCTCATGTGCTTCTCTCTGTCTTGCAGAACTGGGGAGGTTGTCAGGCCAAGCTAGCCAGCAGCGGTCTTGACCTGGAGGGGCTGAAGGCCAGGCTGAAGCAGCCGCTGCCAGAGACGCTGGAGGAGTTAAAGGGCGAAGGGAAGCTCACTGAGGTGACTGTCTGGTCATTCTTGGAGTCGTTTGTGTGTGTGCGTGTGCGTGTCTGCGTTTGTGTGTGTGCGTGTGCATGTGCCTGCCTGCGTGTGGTGTGTTGAGTTTTGTTCTGTATTTTGTATTGAGTTTTGTTATGTATGTCCTTGTGTGGGTGGATTTGAGTCTCTCCATGACAAAGAAATTGTAGCAGCTATCAAAACAAACATGGATTTAGAGCACAGCTGTGGATATTGTAAAGGTGATCAAAGCACCTTTAGAACCTGAGTTAACTTCATTATGCAGGGGCCTTTGTTGATCAAGCCACTCTTGTAGTGGTACTGTACTGCTTTTGTGTGTGTCATTATTGCAGTTATTCTCTGCAACAAGTTGTTTGCTTTTGCAATTCGTGCCTGTTACCGTTCAATACCATTGTGTCGGCATCATTTAATTTTGTTTTGTTTCGAGAAAATTGCTATTCATTATTAATGAGAATTTTTCAATTCTTGAATTTGAATGTTAGCTCACCTCTTGAATTGTCTAGTATTAGAAGGAATTTACCTTAACCCTGCTATGTTTGCACTGTGTATTATATTGAGTTATTTCTATCGTGCCAATAAAGTTTGTTTGGATTTGAATTGGATAAGGGGGGAGTGGAAGGCAGGAGTTCACTTGCACTCACAGAGATGTCAGTTGCCACAGAGTCCCACTATTATGAGTTTACTACTCTCCTCCCCCTTTCCCCCCTTTTACCCCCTTTCACTCCCCTCCCCTTCAATCTATCCTCCCCTCCCCCGTTCCTGCTAGTAGACCCTTAATCCCACGGGAGGGAGGGAGGGAGGGAGGGAGGGAGAGAGGGAGATAGAGAGAGAGAAGAGGTGAGCTCCAGGGAGCCTGACCGGTCAGTTGTGTGTGTATGCGTGTGTGTTGTGTGTGTTATGCAGGAGAACGAGGCCTCTCTGAAGCTGTGGGCTGGCAATCTGACGGAGCTGGCCAGTATGAAGACAGACCTGTCCCAGTATGTGCTGGCTGGGGACGCCTTCGTACTGCAGGGGCAACTGGAGGAGCTCAACTGTCAATGGGAAGAACTCTGTCAGAAGGTGAGAGAGAGAGAGCAAGAAAACTGTGAGACAAAGTGTGTGTGTGTGTGTGTGTGTGTGTGTGTGTGTGTGTGTTGGTGTGTGTGTTGGTGTGTTTGTGAGATATAGAGAGAGATGATGTGCCTCATGTGTATGACAGAGAGAGATGTGTGAGATGGAGAGACAATCAGTAGCCAATGGGCCGGACTCTCCACCATGCTCAGGCCACACAAAGGCTCCGCTGCTGGGGCCGGTGTCCAGTGTGTGTGTGGGAGGGGGGAGTTCAGCGCTCCACACGTGCACACACACACACACACACACACACACACACACACACACACACACACTTGCAACAGAGCATTAACGCAGCATGGAGTGGAGGGAAAACGAACATGTCGGTTTCTCTCTTAGGAATTATACTGATTCTATAATTACTACATAAAAATACATTTGTTCCTTTGCTCTTTCTGCCAAAGATTGAATAGTCTGACATTAAATAGTGGTGTTTACCTGACATTTCCAGAGCTCTCTTCCAAGTACATAACATTTGGGATATTTTTGTGTGAAGTGTGTTGCATGTGATGGGGGGGGGTTGGGATTTGGGTTGAACATAAGTTCTGAAGCACTGCAAGAGACATCAGTGTTTGTGCTGTCAACTGGTATAATTATTTACTAATGATGTTCGGCACCATTGTAAGTGAGAGAAGGTTTTTGGACTAGACTTTAGCTTGATTTGTTGAGACCTCATAAGCCTCCAACGAGAGCATGTACAACAGCATGAATGCGGTGGTCAAACGGTCAAGCACAATTTTGTTGGACTTTGTAACTGAGTTTGACCGTTAGCAACTGAAAGTATGAGACTTCAGTTGAGTTAGTTCTGGTCTGGTGAATGGGGGCATTTAGCTCTTCGTTGTGTTGTATGGAGGTCAGAATTCCAACTGTGGCCCAACATGCTACAGTTAAATCTCACTTCAGTTCATAACAGACACAGCTTTGTTTGGTAAAATGGTCGCTTCTGTTGTTTGTAAAGTTGTTGTTGGGCCCTGTGGGGACTTGTAGTTACAATGGAGCCCTTATGGTTCCAGTGACTAACTCCACCTGCCACCTGTTTAAAGAAAAGTTTGTAAAAATGTTATTAGTTAAATGGGCTAGACTTCTAGACCACTGCCCTGGAACCAGAATTGACCTCATACCTGTGCGTGGTACATAATGGAAGTGTTTCACAATTTGTTGGGTATGTGTGTTGACTTATTTCAAGCACTTCTCAAACTAAATATTCCTCAAAAACCCTGTTGATTTTCACTGTTTAGCCTGGTTTAAGTACTATTACCGTGACAACAGAAATGATTCTGATTTCATACGCAGGCATTATAAGATAACCACATTGACATCTCAGCAGTTGCTTCACTTCATACAGAAGAAACACATTCTTATAGTCTATTCCGGAAAACAAAAAAAAGTATCTTTAATGCATTTGACCAATTCTCATCTACTGTCTGCATAATACATACTGTATATATTTCACTCACCATTAATGTGGGTCAAGCCACAATGGATCCCTTATCGCTTGACAGTGTCCTCACATGACTAACAGGTTGCAGGTGGAGGCAGTCAGTGGAATGGGAGAGGACAGATGGTCAGGCTAGGCTGCTACAGGCTACAGGGCACGGACAGCCCTTTTGTTTGGGAGGAAACCTGAGTCCTCACGGGGCAACGAGAGAGGACACAATGGAGCCTAACATCCTGGAGCCCCTGAGGGAGTAGAAGGACACGGGAATAGCCCAGCGGCATGTTGGGTACGAGGCGACCCACGCTCATGAAAAAACAATAACTGCCAACAGACAGTAAAATATGGCCGCCCCCAAACGAGCCCTAAGCTCTTTGACCTACAAAGAGGTGTTAAGCTGTCATTAGTAAAATGGACCCTGTTAATTTGGTCGGAAAAGCGAGACTCTTGGGATTTGGTTCAATTGACTTGATGATGGAGAGATGATGGCAATGCATGGCCTTCTGGTGAACTGCCTTCAGTGAAATATTCCTATTCTTTGCTGGAACAAGTGAACTTGGTTGCTATTTATCACACAGTATTGCTTCGTGTTCGTCATTCCCCTTCTCCTAGGTCTCCCTACGCAGACAGGAGATCGCCGACCGCCTCAATGCTTGGACCATCTTTAATGAGAAGAACAAGGAGCTGTGTGATTGGCTGGCCCAGATGGAGAACAAGGTGTCGCGCAGCGGAGACCTCAGCATCGAGGACATGGTGGAGAAACTGAAGAAGGTAAAGCAAACAAACTGAGGGCCATTATCAGTCATCACCACACTGTCAAAATAACTTGTTTTAAAACACCAAAAAGATGTATAAATCCTTGCAACTTTCTGCCACAATTTTGGGAGATGTTGGTAACTGCCTGAAAATATGTTATAATGATTTTAATGGATATACATCACAGTGGGGTGAGTAATTTGAGATCGGGAAGGGAAGTGCATAAATCTTCCTAAAAACCACTGAGTGAACTGAAATTCAAATGGACCCCCAACCCCATTTCTTTCCACACAGGACTGTATGGAGGAGATCAACCTGTTCAGCGAGAACAAGAGCCACCTGAAGCAGCTGGGCGAACAGTTGATGTCGGCCAGCGACCAGGCCAAGCAGGCCCAGCTCCACGGCACCCTGCAGGATGCTAGCGACCGCTGGCAGCACCTCTTCCTCCACATCGAGGCCAGGTGAGGGCCCTGCCCAGCCCAGCCCCTACTCGCCCCGCCACCCCAGGGTTCAAATGGAACATTCATGCCTGGTTGCTTGTTCATTTCGTTTATTTGTATTTTTGTTCATTTGTTATTCATTCATAAAACAAAAAATAAGAAATTAATTAAGAGATTATTCTCAGTGGAACTACATTGGGTTTTTTTTAGTTCCCAGTGCTGCAAAGGCACATTGCATCTTTATACACAGTGTCAACACATAGAATGGGGTCCTTACTGTGTGCTTTCAAGGGTAGAACTTTAAATGTTGCTGTCATTGTTAGTCATGATGTAGCCAGACTGCTGTTGTGTTCTCTGCAGTAGCTACAGTAACAAAGCCAAATGATTGGCTGTGCCATGGCCTTATACAGAGCTGTTGACTGTAAGGTCTTGTGGAAAACTAAACGGTTTCAGATGGGTCACGAAACAGACCTATACAGTTCAGAAACCAATCATTAGTGTAGTTGTGCCAAAGTAATACGCTTCACCCCTGCTGTTGACGGCAAAGCAGCAGGAACATACTGTCACCAGTCATACTGACTGTGTCTACTGTAAGCGTAGACATTATAATGATACCCTGCGATTCCCCCCAACCAAAGACAGATGGACAGTCCTGGAATCAGAGGGTTTTATGCGTGGCCCCTCGAAAGCTATGGTATCTCGGACCATGTGGCCTTATGTCTGCTACAGAGTCCCCCCTTTTTCAGCCCTGGAGTGGAGGAACTGGGGAAGAGGAGAGGGGGGGCGTTGAGGGGGGGTCGTCTGTCGGCCCCCATTAGCCGTGACGTGGAAGGCCACA
The DNA here is from genome assembly GCF_951799395.1 of Argentina silus. Taxonomy (NCBI): domain Eukaryota; kingdom Metazoa; phylum Chordata; class Actinopteri; order Argentiniformes; family Argentinidae; genus Argentina; species Argentina silus. The sequence goes on from NC_139671.1 coordinate 2,868,291, forward strand.
CAAAAGGGGTTAGGCTAGCACATGGCGCTAACGGCTTCCTTCACCCCCGTATAGACATACTGTGTGTTAGCTCGTTAGCGTAGCCTTAGCGCTAAACAACGCTACCAGACCACTGTAGCCACATGAACAATTCCCCATCCGGTGTCTCTCCCCATCTTTCACCCAGACAAGCAGAGCGTATTAATCCTCTTTCAGAACGTAAAGCAGCTATCACAATTCCGTGGCACCTGACCTGGCAGATGGGAGGTTAAAAAAGGATTTTCCTTGAATGCGAAAGC
>NC_139671.1:2871068-3001068 GCF_951799395.1 Argentina silus
GGACGCCTGTGGCGGCGATGCAGAGAGCGACTCCATCCAGCAGACCTCCCACAGCCTGGACCACCGCTGGAGGGCCATCTGTGCCCTGTCCCTGGAGAGGAGGATGAGGTAGGACACACCACCCACACACACACACACACACACACACAACACACACACACACACACACACACACACACACACACACACACTCACCCATACACACACACACACACACACACACACAGACATGTACACAATGTAGGACACACCACACACACACTTGTGCACGATGTACACACAAATACACATATAACATTAATTATTAATAATAATTGTAGTCCCACTCTTCGCTAATTGATTTAATCTGAATTCATATCAATGATAATTATCACCCCCAGGATCGAGCAGACATGGAGGCTGTGGTGTAAGTTTCTGGACGATTACTCGCGCTTTGAAGACTGGCTTAAGGTTGCTGAACGAACAGCCGCCAACCCCAACTCCGCTGATGTCCTCTACTCTGTCGCCAAGGAAGAACTCAAGAAGTTTGAGGTCAGTTCGGGGGTTCTCAGTGTATAACATTAGAGTTGACGTCAAAATGCAAATGCAGGGATTTTACACTAAACATATAGTTTGGAAATCTTAGCATGGCACTTGATTGCCTGCCACAATAAGACTGTACCGAAAATGGCTCATAATAGTTCAGGATCATTATGAGAAGGTATAAGACATTATAATGCAGTCATGCATGGTTACAACAAGTCTTATAATGCGCTATGATCACATCACGTACCGAGTTTTTCTTTCAAAGTTTGTATTGATTTGGAGCTGTGGGAATACAGTGGTTTAAGCATCCGTTTCTCACCCCCCCCCCCCCCCCATTCTACCCTCCTTCCTCTTTCCCCTACTATCTCTCTTCCTTTTCTCCCATTCTCTCCATCTCTACTCTTACCTCTCTTTCTTCCATACCTGTCTTTTCCCCTTCCTTCCTTCATTATTCTCCTTATTCCCTTCCTTTTTTCATTATTTCATTTCACCTTCTTTCTTGGCTTTCTTCCTTCCTCATGTACTTTCATCTTTCCTCTTTCTTTCTTTCCTTCCTTCCCTTCCTTTCTTCTTCCCTTCCCACCTCAGTGTTTCCAGAGGCAGGTACATGAGCGTCTGACCCAGTTGGAGCTGGTGAATAATCAGTACCGCCGTCTGGCCCGGGAGAACCGTACAGACGGAGCCAGCAAGCTCAGAGCCATGGTCCATGAAGGCAACTGCCGCTGGGATGTCCTGCACAGGAGAGTGGGCACCATCTTACGCAGGTTAAAGGTAAGGGATGTGGGAGACTCCCTTCATATAGTGACGGCCATCTTACACGGATTAACTTTGTGAGAGGCTGTATCATTTTTTTTTTAAAAAGTAAAAAAACATAAAAAAAATCAATTAAAAAAAATTATAATGTGTTATTATTAGCCAATCAATCCACAAAGTGTTGCTGTACTCAAGGGTTGATTTTGCTCAGCTTCATTTTAAAGCTTTTAACGCGACTAATTAATGATTTATTCAGCACCAAGTCTCTGAAAGTGCCCCTTTTTCCCCTCCCCCATTTCTAATCTCTTCTCCCCTCCCCCTCTTTCTTCATCTCTTCAACTCCCTCTTCTTGTCCCATTTCTTTCTCCCCCTTCCCTCTCTTCCTTTCTTCCTCCCCCTTCCCTCTCTTCCTTTCTTTCTCCCCTTCCCTCTCTTCCTTTCTTCCTCCCCCTTCCCTCTCTTCCCTTCTTCCCTCTCCCTTCCTCTGTTCCCCATCTCCTCTCACTCTTCATCTCCCACTGCCTCGCATTCTTTTATCTCCCACGTTTCATTTCCCCCCTCCGTCACATTAAATCTCACCTTTTCAATGTTCCCCCCCCCCCATCGCTTCTCCTCTCCCCCCACCCCCATCCCTCCTCTCAGCATTTCACGGGGCAGAGGGAGGAGTTTGAGGGGACCAAGGAGAGCCTGCTGGTGTGGCTGACGGAGCTGGACCTTCAGCTGACAAATGTGGAACACTTCTCCCAGAGCGACGTCCACCAGAAGATGCAGCAGCTAAATGTACGGGGGCAGGAGCACTCACATTCACTGAAATCACTCATACAGTGTATACGTAATGTCTGCACACACACACACGCACACGCACACGCACACGCACACGCACACACACACACACACACTCAGGTAGAACACACTGTAGGTATAGTGGAGTTGACATGGTAAACTCACCATCTAATTGCTATGTAGTGGCAGTGACATGGAAAAAAACCTGGCCTATCTACTCCCCCTCTCCTCTCCCCCCCCCTCTCCCTCTCCCCTCTCCCTCTCCCCTCTCCTCCCCCCCCCCCCCTCTCCCCCCTCCAGGGCTTCCAGAGAGAGATCACCCTCAACACGGAGCGCATCGACAGGCTGATCGTGTTTGGAGAGGGGTTGATCCAGAGGAGCTCCCCCCGGGACGCAGCTCTGATCGAGGACGAGCTGGAAGAGCTGCACTCCTACTGCCAGGGGGTCTTTGGCAGGGTGGTCCGCTTCCACCAGCGCCTCACACAGCCTCCGGTCAGTCTTACACACACACACACACACACACACACACACACACACACACACAGACACACACACACACACACACTGGGCTCTATGTTGAACCATTTCCACAGAGGGTTCTAAAACCCTCAAAAGGTTTCTTCAAAGGGTGCCCCTACAGGGACAAATGAAGAAGCATTTTTTCTTCAAGTATTTTCTTGTATGCAAAAGGATTCAGTGTTACCCATTCATTTCCATTCTCTGAAACCATTCTAACCATCTCCTCTCCTCCCCTCCTCCTCTCTCCGCCTCAGACTCTGATGGAGGAACCGGAGGTGTTCGGTGGTGACACGGCCCTGGAGGAGAGCTGTGAGCTGGTTGGACAACCCTGGCTAGGGCGGAGTCAGGGGAGCACCCCGACCACATCCACTCACCTATTAGCTCCTCCTCTTGAGCATGGGGGGCGGGAGACTCCCGTGAGTGTGGACTCCATCCCTCTGGAGTGGGACCATACTGGCGATGTTGGAGGGTCTTCATCACATGAGGATGATGAGGATGATCATGAGGAAGGACAGACATACTATAGTGCCCTGTCAGGTAACAAACAAACAAACAAACAAGCAAACAAAACATAAACTTTGTCAAGATATAGGATGCTACATACTGTCAACAATATGCAATTATAGCTATACATGGCCAGCTATACATAATCGAAATTAACAACAGGACAATTAAAAATGCTATCTCTATTATGAAACATATTCTGAGTTTTGAGGTTCCTAAGTCCTGTTCCATACTATACTTACTGACAGTAGACCAAAAGGACTGATGGGAAGTTCTGATGAATGTGTTACTGATGGCCAGTAAGAAAGCTATCACTAGACTCTAGCACCAGACCGTACCAAACAGGAGCCACATTTTTGTAATTTCTTATATCTTCTAAGAAATGCACGCACATACACACACACACACGACACGACACGCACGCACGAACGCATGCACGCACGCACACACATACACACACACATATACATACACGTACGCATGCACACACACATGCACATACACTCACACACACACGCACACATGGCATGGTCTGGGTAAAGCGCCCTGACTTCAGTCCTCTACCTTCTCTCTATCCCTCCAGATGTGGAGGTTGATCTGGTGACTGAGAGCCCAGGGGCCTTCGTCATAGCCACAGGTCTCTCATTGGCAGAACCTTCCGGTAGGCACAGCCCCGGCCCCCTGCATGCCCTACCCAGGCCAGAGGGCGTCACTAGGACTAGGAGTTTTTTCAAGCAGGCTACGACTCTTTTGCAGTGCCCTGCATAAGTAATGGGACAGCAAAGCATTTTTCTTCTTTTGGCTCTATCCTCCAAAAGTTTGGATTTTAAATTAAAAAAAAAAAAAAATTACTGTGAGATTAAAGTAGAGATTCTCAGATTTTATTTGAAGGTATTTGTGTACATATTGGTTTCAACATTTAGAAATCAGTTTGTGTACAAATGAGTTTGTATCCCCCTATTTCAGGGCATCAAAAGTAATGGGACAGATTCATATAATGTCCAAATTAAGCACTCATGTTTAGTATTTGGTCGACAGTCCTTTGCATGCAATAACTCCCTGACATCTGCGACCCATTGGCCCCGCCAGACGCTGGGTATCTGGTGACCAGGCCTGAACTGCAGCCTTCTGCAGTTGTTTGTTTTGAGGTCGATTGCCTAACATCTTGTCTTCAGGAAATGAAATAGATTTAAATCTGAAGATTGACTTGGCCAGTCAAGACCTTTCAACTTTTTGGCTCTGAAAAACTCCCCGGTTGTTCTGGCAGTATGATTCAGTGCTGACCTTTCTGCTGCCCTTGCCTGTGTGATGCTGCTGAGATTAAGGCTAAGACAGAACTGTTGGGGAAATGTTTTGGCAGGCTGTGTCTCAATTGTAAAGCTTGACTATCAGAGGTCAAAGGTGAAAACTGACTTTGGGTCAGTTGAGAATTAGCTGCCAAGAGAAGAGGCACTGTGTTGATAAGGTGAATGGCTTGTTGCCAAGCTACGGCTTGTTGTCTACAGTAACTGTTTGTATTTGTTTGTTTATTTGTTTGTTGTGTGTGTGTGTGTGTGTGTGTTTCAGTCTCAGGCAGGTCCATGGCCATACCCGAGTCTCCAGGCTGGAACACACCAGGCGCCCCAGAGAAGAGGTCCCTTCATCTCGACGTGGGCGATGATATTGACCCCTCACCCACACAAACCAGTACCCCTTTCAAGCCGGGTGGTTACGTGAGTCTACCAACCCCCTCTGGTCATGAAGAGAACAACCACTGTGTGTGTGTGTGCGTGCGTGCGTTTGTTTGTGTTTGTGTTTGTTTTTGTCTGTGTGTTTCATAGGTTTTGACAGTGTATGTGTGCATTTGACAGGCTTTGTCAATATGTGTGTGTGTGTGTGTGTGTGTGTGTGTGTGTGTGTGTGTGTGTGTGTGTGTTCAGGCTCGTCTCATGTCAGAGTGCAGCGGTAGCATTAAGAGTGTGAAGAGGGTCTCTCTGATCCTGGATGACGAGGAGCTGACGGAGGAACAGGGTCTCACTGGGCTGACCACCGCCGACAAACAATCAGGTATGAACTTCAATGACACACACTTCAGACAAACAGTCAGGTACTAACTTCAGCTACACACACCCCACACACTTCAGTAAACACACTAAAGGAAGCACTGATCAAGCACTGGGAGCTCTTCAGGTCAAGTTTTAGGTATGTTTGAGTGTCCATTGATTAGCGTTCTGTGTGTGTGTGTGTGTGTGTGTGTGTGCGTGTGCGTGTGCGTGTGCGTGTGCGTGTGCGTGTGTGCCAAGGGGTGATAGAGCGTTGGGAGCTCCTGCAGGCTCAGGCCAGGGGCGTCCAGCCACCTGGTCCCCAGGACCCACAGCAGCTGACCTCTGACTTCCATGACATCACTTCCTGGCTAGAGAAGATGACCCCTGAGCTGAAGCACCTGCGCGAGTCCGACACACCCACCAGCGTCCAGGACCTGGAGGCCAGGGTCAAACAGCTCAAGGTGGGTGTCGCCCCTAAATACATATCCACCTTTTGACCAATACACCCTCCTGCCATCAGGCCATTGTTTCATGTTCTGTAATACTGTTTATTATCCCCTGTATGTGTCTGACATCAAGTGACCCTCATTCTGAGTCTTAACTTTGACCAATCAGGGGATGAAAAGATATCGGACCCTGGAATAGCGTTCCAACAACTTTTAGCTCTTAGATCGTTCATACCATATCAAATGGTCTCTCTTTTATTCTCTTTCCATGTCACAGATGCCACTACTCTGAGAAGAGATATATTGAGTGTGACTTTCTCTTCTCGCTTATATTCTAAGATCCAAATTGCCCCCGAGAGGATGGGCTCTCATTCCATGCATTACAATGAGCCTGTCCTACGATTTCTATCTCCACCTGCCTCCCCTGCCCTGAACACTCCTGTGAATCTGGGAGGTTCAGACAGATATAAGCAATATGTGTTTAAAGCCTTACTGGATAAACTCTTTGCTTACCTAACCTCATGATTGAAATTCAAGAACATGAATGACCTAACTCGTTCTCAGAGTTGGTTAACTCATGGTTAACTTACGGTAATCATATTCAAATTCAAATTAAGCAATACACACCTATCCTATCCACCCTTCCAGGAGATGCACAAGGCCTTTGCTCACTACAAGGTGGTCATGCTTTCTCTGAACCTGGGTGGTGAACTGCGTGGGTGTGACAGCGCAGAGGGCCAGGAGCTGCAGGACGGCCAGGAGCTGCAGGACGGCCTGGCCCGTATGAACCAGGGCTGGACTCAGGCGTGCGCTGGCCTGGAGGAGTGGGAGGGCAGCCTGCGCAGCACACTCCTGCGCTGTAAGGTGAGATCCTAATCGATTATGAGTCAAGGTACTGTAGAGCATTTAATAATAATATCAGTTTCCACACGAAGGTTTGGCAGAGACTAAAATGACTTGATTTAGAAAGAACCCCTTCAACCCTGACCTTAAAACTTTACACCCCCTCCCGCCTACAGGAGTTCCATGAGGCGCTACACTCCATGCTTCTATGGCTGGCCCACGCTGAAAGCAGGTGCTACGCCGTGGACATACACCACCTGGACACGCCTCTCAGCGCCCTGCACGAGCACCACCACACACTCACTGTAAGAGAGGGAGAGGGAGGGGAAGTATATTATATAAGTTATACACAAACTTATGCTCCTTTGGCGTTGGACTGTTCATAAAATGTAATGACTAATATAATGAGTAAAAACCATACTTTTGTCTTTGAAAAAAACCTTCACGAAGCAGAAAAAACAGAAATGCTATTTGAATGTCAGGTCCCAAGCTTGGCTAATCATCAAAGTTCCACGTGTTTTGTCTGAACTACGGTAAATCGGCCTTTAGCTTCTGTGCCCTGGGTACTTGGAATGACCTTCAAAACTAACTCAAATTAGATTCTCTTGTGTCATTGGTCAGTTTATGACCTTCATTAAGGATCTGTCATCCGAGGAATGTCCTCATTTTAATTGATTACATTGTGAAAATGTAAATCGAGTTAATAATTGATATGTAATTCTGAATGTATTTGTCATTGTTTCATGTCTGTAAGCAGGGAACCTCAGAAAAATAGACTTTTTACGTCTCAGTAGGACCTCCCGGCCTAAATAATAACTTTTAAAAACCTTGCGTTATACGAGATTGGCCTGATGTGTTTTCTCTGTGTGGCGCCTCCCTGTGGTGGTGGTCAGGGCCTGCTGGAGGAGCTGCGGAGCCGACAGGAGCAGCTGGGCTCCCTCCAAGGGCTGTGGTCCCAGCTCCATCCCGAGGGGGGAGAGGAGAGTGCCGAGGCCAGGGAGAAGCTCCACGTGATGGGGAACAAGCTGAGGCTGCTGCTGGGGCAGGTGGACCAGGACCTCCGCACAGTGCAACAGCGCCTGGTAAAACCCTCATTCACACCACAGAGCTGAACTGAGCCGAGCCAACCTGAGCTGTACTGGGCTGGCCTGTTTATGCATCCACCATAGTTGCTGAAACAGTGCTGGAAAGTAGAATGGATTTTTTAAAATGTTTTATTCGAGCTGGCACAGTATGGTTTAGGTTGGCCCTGCGAAGCCCCTAACACACACTTTGGGTGTCCAATTTCAAAATGGCACCTAGCCCCTACCTTCAATTTGATTTCGTCTGGCAGTGGTCTACAGTAGATGTCAGATAAATGCCATATGAATATATACAGGGTGATTTTCAAAGTCGTGCACATTTTCCTGTGCCCATGCTACGCCTGGGTATCGAGAAGCTATTTTCAAAGACCTTACTAATGCTGCACTTGTGTGCGGAGGTGGGTGCAAAAACAGGCGGACACTCCTTATTTAAATAATTTTACAACTGTGACTTAGGTCAGAAAACTTTACCTCAAATGAAATTGTGCATTTGCTAGACTTAATAATTGAAAAAGATTTACTTAAACGTGGGAAAATTAGTGTGTGGCAAAGAATCTGGCCAAGAATCACTAACTCAATAAAAAACACCTTTTAAAAAAAAGTTGCTGATTTAAAATGAAGAGGTAAAGATAAACATGTAAAGACACGCTCCCATGAAAGCGACCGGAGGCGTTACAACTCGTAGTGCTATTGCTGTGTACTATGATGTCTAATATTAACTATTACTACTGCATTATGGTTATTATAATTTCGTCACTGTTTTCCCTGACTCATTTGACTCCTTGCTGCAGGACTTTGCTGCAGGGGAAGGAGCTGTATCTGCGTCCCAGGCTGAGGGTGGTGTCAGAGGCAGGGCCTCGACCAGCCTGCCCCCCTCTAAGGAGACTCCACAGAAGGGTCCGGATGGGAGACCAGCCTCCACTGACAAGAGGTAGAGAATGGAGGGTCAACGATTAGCTTGTTAGCCGCGTAGCCTCAGTATTAGCCTTCTGTGTAAGAGTGAATAGCAGTGATGTGCGGTTTGGCTGTTCGTTATAGACACGGACCCACTCTGCAGTTTCATGGAAATGGTCCAAGTCCGCACAACCTGTTATCATGCACATAAAACAACAGACACAAACATAAAAAATAACAATTAAACATATAATATTGTATTACTTTAATTTATAGGAATATATAGGTTAGGGTTAGGGTTAAAAAAAACAATTAAACATATAATATTGTATTACTTTAATTTATAGGAGCAGACTATGGATGTTGTCAGAAACATGTCTACGTTACTGTCGTTCTCTTCTGTATGTTTAGATTGATGTTTTGACCGATTATATTCCTCCCTGTCCCTTTCTGCAGGGGGGAGCAAAGGGAGCCGTCCCCACCTCGCTCCTTCTTCTACCGGGTGCTGCGGGCGGCCTTCCCCCTCCACCTCCTCCTCCTGCTCCTCCTGGTGTTGGCCTGCCTGGTGCCTCTGTCTGAGAACGACTACAGCTGTACCCTGTCCAACAACTTTGCCCGCTCCTTTTACCTGAAGCTACACTACACCAACGGCCCGCCGCCTACCTGACATCAGCACAGATAGACACTACACACATACACACACACACACACACACACACACACATGTGCAGACACATGCACGTGTACACACACACACACACACACACACACACACTACACACAGCTAGCCTGCTTCCAAAGCTGTCCCATCCATTCTCTCTCAGCTGCAGAGATGGAGGGAGGACATTACTGCTACTGTCCAAAAATAATGTTTTCAATGTCTGTGTTTTGAGATTTGATTTTATACTCTTATTTATTCCCATAAAAAGCCATACTACTGTTCAATTTGCATCATGCTGGAGTAAACGTTTGAACATTTGATACCCTTGTGTTTAACTCTTCCCTAAAAATAATTCAAAAGACAGGTGATGGTAAAGGTGAAGTATATTTGGTGCGTTTTGGTTTGTTTAAGTCAAGTCTAACGATGCTTATACGAACGATTTAACTTACCAACCAGTTGTGTTATTCAATAGTCCATGTCATTGTTTTCCATTTTTGTTTGATCTAAATAGTGACTAATTCAAAATGCCTTCCATAGTTAACTTATTTGAATCTGGTTAAAGGTGCAATCCGTACCAGTCAAAAGTATGGACACACCTTCTCATCCAATGGTTTTTCTTTATTTTTTATTATTTTCTACATTGTAGATTAATATTGAAGACATCAAAACTATGAAGGAACACACATGGAGTTATGTAGTAAACAAAAAAGTGTTAAACAAACCAGAATATGTTTTATATTTTAGATTCTTCAAAGTAGCCACCTTTTGCTTTGATGACAACTTTGCACACTCTTGGCAAGGTGTGTCCAAACTTTTGACTGGTACTGTATATCATTCATTTAAAAGTTAAAAAATGTTCCAATTACACATTGCACCTTTAATGTTCAGCTATCGTAATATTCAAAATCTCTTCCTCTCAACCTAGTGGTCAGAACAGTTATTTGATATCATCTCACGTTGCACCAGCCAGTGCATCTTAGAATAGGTATAGATAGACAGAATACGGCAATCTCTGGCTGATGTGTAGAATTCCACCCTAAGAAAGCTGCATTCTAATAGAAATGTTTATTTTGGGGCCAACATGGAGGACATATTTTGTTGAACTGTATGTCTATCGCACCTGCTGTTTGCTGTCAGATTCGGTCTTGTGACACCAGTTCAAAATAGCTGTTCTATCTGGCCTCTGTTCTCTCTGTCTCAATTGTCATTACCGTATGTTTTCTATGAATTGGTTTTTATATTTAAGTGCAATTAAGATGCTACACTTCCCCACATTGACCCTGTTAAAACAGTGAAGAGTGTCTGTAAGACGTGTCAGATCGGTAACCTTTTGTTTTACAGCCTTGTTTTGTATCGTAGAGAATTTGAAAAGTTCTCACAATGACTGGCACACTGTAAATAATAGCAAACGTTGTTCTCTAGATCAAAATGAATGATGCAAAAAGAGACCACTGTAAAATCATGGCAATTTCTACTTTGATTTCTCAAAAAATACTGTAAGGTCAAGAACAGACATTTCAATGGCTGACTTTAAGATGATGTGATATTTGAATGCCTGTTTATGAAATCAAACAATGTACTCTGGCAATAAACATTGTCCCAATGAATAAAAACGTTCTTGGGTGACGTAGAATCTGTATTTGTTAAATGTGGACGTAAGAGAAAAGATTTCCACATACTGTCTCTGAATTAATTTAATTAATTATTTAGATCAAAAATGCAGATTTGGTTAAAACAAACAGACCGTATCCTTTAAGTGTAAAAAGACAGATCCAGTTTGTTTTAATTTCCCTCTGAAAATAAGATGCAAGCTTCACACCTAACATTTAATACATCTGGCCCTAGAGTGCAAATGCCAAATCTCCAACCTTATATTTTGATTGTCACTCAAAGCTACATGTCATATGGCTAGAACACATTAGCAAATGCATATTACATATAAAAATAGACTCAAGTATTTTATACAAGTATTTTTCTTTTGAGTTACACATTACAGGAACAAACAGAAGAGTTCATGATGTTCATTTGGACTTGCAGTAGGTTGATAGCCCCTCTGCAGAGAAAACAACTACAGTTCATTAGATCAAACCGTTTGGCTTCCAACAATCTTCCAACAAGCTGTGTCTCAAAACTCTAAACTGGTGTCATTTCTTCATCTTCTTTCCTTCATTGCCAGTGAACCCTGAAGCTATTCCGCCAAGCCATTGCCTCCACCTACCCAGCCCATTTGTCATGCAAGCAAATAGCCATATGCAATCATATTGCAATGGCAATTGAAAACATTTGTCACCCTGTTTTGCGGGTCCCTAGCAGGTCTTGGGGAACAAGTCCCTTTCATAGCATATTCAGAGTGGTCATCATGACTATTTCCATGTTTGTTGCCCATTCCTGTGTCTCAAAAATTGTTCCAAGTCCCCCATCTAGGATAAAATAGTCTCAGTAGACGTCCCGGACACAGCAAGTCTTAGCCCCTCATTTGGCTTCAGCTTGTTCAGATTGTAGTCCTTCAGCTTGTTCAGATTGTAGTCCTTCAGCTTTGGGGCTCCTTTAGTGTGTGCTAGAGATCAATTGTAAACACTGGAAGGAGGAAACAGAAGAAGGGACACAAACAGGGGAAAGAAATCATGGCTTCTGTTGTATGAGGACTATTGCCAAAATGAACATTAGTAACACAAGTTACAGGGATGGTTAACTTCTTTTTAAAACCGTTTTTTCCTTGTGTTGGCACCGACAAAGTTTTTACATGCAAACGCTGTTATTTAGCCCTGACCAAACAATGTTATAATCCTGACGTTTAATAGTCGTTGGAGTGTACACACTGTTAATCTTGGAAGCTGTCACATTCAAGGTGACAGGACATGACATATTCTTAAATGTTATTTAGTCCAAACCTGTTTTCCTGTCTTTCTCACTACAATCCTGAGGGTGGCCTCCGCTGCTGCTGGGAGTCCAACTTTGGGGGGGGCAGCTGCCGGGTGTGGAGGGACAGGGAGGCCAGGGTGGGGCTCTCCTCAGGAGAAGGGTCCCGTGAAGGATCTGGGTCTGGCAGGTGGGAGCCATGCATGATGTGGGCATCCAGCATCTCCAGAAGCAGGTCGTACAGAGGCACCATGTTCCTCATCTTCATAAAGTGCAGGTGAATCATGCCCTTGTTACTGAACAGATTCAGAGGTAGAGAAGAAGGGTAGGGAAAGAAAGGATACATCACTGGAGGACAAGGAAGAATGCTAGTTTGCCAGTGTGTGGTTTAGCTGGTGACTGTTGTATCGTTTAGTAGTGATGGTGGTGGTGGCTCTGTTGTGGCTCTGTTGTGATTGGTAAATGTATTAAGGGTCTGTGACACCTTCTAATGACAACCGTGGATCGTTGTTGATGCCGGGGGCTGTATTGTGGCTCAGTCATGATGACGGTGCTTCCATGGTGACGACGGGGACTGTATGGCAGCTCTGTTGTGATGTGGTGTCAGTATTGTAGTATTGTGGTAACGGTGTATTGTAGCTGAGTGGTATCTGGTGAATGTGGCCGTGGTTATGTTGTGGCTGATTGGTAGAAGGTGATTATGATGGAGGTGACTATCATATCGAGTGTGATGGTGGTGACTTTATTGTTGTGGCTAGAGCAGTATCCTATCAGTGTGACGGCGGTGACTTAGAAGCTTTACACACTACAGGGCCGACCAAAACCATACTGTGCTGGCTTGGACCAGCACTGTTTCAGCTACTCTGGTGGATGCGTCATCAAGCCAGCCCAGTAGCGCTCAGCTGGGTTTCGGCTCTATGGTATAAATTAGGGTTTAATAGTGGCTGTTGTACCTGACATGGCGGATGTGCGACAGCAGCATGAGCAGGTGAGCCAGACGCATGGACTGCTGCTGGAAGCTGAGGCCCTTCCTGGCGATGGCCCACACCAGCGCATCGGTCACGGCATCCAGCAGGCGCAGGAGCGCTGAGCGACTCTGCAGCTCCTCACCCCCCTCAGGGGAGCCCAGGCTCATGTCTGCAGCCACACACAAAGACACAGGAAACACCATGGACACACAGGAAACACAGAGACACAGGAAACACCATGAACACACAGGAAACACCATGAACACACAGGAAACACCATGACACAGGAAACACAATGAACACATAGGAAACACCATGAACACACAGGAAACACCATGACACAGGAAACACAATGAACACACAGGAAACACAAACAGCAAACACATTAAATGATGATAAAAACATTTTTTAACCAGAGTTGTGTAAACAATTGCCATTCCAGATATTTCCAAACATCCTGATTATTTCAGTTACACTTTGATTACTCAGACCCCATAAATAGGCACCAATTGTAACTCCTAACCCACTGACCTGGAAACGGGTACTGACTGTAACTTAGCTGTGTGTTAAACAGAAACTCTGATATGAGAGGAGAGTAAGTCAAATGATACACAGTGTTCCCATTAAGTCTTTCCATGGTGAGTAACACCGTTGGTTGCCCCTGCAAACCCTCCCTAGACTCCCACGCCAAACCGCTAGGATTGCACTGAAACTTCAAACCGAGCAAAAGATCTGTACTGAAAATAAGCATTGCACATGCACACAATTTACAATCACAGGCAAACATGCATACGCTTGCACACATGCATGCATGCATGCACACACACACTTACTGGAGTTGAAGAGTATCATGGCCTTAAGGCAGACGTACTCCTCCCTCTGCAGCTTCAGCTCTCTGAACCTGGAGGTGGCTGCCAGCAGCATGTCAAAGATCTCTACAAAGCCCTGCACACAGCTCCCCTCGTCCCTGGAAGCACACACACAACCACACACACACACACACACACACACACACACACACACACACACACACACACACACACACACACACACACAACCACACACACACACACACACAACCACACACACACACAACCACACACACACACACACACAACCACACACACACACACACACACACACACACACACACACACACACACACACACACACACACACACACACACAGATATATATACACACACACACACACACACACACACACACACACACACACAACCACACACACACACACACACAACCACACACAACCACACACACACACACACACACACAGTGCCCTGCATATGTAATGGGACAGTGAAGCATGTTTTCTACTTCTGGCTCGATATTCCAAAGGTTTGAGGTTAAAGTAGAGATTCCCAGCTTTTATTTGAGGGTGTTTGTGTACATATTGGTTTCGCCATTTAAAAATGACAACACTTGACCCAACACATACTGCCATAGCAACCTGGGAGTTTTTCAGGCCCAAAAAGTGGAAAGATCTTGACTGACCAAGTCAATTTCCAGATTTAGATCTAATTGAACATGCTCTGATGTCAATGAATAGTACAGAGGATGGAGACAAGAGAAGACAAAATGCTTCGCTTCACACAAAACCACATTTGAAAACTTAATTTGGATCAATTTAATTTTGATTTGGGTCAATTATTAGTCACACCTGTGACACACACACATGCATGCATGCACGCACACACACACACACACACACACACACACACACACACACTCATGGATACACAATGAAACATAACAAATAACTGGGGATGTAATCGTAAAAAAGGTGGATAAACTCTGCATTTCTGTTGAGATTATGGGGTACCTTCCGAGTTTGGGAAATTAATCCCATTTTCAGTGGATCGAATGTAAGTATTTTGTTATTCAGATTTATATTACTCCAGCACGTAACAAGCTCTTTGTGTGTGTCTCCCTTGCGTCCACTGAATGAAATTAATTCAAAGCTTGAATTTGAATTTAATTCAAAACCTTTAATTTGAATTTATGCGGCTCACCAGAAGTATAGCTGTAGCTATATTGTGATTAACACTCATCTATGTGCTTAAAGAGATGCTGCTGAAGTTTTGGTTGCTATTTCTTTGCATTACATTTTGGCTTAAATGTTGACTATGGTTCATGATATACTGGTAATCAATTTCTTATCCTCATTAAACCACACAGTCCTCAGTTTAAGGCCAAAAATGTTTTATCTTTTGCTCATGGGAGTGAGGAGGTGTGCCTCTCTCTGACCAATAAGGTGATTTCTTCACAGAAGTCTATTTCGATTATAACTGGTTTCGTAAGCTATTATAGGATCGGTCGAATCACTGTATGTCAAATACTTTCAAATACAAAAGCTGCATATTATTTCGCTTGCCAATACAATGGAACTAATGGACTCGTCCCAAAAGTACAATCTCCAAGCTAAATAAAGCATGTTTGACCCAGATCTGTCAATGATGTGGTAGACTGACGCCATATATCAGAAGGAGAGAGCTTCTGGAAATTTATTCCAGCCAATTTTCGAGGTTATTTTGCCATTCTCTCCTGGGTGATTATTTTTGGGGGGCACATATGTAATATGTGAATAGGACCATGTCAACCTGTCAACTGTAATTTCGTTACTGCTCATAAGAGCCAAAAAGAGGATGTCATTATTGCATTAAATAATTCACAGCTACGGGACAAAGTCAAGCTGAAGAGACTTCCTGAAGAGTAGAGTTCTCTATCCATCCTTTGGAGGCTCAATTCAGTCAAAACAGTAATACTGTACATTGATAACGCTGTAGCTCTTATGCTTAAATGCAACCACAGAATGATTTTATGTACCATAAAAACCCACAACCATCATTTGTATTTGTAGATCGAATAAGGTACAAGTAAGGGCTGAAAACGTATGTGTTTTGTAAAAAATAAAAAGCAAAGAAGAGATGGGTCTTCAATCTATGGTGGGAGATTCTAACAAACCATTCCGAACTGTGATTGATTGATGATTGATTGAAATAAAACATGGTTTGTTTGTTTGACCTCACTGTGGGTGGAAACAACGACAGAGGGGATGAGGTTACCTGCTCAGGCTGAGGTCGGGCGAGAAGACCAGCTTCCCAGGGTGGTCCACAGACCTCCACATGAGCCCCAGCATTAGCACCTCCAGCCAGCTGCACTCCAGCAGGTGCACCTGGTCAGACAAGCTCAGATCAAGGAAACCTTTAGGAACAGACCAGGGGAGGGTAGACAAACAGAGGTTGAACCATTCTGAAACCTCTAGGGACAGACCAAGGGAGGATAGACAAACATAGGTTTCAGAATGGTTCAACCTCTAGGGACAGACCAAGGGACGATAGACAAACAGAGGTTGAACCATTCTGAAACGGGACAGACCTCAGCTTATACTGAAACACATACTTAACACACATTCAACAACTCCCGACAGACAGACAGACAGACAGACAGACAGACAGACAGACACACACCTGGGATCTTCTTGGCCCAGCTGATCATATGGACCAGCTCCTTGTCTGCCAGGTTGGTGAGTGACATCATCACGTTGGCCTCCGTCAGAGGCCTCTTCATGTCCGTCATGAGGTAGATCTCTGGTGGCTCCGCCTCCATGATGCAGCCCATCAGCTGCTCCGGGGTCAGTGCAGGTGGGGGAAGCTCATTGGCTGTCATCTCGCGCCCCTCCACCGAGCCCTGCCTAGACCCACTGGCTCTGTGCCGCGAGGCCAAGCGGCCCAGGCGCCTCGGCAGGGGACCCCTGTAGTTGGCGCGGTCTTGCCGGTCTCTCCGGATACCTGAGAGCCAGACAGGAAGAGACCTTAGTCAGGAAAACTCTGGCCCTGTCCAAGGCTATGCGTTTGCCTTTGGAGTCTGCTGTTGATGTCTGTCAACATGAGGACTAAAGAGGTTTCAATGAAAGTCAAGGAAGCCATTATTATATGCTACCTCCTGCACCTTTAATCACCATATTTCTTTCGGACACGTACCTGTGCCACTCTTGGTCATGCCCACTTCGCAGCATTTGCGGAGGCGGCAGG
Organism: Argentina silus; assembly: GCF_951799395.1. NCBI lineage: Eukaryota > Metazoa > Chordata > Actinopteri > Argentiniformes > Argentinidae > Argentina > Argentina silus. The sequence continues at coordinate 2,887,985 of NC_139671.1, forward strand.
ACTGGCAGCTCTTACGGCGGTTCTTGTCGATGGTGCACTGGTTGGTGGCAGGGCAGATGTAGTCATTGTGTCCTTGGTTAGAGAGAAGAGGGTGGTAAAAGGAGAGAGGACGTAGGGAGAGAAAGAAATAGAGCATTTTAAAGGTGGAGGAAGGAGAGAGAGGAAGGAGATGGAGAGAGAGAGAAAGAAAGAAAGAAAGAAAGAAGGAAATAGAGAGGAACAGAGGGAGAGAGACAGAGGGAGAGGTAGATACAGAAAGATGGGGACAGAGTAATAAAGATAAAACAACATCATAATATTTACTTGACACATTTACAACCACAAATCATAAATCCCCAATAAGAGTAATAACAGAGACGTATACATGTAAGACCCAATGGAAAGGGAGTGGTAGAGACAAGAGACAAGAGACCCATGTTTTCAAAATAACATCAAAGAAGGTGCCAGACGTAATAAAATGATAGTTAATGGGTAGCTTAAATCTAAAACAATCTTGAGATATAATCCTGATCAGAGAGAGTGGACTGTCGGAAAGTTCTATCCTTCGAGACCCCTTAAGATGCACAAACACAGCAACACACACCAGAGTACAAACAGACCACAGTCATGACCCTGCAGGGTGATTCCTGAGGGGGAACACTGCGCTCCCACCTTTGGCCCTGGGGAGGAGGCCTGGTCCGGACCCAATAATGAATTAACTAGAGACCAACTGGGGGACTAAACTAATAATATAATGAATTGTCATTGACTGTTCACAAAACAGAAGAGAGATGTCCAACCATATTGACAACAAAAGCGTTTTTGCAATAACCTCTGATCTGATCATTTATGTAACTACATAACTTTGTTTTCTCTCTTTCTCACTCCCCTCTCTTCTTCTTTCCTCTTTGAATTTGTGCAGTTGGACAAAATGTTGGTAAAACTGGAAAATAATCATCATTCAAAATAATAATCATAATCTGTGGCGAAGTCGTGGTTTGGCGGTACCGTCTCAATACATTTGAAAATCAGGGAGAGGTGGGTATGACAAATAATAATAATAATATCAAATGGCTGTCTGACAACGGTCAAGGGAGAGCCTTATAAATGTCTACCAGGTTTATAGCGAAAGAGTAGACTGTCTTTGATGCGTCATCGCTTTTACGTGATTGGTGTAAATGCTATTTTGCATCTGTAGATTAAAGGGTTACTCCCATGTTTAAGACATTGACTAAGACTGTACCCCAAGGGCATGTGTACCAAATTTCATGGCATTTGGTGAGCCACATCGAGACATTGAGAAGAGTTGTCATAGCGCCCCCATTAGGACAATGGGGGTAATATTACATTTGGGGGTAGTGGTCACCACTTCCTATCATACTGCAAGTTTCAAGCCTCTAGCATGAAGCATGTCACAGGAAATTGAGTGACAGCATCTTAACAATAATAACAATAACAAGAATTCTAAGCCCTACAGGCTTAAGCCAGGGTGGTTTTAAGTGAACCCAAGTGCAGAAAGGAGGCAGGACTCAGAGTTGCAACAATCAAACATAAATTTTAATTTAGCTTCGCAGGGAAACACAGGTACATCCATTGAACGAAAGTTCAAGACTGAACAACGGGTGGAGGAAAAGCCAGGCATATAAGCTAGACATTTAACTAGGCACAGGTGTGGACAATAAACTAACAGGTGAATAAGGAAAACAATAAACGAGTCTCTGGCGGCCACTAGTGGCCAGTGGAGGAAGCAGCAGGAGTGAGATGGATTCCTCACACAGTGTCTGCCCTTAAGACCCTCATAATCTTCACCATCATAGAGCAATTCATTTCTGTGTGTGTGTGTGTGAGCTTGCATGAATGTGCCTTACCTTGGATGCTCCTCTTAAAGAAAGCTTTGCAGCCTTCACAAGACCACACTCCATAGTGGTAGCCGGAGGCGTAGTCATGACACACAGCACAGAAGTGCAGGTCAACTTTGCCTCCCGAGGCGACGCCCTTCTCCTCACCCTCCTCGACACACTTCTTTTTACTGTCACACAGAGGGGCAATACTTTACAGACACATTTTACCTCATGAAAAAAAAAAAAGGAAAATCCCTTGAAACAGCATATATAGCGCATATATATGCTATATATGCTGTTTCAAGGGATTTTCCTTTTTCTTATATATATATATATATATATATATATATTGATGTTACAGTTTTTCGCAATTAATTTTGAAAAATGTTTGCAAACAATGTTTCATACTCTCAAAACTGTCGGCACAGCCATCGAAACAGACTTCAGCAAATTAGCCAAAATCACATCTCAAAATCAAATATTGCCATCAAAACTAAACACATATTGAATGGCTCATATATTCAGTATACACTCACCGGCCACTTTATTAGGTACACCTTGCTAGTACCGGGTTGGACCCCCTTTTGCCTTCAGAACTGCCTTAATTCTTTGTGGCATAGATTCAACAAGGTGCTGGAAACATTCCTCAGAGATTTTGGTCCATATTGACATGATAGCATCATTGCTGCAGATTTGTCAGCTGCACATCCATGATGCGAATCACCACATCCCAAAGGTGCTCTATTGGATTGAGATCTGGTGACTGTGGAGGCCATTGGAGTACAGTGAACTCATTGTCATGTTCAAGAAACCAGTTTGAGATGATGTGAGCTTTGTGACATGGCGCATTATCCTGCTGGAAGTAGCCATCAGAAGATGGGTATACTGTGGTCATAAAGGGATGGACATGGTCAGCAACAATACTCAAGTAGGCTGTGGCGTTTAAACGATGCTCAATGGGTACTAAGGGGCCCAAAGTGTGCCAAGAAAATATCCCTCACACCATTAGATATTTGCGTTAACGAGCAGCTGAACAGGTGTACCAAATAAAGTGGCCGGTGAGTGTATTCCATAAGTATCTTTTACACATTAAATGCTACAGTTAGAATTATTATTATTTATTTTTTTTTAAATAGTTTTTATAGAGTTTATACACTGTCAAATACAATCTCAGACATTGCACTCTGAACTAAAATACATTCACAGTCAGTAGGGGGCGCTGCATCCTACCTGCTCTCTGACACGGCGCGGTCACGGGGCGACAGCTCCATCCAGGGGGTTGGCTGGCCATGCTGAGGGCGGGGCTGCGGCAGGCGCAGGGACAACGGAGGCCCAATGTGGCTGTGGGTGGGCCAGAACAGGGAGGAGCTAAGTGACGGGCAGACAGAGGGGCAGTCAGGGAGGGCAGGACCACCGTAGCCCAGGAGAGAGGGGCTGTAGAAGGGTAAGGCGATGTCAGTGTAAGGAGACGGGATGCAGATGGGATGGCAAGCCTCCACGGGCAGGGCTGGGGACGAGGCGGTGAAGACGGGAGAGAGGCCCCCCCCGCCTACCCTGCTGGTGATGCTCTCTGAAGAGGAGGCAGCCATGATGACTGCAATAGCTCACAAGGCAGGCTTATCGCATCATCAAGGGTCACAGCCGTGAGAGTCCTACAAGTGTTCTATAGGGTTGAGTTTGCCAAGCTGATCTTAGGTCAGTTTTGCATTTTTTGACCAAAGTGGTTTCAGGTTAGGATTTGGAGAGGTTAAGCTAATCCTATATGGGCAACCTCTTCCCAGAGCTGGGGACTACAGGAGCTTCTCTAAGCAAGCCAGGTGGGGGGGTTTATCACATCTTCAATGGGTGACACAATTGCGTGGATCTATGGGGTATATGGGGTGTCGACGATAGGACTGCCAGGACTTTTTCCAGAGTCAACAGAGATCATTCAATCCAAGTGTGGATGGCTGACATCATTCAGAAGGGAACACAGCATGGTCTCTAGTGTCAGGTGATTCCAACTGTAGGAATAGAAACATGGAAAGAAAAAGATTGTGTGTCACCATCAAAGTACACCACTACAAAATTAAATGACACATAATTGTAAAAAAAAAAAGAAAAGAAAAGAAAGAAAAGAAAACGTCAAATGTGAAAACTCAGTCAAGATAGTTGATAAGCCCAATAAAAACAATGTATCATCATGAAAGGGTCAAATATAAATATTGATAGAACTGTATAATTCTTAAAGCGTATTTCACTAAAATTTAATATATTTTTCAGCAGTTAGTGGTTAGTAATGCGAGCCTACTGGCGTTAGATTTTTTGCAACTCTGAGTCCTGCCTCCTTTCTGCACTTGGGTCCACTTAAAACCACCCGTTACACTTACTGACTTCCATGGTAAGAAAATAAACCAGGCTTAGCAGAGAGATAGAACACAGTTTCAGAACAGATTTCTTTTCTTTTTTTTTACATTTATGGCATTTAGCAGACGCCTTTATCCAAAGCGACTTACAACAAATACGGTCTTTAGGAGGGACCATTAAGATGTAGCCTGAAGAGAGGGGTCTTCAATCTATTGGTCATGACAGCAGTGGGAAGCTCGTTCCACCAGCGGGGCGCCATGACCGTGAAAAGCCATGACCGAGTAGTGCGGCTGCTGCATCCACGTAGAGGCGGCAGTGCCAGGCGGACAGCCGAGGTGGAAGAGCGGACTGATCAGGCAAGGGCTTGGGGGCTGACCAGTGCTTGCAAGTCGGGAGGGGCTGTTCCCTTTGTCGCCCAGTAGGCAAGCACCAGGGTCTTGAATCTGATGCGAGCTGCTACCGGGAGCCAGTGAAGGGTGCGGAGGAGGGGGGTGACATGGGAGAATTTGGGGAGATTGAACACCAGACGGGTGGCAGCATTCTGGATGAGCTGCAGAGGCCTGATGGTGGAGGCGGGGAGACCGGCCAAGAGTGCGTTGCAGTAGTCAAGGCGAGAGATCACAAGTGTTTGGACCAAAAGTTGTGCTGCTTCTCACAAAAGTTGTGCTGGCCCTCCCACTGCAGATTGACAGCAATTCATAGCAATTGGCTTCAAACAGCTGGCTATGTATAGATGATTCACTTACTTTATACAAATGTTCTTGTTATAAGTCGCTTTGGATAAAAGCTGCAAAATGTCAAAAAAAAAAATGAAGTAATAATCATAATGAAGTGCAATACAGTTCATCTGTAGCTTTATGACACCCAAAGCTATTTACAGGAAATTACATAAGAGAAGGAAATAACAAATAGCCCTCGCTAGTCCAGACTAGCGAGGGTAGGCTATTGAATCACTGTTACTAAGCAACTGCCCTGGCAGGGGGAAACAGGGAACCCTCCTACACAACAGAGAAGTGGACTCCTCCCACTGGCCAATTGACTGGGCAACTTTTGACAGAAATGCGTGTTCTACCAAAAAAATATATTTTTTATTTTCTTTCACTTTGCTGACCTCATAACTTCCTAGGCACTTCTCTTTCTCACGCTGGCATGTCTCCACTATAAATTGCCCAAGCGGCACCAGAAAATCCAACTGAATTTCTGTAGATATCTTCAATGTCAGGCCCTGGGCTCCTTAAAACTCTGTCTAGGCTCCCAGTCTATCTTTTCACCTTGTTTGGACAGCCTGGGGAAATTCAAGACAGAAGTGTGTTAGGAGACCTGTAATGTGTTTGCCACACTCCCAACCAGTCAATAGGCAGCTCAAAATGGAACAGCCAATCATTTTCACTGATCCCCACGTGGCTAGTCTTCCAACAACCAAATTATATAAATGTCCATTTTAAAAAATATAGCTTGCTACCAATGTTATCTAAGTTGATTATAATTTGCTCTTTTTAATGAGAAAGGGGAGAGGGTTGGAGTTCTTGAAACATCACTTGTGCTCAAAGCCAATCAAAATGTGACCTCTTGCAGCCAGCACTCCATTCAAACCAAATCAGCTAACAACAATTTCTCCAGACTTCCAAAGGAGGCGTGAGAACAACGTGATTTGGAGGCATGGCTATGCGAGATTAGCGTGTCAGCTGACTCTTACACTGCTTGATGGGCATGATGCTGCTTGGTCAGATATTCCCCCAATAGGTAGGTTGAATCTTCAATTGTCCCAATTGATTGGCTGAAGACTGGATTGCAAAATTAACGTTTAGTTAGTTTATCTGGTGGGACTTATCACTCTGCGCTCCATTGAGAAAGCAGGTACTTCATCGTACTCCATCCACATCGCAGTGCCACATGAGAACGATCCCAGATACCCCCCACTCCCACCACTACTACCCCAACATTCACTCACTCACACACATTTCAGTCCAATCATGTCTCCAACTCCAACAAAGAAGGGTTCCTGGCCACAGGCCAGCGGTACACAGACTTCTGAAACAAAAGACCAAGGCAATTATGCTATTTCAGCCCCAGGTCTCTCTCACTCCCTACGGTCAGGGGGAAGATGAAAAGGAACTAGTCCTTTCAGGTTCCTTGGAGGAAGAGTGGATGGAGTCAGACTAGTATACCAAGTTCACAACCAAGGCAATATGGAATGATGGATAAATGACATGACGGACTGATTTCATTTGACTGATTACCATTCTTCTGACAACACTGATGGGGAAAAAAAAAACTTGCCAAAGCATAACACAGTGTCAGCAATTTGGTTATTCTCCAAAGGCTGAGTAAATTGAGTGTGAAGTGTGAGGGTGAAAAAGTGAAGTAGCGAAGGCACTGTACAGCAATGCCACAGTACGTATCGGGAGGTAAAGAATTGTACTGTACACTTTCGGTGCCGAAAGATAAAAGATTACAGTACTTTATTTCAAGATAAAACACATTCGCAGTGCAGCATGTTTGAGGAAAGAACGTTACGATTTGCACAGATTTAGTTCAGAGAAAATCATTGCGTGGAAATCCATCTGTCTTTCTGCTTACAATCAGCTTCTTTAGTTTTTTTACTATGCCAATATTTTCTCTGTTTGCATAATTCGGATGGTCATTGCCTTGTTTACTTTTATGGTGTGTAAAAGATAACTTCAAGCAGTAGTGAAAAGGACTTTTCCATGCACACCTGATGACTATTCCTGAAAACCCTTAGGGGAGTTGAGAAATGTACTTAACTTTCCTAAAACAATGCCACAAAGACACTTTGCCCCACTGTCCTAAATTTCTTATAGGTGCAGTCCTGAAAGGGATGGTTCACTATTTTTAGACGTGTATCTCTTTTCCTGTCGTTGCGGTTTAGCAAGTACAGCTGCCTCTGGCCAGGCTCGAACTCACTGTAATGGAACGGAATAGGCAGCTGTACCTGATAAATAATGATATGCACGTGAAAACTATCTGGATGATCTTGCATAAATGCCAGTAACCGGAAAAACAAGTACAAATGTATAAATAGTGAACCATCCCTTTAATTCATTTTTGGACCCCCACTTGTGTTGGTATAAAGTTGAGACCACTCTCAAACCACAGCAATAGACAGAACTCTGGATGCAAGGACAAACAGTCCGTACTATTCTAATTATACTTGTGAACATACAGTATATCATTAGATATGTATCGTTTGTCTAGAAAGACTTTGTTTATAAAACAATTAATTGAAACATTCTCATAGTTTATAATTAGGCATTCATATGTTATTCTTCAAGACTAAATTGGTATATACTGTATCAAGACTCAATGGGTACATACTGTATCAAGACTCAATGGGTACATACTGTATCAAGAAATGAAATGACCATTGAACAGATGAACAAATGTACTGTATGGGAGATGGGAGGGTGGAAGGTTAAAAACAACCCCAAAAACGATGGTGTCCCTGTTTATTAAAATAAAAACATATTGTTGTTTCCACATGATAATGTAATACAAACCCACTGACACCAATCAAAAACCACCATGTCAGTATCCAACCACCACTGGCATACTGAACAGCTTACACTACGGAACTGCTCTAATACACATCTGCTGAACAAGCCATGCACGTCTTGGCCGTTTGAAGATTGTTTGAGTAATGGGCAGTGCACACTGCAACATAAACCTTGTCTTTGATGTATGAGGCATTCACAGACCCGAAGAGGCTGACGAACCAAGTAATGGTCAGACTCATCCGTGGGTATATTTTCATAAAAACAGGACCCCCACAAATCTGACAACATACTTCCCGGAGCAAAGGAATTTCCCTCATTTCCTAACTGAGCAGCGCGATAAATTACGATATTGTTCAAAGAAACCCAAATAGGCTTCTACAATCATCAATAACACATCCACACCGACAAAAAGCAAAACCTCAAATGCTTGTGACTGAAAATAAATTCTTCTTCTTATCCAAAGTCTAAAACATTTTTCTACATTATGAAAGAAACATACAAGACAATCAACTTGCGTCAACTGGGAGGTTAAAACCTACTTTTATGTTATGTTACTTATGTGATAGTTATTCTACACACATCCTCAGGAAAGAGGAGCTTGTCCAAGTAACATTTCACCAGCTGGAGGACATACAGCTATTATGTGTGGAAATAAGCTTTCTTAGATGCCCATGCTGTTTTTCAGAAGCTTGTGCAACATTCGAGTGGGATAAGTACACCTCTCCTAGTGCAGTTAGGCACTCTAGTAGATGTGAAATTCAGTGTAGAAAGTGTTCCACTAGGCCCTCCCCAGTAATAGTCTCCTACTCTCCTGGCTCTCCTACTCTGCTCCTACAAAGCTACTGAGTGTACAGTCTGGCATTAAACACACTTGTTTCAGATATTCCTCAGTCTGCTTGGTCACGTATGTCAGAGCCAGGCTACACACCTGGTAGCCCCCCCAGAGCAGGGTCCTCAGGCTGGGGACCCCTGCACAACACACACAACAACAGTGGCTTGAACTCAGAAAGCTTTCTCACTTCTTCTTCTTCAGAAGATGATCATGATTGTACTGTATGATTGCATTGCACATGAGAATGCTGTATTTTTTTTTTTTTTTTTTTTTTAGGAAAACTGTACTTTTATAGGCATTCTTTGTAAAGCATGGACATTTTGTTAATGACTGTTCCGTGCACAATTATAGGCTAAAGAAATGGTGAAATTAAAGAGAAATTAATAACTCACTACTAATCATTGTTGAAGATAAAATATAAGGAAATATCTCGTTATTTAAACACTACTGCCGAAGTAGACCGACGTTTTACTTTAACAAATATTGTGAGATAATTAACACATGAATCCCAGAAAAATACATTAAAAAAATACAAAACACATACCTCTATTTCTAGTTTGACATCCCCGCCGGGAAATCAGTGCAACAAGTGGTTTCACTCCTTCCCACAGGGAGGCAGCGGCAGGCTTTGATGACTACATACACTCGCCACAGATGTATTCTTATGTTGTGTTCATATTGTTTATAAGCAATAATCCACAGGGAAAAGGGCGGAAAAGCGTGTTTTAACATTTACAATCATTTGTTGAGAGGAGGCAAATCTCCGTGACGCGAATGCAGATTTCTGAGTGGACCAACCACAGTTAAGAGCAATAGAAATAATGTCGATGAAGGCAACAAGTGTACCTGGAATTTGAACCCCTTCTACCTGACCATATAAAACATTAATCTCAAATAACAGTTTGGCCTCATCGCCAAATACATGGCATAGCCTACATAAAAAGTTAAAAGTTAAACCACTCGGAATTGTAGGCTGCAACTTACCTTATAGTGTACATGTCAGATGCGAGCCCAATGGACAGCGCACCGAAGTTCCATAGTTAGAATAAAACAACATTTATGGAACATTTACATAACAGACGATGGAGTTTTCCGTCATTCGGAAACCAATGTTGCGCGCGTTTCAATGTTTAATCAAACGAACACAGTAGTCTTTCTTAGTATACAATGGAGACATAAGAGATGGGACAGAATGAGTTTGAAGGTAGTCCGCCTCGACTGTTCTACAGGTACCGGCTTCTGTCCCTCTCGCTGACCGCGTCCATGGAACAGTCTCTCAGGGAACAGTCTCTCAAGGAACAGTCTCTCAGGGAACAGTCTCTCAGGGAACAGTCTCTACGCAGCCCGACGTCACTAACCACACCCGCTTCAGATCCCTGTCAGTCCCCTGAGGCAGGGGTGAAAGTGTGGCACGATCGTTCTGCACTGAAATCAGCGTTTGATTCGTTGAACGTAGACTATCACTATAGTGAATAGATTTTAAGGTTGGATTGGACTGTCACACTTAAAAGATGAAAGAGGAGTAGCGTTTTGAGTATGACCATGGCAACAGTATCTTCATTGGAACCACTTTTCATTTAGGCGACTTAAAAAGGCTTACAGTTTAAAAAGTCAAAATAGTATTAAAAAACTGAATGAAAGTTCAAGTGTAGTCAATCTACACATTTTAAAGTTGAATTGAGGTGTCAAACTTAAAAGATAAAATGCAAATGCTAAGCATATATTTGCAAAACAGTTAACACAACTCTACAAAAGACGCAAAAGTAAAAACAAATAAAATAATAATAATAATAAATAAATCATGTCAAACAAACTTAAAACATTTGGTCACAGCTGATACCTTGAATGTGAACCTCTTCTGCATGTGTGCAAAACGTCTTTGCACAATTGTTCAAACAGCAATCAGTCCTTATTGATGCATAAAGGAGGTACCTCTGAGTTGCTATTTGCAAGAATGGACCAAGTAAGAGACAGAGGGCAAGGACAAAGGAGAGGTAGAGGGGCCCTGTAGAGGACGAGGGGTCCATAGAGGTAGAGGGGCCCTGTAGAGGACGAGGGGTCCATAGAGGTAGAGGGGCCCTGTAGAGGACGAGGGGTTCAAATGCGGGTGGAGTTGCTCAAAGGGCAATATAATGAGCTAATGCTTCAGATTAATGGTGTTACCACCATTTTCATCTTATAATGAGTAAACGGTGGTTTATTGGGTATGTTTCTGCCAAATCAATATGCCATTTGGAAATCCAGCTTTTCAAACTGCTCCACTGTCATCTTGAGTTGTTCTCTCATAAATGTGTTCACCTTATTTTCCATCGCCATATAATCCTCAAGATGTTTTGAACGGTCTGATAAAATTGGTTCCTTGCAACAACAGCAATCAGTCCTTATTGATGCATAAAGGAGGTACCTCTGAGTTGCTATTCGCAAGAGGGGCCCTGTAGAGGAAGAGGGTTCAGATGCGGGTGGAGTTGCTCAAAGGGCAATGTAAAGAGCTAATGCTTCAGATTAAATGCGTGCCACAATTATTGACCATGTTGTCAATCATGGCCTTTCCATGAAAGAGGCCGGGCAGCAGGTCCAGCCTAATCTCAGTAGATGAACTGTGGCAAGAATATTCAAACAGGGGTCTCAAACTCAATTTACCTGGGGGCCGCTGGAGGTAGAGTCTGGGTGAGGCTGGGCCGCATCAAGTATTCCAAAAAAACCTGCCGTGAAGAGAAAGGTTGGCGACGAGCGCAGACAATTTCAGGAAAAATTCGCTAATTCGCGTTGAGCTAACTTGTCAACAAACACCACCGGAAGCTGTCCCGAGCCTGAGCTATGGTCGCCCAGGGCAACGACTCGGGGAAAAGGCGCGTGTGAGAAAAACGCGCGGGCCGCACGAGCACTAAACTATGATGTCTAGTAGGGGGCCACGAAATATCGTCCTGCGGGCCGCGAGTTTGAGACCCCTGTTCAAGAATGACAACAGGTCACAATGCTATACCACATTTTATTTGTATTTCGATATACTGTACTGCATGTGTAGTTGTGCATATCTGAATGTATATACACAGTAGGCTCCAAATGTATGCTGCTATCCTGACCTCAAATTCTCCCCAAGTTTATTTTTTTATGTATCCTTTAGGTTTAGATTTAAATTCAAATAAAGTTTAAAAAGTGGCCTCAGAGCGGAAACATCTGGCAGAGAGAAAGGAGAAGTCCTGGGTCCCGGAGAAAGAGAGAGATCCATCATTAAGAGGAACACTTCAGTTATGCCCCCATCTCAGGATTCACACCCCCCTAAACACCATGCCATGGACACCACAATATTCAATACTCAGAACAAGGAATCAAAACTGGATGACCCGAGGATGACAAGGTCATACCAGAGTCAATGGTTCACACTGACCTCCGGGGCCCTCATTGTTAACTTTGTGGGCATCATTTGTAGAAGTGAGAGAAGGAAGTGTTGTTTTTGTGTTGACGTTGGCACGTGTGAAGGCTTCGCCAGTGGAACTGAGTTGGCATTTTAAGTTCATTGATTAAAGTGGAGGAACAATTGATTCGATTATCACGTGCAGAGAGAGCGACCGTAAGGTCTTTGCTCGAGGACACTTAGCGCGTACAGGCTTCTGACCCACTGTAGCACTTAAACATTTAATACAACTAATTACTGTATATAATCATCAAGACATTGATGAACCGAATCAAGTGTGTTGGGCTGTCACAAAAACCTGCACAAAATGTCTGCACAAAATGTCTTCACGAGTGAAGTGACGAATTGGACTGCTACTACTGGGATCCCACATTAAGGGAACATAGATTACATTTCTTAACCAGAGGTGTTCTACCATCCTTCTTGCTAGAAGGATAGCGGGTCATGCAGTCAGTGTATACTGTAAACTGCTTCAATGGGGGAATTCGGGTGAAGACAAAAAACACACTACAGGCAGGAATACAAGTTTAAGATGGGATGGTGGTGGGAGCTGGGATGCACAGGAGAGAAATAAGGATGTGAGGTTGGACAGGCAAGACAGGGGAGGGGGAGACAAAAGACTGGAGAGGGTATAGCTGAGAAGGAGGATAGAAGGGGGAGGACAAGAGAAAGAGAGAGATATACAGTGTCCTGCGTACTGTAAGGAAGGATTTTAAATCAAACACTATTAGGTTTAAAAAGAAATTATCATAGTGCGAACAATCATATTTGATAGTGTGTACATATTGGTTTTGCCATTCAGAAACACTTTTTATGCATAGTCCCCCTATTTCAGGGTACCCAGTGCTTCATCATAGAATAGGACAATGACCCAAAACATACTGCCATAACAACTAGGGAGGTTTTCAGGCCCAGAAAGTGGAAAGTTGTTGACAGGCCAAGTCAATCTCCAGATTTCAATCCTATTGAACATGCAACTCATTTGCTGAAGTGGAGACTTAAGGCAAAACGTCCTCAAAACAAACAACAACTGAAGATGGCTGCAGTACAGTCCTGGCAGAGCATCATGCTTCACTGTCCCATTACTTACGCAGGGCACTGTATATGAGGAAGTTAGAGGAAAGCAGGGTAGAAGAGGGAGAGAGAGTTAACAAAAGAGAGAAGTATGGTTAGAAGAGGCAAATGTACACAGTAGAGAGTACCCACAAAGACCTTACTTAAACATGAAATCAACATCCACTTTCGGTTTATACGGTTGTCATGAATTTCACTTGAAATGAATCAAGCCTTGATTTGTGGTGATTTGTGGTTGGAACCTACGTTAAAATTGGTGTACCGTAAGGGGCTGAAGAGGTTATTTATCACCAGAGCATACAGTGCTTCGCCTTCTCTCCTGGTATAGGTCGTGATGTGGGAGTAGCTCCCCTTGTAAAAAGCAATTAAGACCATCTGCAAAAAATAAGAAACCCCACAGACTTGCATTCATGATTTGCTTTTGAAATTATAAAAATGTGTTTTTGTCTCTTTCTTCTCTTCATGAATGTAGGTAATTCGTAACCCATAATAGGTCCCTTGACTAGACATTGACAGCTCTCTTATTTCTGCACAAATGATGTGACAGAACACATCTGACTTGCCAGAAACACCTGCCAAGCCAATTGTCCCATTACTTTTGGGTACCCTAAAATTGGGGGAATATGCATAAAAAGTGTTGTAATTTCTGAATGGTAAAACCAATATGTATACTCTACTTTCACCTGATAGTAATTGTGAAATGCTTCACTGTTCGTTTGAATTGAAGTTTGAATTGAACAACTCAAAAAAAACAACTCAAAATAGTCCTGCCCGGTCGGAAAAGATGACACACATAACAGGAACCAACCAGGCATGTGGGGGGAGGGTTCTTGGTATGTAAAAAACAATGAAATTGCGAGCACATTCTCCTGTTGCTGTCCAGGACAATCTAAACCAGATCGGCTAATCTAAAATTCTCCAGACCTCCAAAGAAGGTGTGAGAACAACGTGATTTGGAGGTACACAAGACCAGTTTTTCAGTAATACATTTCAAGTCACAAACTTGACTGACATTTTCTATAAAGGGCGATTTAATAAACCTTCATGTGAAAAAACATGTTGGCATGTAAATCGGTAACCAAATTACAATGATTTAAAGATCACTGAAATTGCCCCTTCCAGAGGGCACTACAGTCTTCCTTGGCAGTAGGGGAATACAAACGGCACTAATGTCTATGCTTCATCATGGAATCACTGAACCAAGTCTCGTGCCTGTTTTCTGCCCCAAACCAGATCAGGCTTGTTTCATGACGAGGATGTTGATGGTTATCCAGCCTCATGATGAGGTTGAACAGGTATGGTTTATAAGGATGTGGCAGCCATAAGAAGCAATGTAAGTGCACATCTAATGGCAAAAATAGATCTCATAGATGCAGCTACACAAAGTCTTAAAGTGCCATACTTCGTTCACCTCTGACCTTTTGTCAATTACACACTTGACTCGCAAATAAACACATGTCCCTATTTTTCTCTAGAGGGCGCCCTTACTCTGCAGAAGGATGAGGGGTTGCCATGCCTGTGGCTCGGTGACATTGGCAGTGATGCTATGACCCTGAAAGGAGTGTAGAGTTTCACTCATCCACTTTTACAACATTAGCATCTGTGCTATCATGTCTTACAGCCACTGCTAGTGTAAAATTACTTCATTATACGGTAAAGCACTGTAGCTCTGTCAAAGATATTCACCCAGTAACGACATAATCACTGCGGGTGCACTTACTTTGCAAGTGAACATTATGGATTAAGTCCCAGCTATACCCCCACAACACATCTCATTTTGTAGCCGTGAGCAGCCATCTTGGATGAGAAAAGGCTGTTCTCCCGCCTCTTCGTTGATTTGGCTGGTTAGCAGGCCCGTCCATCATCTGTATAAAGGTGGACCTATGAAACATTGGCATGTTTTGTGACAAAAGCCAGGACTAGCTGAAAGCTCTCCTTGATGTCACTCTGCCCAGTCCATTGTGCTTGATTGACATCGACAGTGCCAAGGGGTCACCAGAGGTTTAATGGCCGGAGACAGGGGCAAGGGGTGACTGGGGGGGTGGGGGTGAGGCAGCAGGACTCTGTCCAGGGTCAAAGGTTAAACTTGACTTTCCACATCGCCACACTTGAGCGGGCCGTCAGAGAATGCCTCTTCCTTCGGAGGGAAACGGCCTCACGTCAAACCGTCAGGACACACCGTCTCTCGTTTCTCCCCTGATACCGTCTCACTTCACAGCTTCCGGCAGTTTCTGTGTGTCAGTCCGTGTGGAGAGCTTACATTGGCCTTCCCACTTTCCCCAACACTACCAATCAGACTTTGGCAGAATACAAATATCAGATACAATTACATAAGCTCTGCTTGATTTAGCTTGCCCAGTATAATGAAATCAATGGAATAGTCTCAAAAGTATAAACTTAAAAAAATAAAAAATTCAGCTGTAAAGTGCTACCTGGTTAGCAGATGTGCACCGGGGAAATATGGTAAATTAGTTAGCCTCAGTTACCCATGGCAGTTTCAGGATATTCCTTAGTCATCCTGATCATGTTCAGGAGGCAAGGACTGTTTCACTGTCCACATACGTAGTTCCAGAGGTTAGAAACCATGTCCAAGATACTGTAGGTCTGGCCTTCATGTACATCTGTATGGGCAGCTGACAAGCTTCGAGTGAGGCGGTGTCTGTCCTCTAGAGAGCAGTAGCAGTGTGGTATTCCCTGCTGCAGTAGTGGGATGGTATTCCCTGCTGCAGTAGTGGGATGGTATTCCCTGCTGCAGTAGTGGGATGGTAGTCCCTGCAGTAGTGGGATGGTAGTCCCTGCAGTAGTGGGATGGTAGTCCCTGCTGCAGTAGTGGGATGGTAGTCCCTGCTGCAGTAGTGGGATGGTAGTCCCTGCAGTAGTGGGATGGTAGTCCCTGCAGTAGTGGGATGGTAGTCCCTGCAGTAGTGGGATGGTAGTCCCTGCTGCAGTAGTGGGATGGTAGTCCCTGCAGTAGTGGGATGGTAGTCCCTGCTGCAGTAGTGGGATGGTAGTCCCTGCTGCAGTAGTGGGATGGTAGTCCCTGCTGCAGTAGTGGGATGGTAGTCCCTGCTGCAGTAGTGGGATGGTAGTCCCTGCAGTAGTGGGATGGTAGTCCCTGCAGTAGTGGGATGGTAGTCCCTGCTGCAGTAGTGGGATGTAGTCCCTGCAGTAGTGGGATGGTAGTCCCTGCAGTAGTGGGATGGTAGTCCCTGCAGTAGTGGGATGGTAGTCCCTGCAGTAGTGGGATGGTAGTCCCTGCAGTAGTGGGATGGTAGTCCCTGCTGCAGTAGTGGGATGGTAGTCCCTGCAGTAGTGGGATGGTAGTCCCTGCAGTAGTGGGATGGTAGTCCCTGCAGTAGTGGGATGGTAGTCCCTGCTGCAGTAGTGGGATGGTAGTCCCTGCAGTAGTGGGATGGTAGTCCCTGCAGTAGTGGGATGGTAGTCCCTGCTGCAGTAGTGGGATGGTAGTCCCTGCAGTAGTGGGATGGTAGTCCCTGCAGTAGTGGGATGGTAGTCCCTGCAGTAGTGGGATGGTAGTCCCTGCTGCAGTAGTGGGATGGTAGTCCCTGCAGTAGTGGGATGGTAGTCCCTGCAGTAGTGGGATGGTAGTCCCTGCTGCAGTAGTGGGATGGTAGTCCCTGCTGCAGTAGTGGGATGGTAGTCCCTGCTGCAGTAGTGGGATGGTAGTCCCTGCTGCAGTAGTGGGATGGTAGTCCCTGCAGTAGTGGGATGGTAGTCCCTGCAGTAGTGGGATGGTAGTCCCTGCTGCAGTAGTGGGATGTAGTCCCTGCAGTAGTGGGATGGTAGTCCCTGCAGTAGTGGGATGGTAGTCCCTGCAGTAGTGGGATGGTAGTCCCTGCAGTAGTGGGATGGTAGTCCCTGCAGTAGTGGGATGGTAGTCCCTGCTGCAGTAGTGGGATGGTAGTCCCTGCAGTAGTGGGATGGTAGTCCCTGCAGTAGTGGGATGGTAGTCCCTGCAGTAGTGGGATGGTAGTCCCTGCTGCAGTAGTGGGATGGTAGTCCCTGCAGTAGTGGGATGGTAGTCCCTGCAGTAGTGGGATGGTAGTCCCTGCTGCAGTAGTGGGATGGTAGTCCCTGCAGTAGTGGGATGGTAGTCCCTGCAGTAGTGGGATGGTAGTCCCTGCAGTAGTGGGATGGTAGTCCCTGCTGCAGTAGTGGGATGGTAGTCCCTGCAGTAGTGGGATGGTAGTCCCTGCAGTAGTGGGATGGTAGTCCCTGCTGCAGTAGTGGGATGGTAGTCCCTGCAGTAGTGGGATGGTAGTCCCTGCAGTAGTGGGATGGTAGTCCCTGCAGTAGTGGGATGGTAGTCCCTGCAGTAGTGGGATGGTAGTCCCTGCAGTAGTGGGATGGTATTCCCTGCTGCAGTAGTGGGATGGTAGTCCCTGCAGTAGTGGGATGGTAGTCCCTGCAGTAGTGGGATGGTAGTCCCTGCTGCAGTAGTGGGATGGTAGTCCCTGCTGCAGTAGTGGGATGGTAGTCCCTGGCCTCATACACCTATGAGAAAGGCATCAGGTTATGTGCTCCATGCAGGACAGTTACACATAGTTTATTATGTCACATAATGCTAGAATGACAAACAATGTTTTTTGTTTTTTTCTTGATTGTGTTTTATTATGCTTTTATTACGCCAAACCTAACTGTATTACCATTTTATATTCAATAAATGGTTAAACTAAGACAGGAGTGTTCCTGACTGAAACGGAGAAGGCTTAGTTCAGACAGGACACTCTAAGTCAGTGCTAGCCGTCTGTCAGGTGACAGATCAGGTGCTTACATGTATGCACCCAACACAATCACGTTACACGTTGGTATAGTGGTCAGTCTACACACCTTTCTGTAGCCTACAGTATTGTTGCTGGTACTGTTGGTCATTACGAGAGGGTGATATTGCTTTGTTCCCACCACCACCACCACCACCTGCTTTGGTTCTGCTCTGTCTGTGTCTATCAGGGGGTTGATAGATGTGTGGGCTCCCTGCCATGATGTATACATGGATGTGTTGTGGTCGTTTATTTGTTGAATTTATTTGTTATTTATTTGTTGTGGTTGGTTGTTTAAAAGAGCAGAGCCATCCAAATGCATCAAGCCTAATTGTATTACTATTTTATATTCAATAAATGGTTAAACTAAAACATGAGTCCTGACTTGAACCAGAAGGAATGACGTCCACTCTCCACAGAGATTGTACATTTAGTCAGCTTCACACCTGTGAGCCAGGTCCACATTCGGTAAGGCCCATCCACACAGCTCTGTATGATAAATGTCTACAGGTGACAGTGTCTGAATGTGTTAGCCCAAATTGGAGACTAGAATTGGAGCATTTGACAGGATTGGAGTATTTGACAGGAATAACAACATCAGTGGTCCCTCTGACGGTGCCTGCCTTGACAGCACCGTCCATCATCTGCATGTGTTAACTCTTCCCTCTTCTACCTCTCCCCCCCCTTCCTTTCATTCTTCCCTCTTCCACCAAACAGGCTCACAGTTTTCAAACGTGGCTTTCTTTTATTGTCACATAAAAACATATAAGAAACACAGAAGCATCCAACGCTTTTGTAACATCCCCCCATTGTGGGCACTTCCCTTGGCCCCTCGGTCCCTTGGTTGCCATGTTTGCACAGAGAACCACCCCGTCGTCCCGTCTTATCCTAACCATCCAAGGGTATCCAACAGCCCTGCGCGTACAGTAGGAGAAAGAAAACAGCCGACGCTGTTTAAAGAAAGCGCTGGACTCGGAGGAAGGGACCTCATTGTAGCCCCAGCACAATGGGCTCATTCTTCAGGCCCTTGGGCAGAATAACATTGCTCCTTGGGGGCGGGTGGCACAGGAAAATAAGTCTTTGGGGAGCCCTGTACACGCGTGCACACACACCCACACACACACACACACCCACACGCACACGGACACACACACACACACACACATACACATGTACACACACACACACACACACACACACACACACTGATATCCAGGGAGTTACCCAAACCTTTATTTATAGCAACACATGCACATGCACACACACACACACACACACACACACACACACACACACACACACACACACGCACACACACACACACCCGTACACACACACGTACACACACACACACACACAAACACACCGATCTCCAGGGAGTTACTTTATTTACAGCAATTGGGCACTCATTGTGCACACCCAAAAGGGAAGGACAAGGAATAAAACACTCAGTAAGTCCCTGGTACCTCCCTGTAGTATAATAGACCCTCATCATTATTTTTGGCTTGAACTCTCAAGGCCTTGTCACAATATAACTGACGTTTGGGTTGATTGTTCTGGCCCTGGCGTCTGTCTCGGTGGAGTTCAGCAGTGACTTGACTTCCGCAGGGAAACGACATCACAAAGAAGTGAGTTACAATGACAGAATTGTTTTATGACATCATAGTCAGACTTAGAATTGACATGTGGATAAATGAATTCGTAGGTAAGCCGTGCATGCTGCATCTATGGAGACACGTCCACTAGCAACAAGTGACAAGAGACACGAGACCTGCGGGACATGAAGCAATGTTGTGTCTCTTGGTTTGAACGCACCTTTAGGATGGGAGACATTGTACAGTACAACCTAGCTCAACACCCCCTGTAGCCACGTTGAGGGATTCACATCGCCCTAATGTTAATAACTTCAAGATCCCAACCCTCTTTGGCCGACACAGCTCTCTCCCTGTGATGGAGGTGAAAATGAGCGTGAGAGTGAAACTGTTCCTTTGCTTTAACAGATTCACCCTCTCCTCCTCCAGGAGTGTTTCTGCACAATAACAAGCTCCCTCTCCCTCGTTGTCTGAAGGCCGGTGCATTAGTGAGGCAGCGGGTTAGTGGGTTCTTGGTTATTTCTCTCTACTGCGGAGTCACACATTTGCACACACACACACAGACACACACGCACACACTCACACACACGCACACATGCACACACGCACACACAAACATTTGAATACTTTATTTGGGTTCATAGTTAAGCATTACATCAAAGAACCCAAAATATAACAGGGGGGGGGGGGGGGGGGGGCTATAATGACTTCTTGAGGGGCATTCCTCCGTGGCGCCGTGTCGTTTGCACAGTTGGTTACGCTTGTCACACTTCACGTCACACGTTTCATGTCACTCTTTTCCAACCTCCTCCCCTCTCCTCCTTCCCTCTCTCCCCTCTCCTCCCTTATGCCCTCTGGCCACACCTACTGTAAGCAGTCAGGGATCTGAGGATCACGTTACGTGACATTAACATTAACGTGACATTAATTTGCTCCTTCAAGCAGGTAATTAGCGGTGGGGACATGCCTTCCCATAGCCATGCCAAAGGCCAAGCATTCACGTATGAAGCTTGACAAAGCACCCGCGCACATATGTGTACACACTAACACACAAACACCAGAAGATGGGGCGGGGGGGGGGGGGGGGGTTAAAATAGCCTCTCTCTCTACAGGGGAGAGGAGGGCAGCTGTTCCATAGTAAATTGAGAGAGAGATCAAGGTTCATTGGTCCTGTCAGCCTCAGGGCCCTATAGTCCCCAACATGGCCCTCCCGTCCTCTTGCTCCCCCGTTCTCCCGTAGGGCAGTGCTATTCAACCATATGTTTAAGGGGGCCAGCTTTTCAAATTGTGATTTGCAGGGGGGCCAGACATTACTGCTTGCATGCGATTAGTTTGGCACCAAATATCAGTCTAAATTGATGGGCGGGCCAGATCTTGCCGTAGGGTCTTTTCACCTCACACCCAAAAATATCAACCTTGTTCTAACTTCTCCTCAACGTGAAGCTAGGCACCACACCGGTACCCACCTCCATTTAGCCACAATCGCTTCCCGCCACTGTCTATTTGTGTCCACGTTAGATGAATGAGCACTAGAACTCAGGGACCCGGAAACTGAAAGGGTTGTGGGAGGGGCGGCCAATCTCAGGCAGAATACAGGCAACAAAACAAGACCTTGTCTGCGTAAAACACATCCCGGGGCAGACTATACTGGGAGAATATGAATAGCCTTGCCTAAAAATATGAGAGGCCAAATAACAGTGGAGGTTTTCCATTACAAAGGCCTTGGGTGGATGGGAATGTGGGGTTGGAAGGGGGGGGTAGATCTTTGGGACCTCTATCCACTAGACAACATGTTCCACACGGATCGGATTCCCTTTAGTTAGGCTCCTACCTGGAAATGGAGGAGAAGAGAGAGGGGGCCAGACATTTTTGTCCTGCTCCACTCCACGTGACACTGAGAGGTGTCACATGTGGCACCGCCACCTTACCCCACCCCACCCCACTTCTGTCCACCTTACCCCACACCACCTCTGTCCACCTTAACCCACACCACTTCTGTCCACCTTACCCCACACCACCTCTGTCCACCTTACCCCACACCACCTGTGTCCACCTTACCCCACCCCACCTGTGTCCACCTTACCCCACCCCACCTCTGTCCACCTTACCCCACACCACCTCTGTCCACCTTACCCCACCCCACCTCTGTCCACCTTACCCAACACCACCTCTGTCCACCTTACCCCACCCCACCTGTGTCCACCTTACCCCACCCCACCTCTGTCCACCTTACCCAACACCACCTCTGTCCACCTTAACCCCACACCACCTCTGTCCACCTTACCCCACACCACTTCTGTCCACCTTACCCCACACCACTTCCGTCCACCTTACCCCACCCCACCTCTGTACACCTTACCCCACCCCACCTCTGTCCACCTTACCCCACACCACCTCTGTCCACCTTACCCCACCCCACCCCACCTGTGTCCACCTAACCCCACACCACCTGTGTCCACCTTACCCCACACCACCTCTGTCCACCTTACCCCACACCACCTGTGTCCACCTTACCCCACCCTACCTCTGTCCACCTTAACCCCACCCCACCTCTGTCCACCTTACCCCACCCCACCTGTGTCCACCTTACCCCACCCCACCTCTGTCCATCTTACCCCACCCCACCTGTGTCCACCTTACCCCACCCTACCTCTGTCCACCTTACCCCACACCACCTCTGTGCAACCTGCCACTGACATTTGTCTACTCACATGGCTCTACAGTCGTCATAGATTGGCTCCTAGATAAATCTGAATTAAAACATCAAACTGATAGCTTAAGCTCTGGAAAAAATGATCAGATATCACGAGTGAAAATGCCAGGAGGAGGAACACAAGCCAAAAGTAAATTGGGATTTCATGGATGAGATGATATATTGTGTTGTATCTGTAATATGCAGAGATATAGAGGGTCCCAAAAAATCGATTTCTCCAGTAACCTACAATAATCTTATATAATCTATACAGATTTGTTTTTCTGTCATAATGTACTTTTCACATACCCTAGACACACCTCAGAGAGCAAACATGTAGACTTTTACGATGTGTTATCAGAACTGGTGACTCCCGAAGCTATTTTGAAACCGGGGGGCATGCATGGGAGGATTTGGATGTCTCCTGGACAAGGCGAGTGGTGACCAAGCGTCCAGACAGCAGGACCATGCCGACACCCACACCCAGGGTGCTAACAGAGGCGCAGCAAGCACCTCCCCTGAGTGCATTCCAAGGGTCCCCATCCCAAATCCCTGCTTGACCCCTACTGATAAACTAGGCTATGGATAGACCGCTTTAAAGGGATTGTTCATGTTTTATATATTAAGTATACATTTCCCAGTAACTATGGGAAGGATAGGCCTCATGTGAAAAAATTAAATTGTCTGAATCATTTTGGAGCGAACCACTGCTTGAAGAGAGAGAGAGAAGAGGGGGCAGTGAAAGAGAGGAAGAGGGTACATAACCCAAACAGGCTCCAGGTCTGGCATGCCGCTAAGCTTGTGGTAGCCTGGCTTGCGTCAGGAGGCTGAGGGCCCTAATTTGGGGTGATGGAGAGAGCCCTGGACAGGGTCTCTGACCAGGATGCTCATGGAGGGATGGGATTAGCACGTCAGGGGACGAACCAGTGAGAAGATAAGATGTTAGGCCCTTGTACAGATGGCATGTGTTTAAAGTGAGAAGTTGTGGCTTGTCAAAAGCTGCAAAAGACAGGAAATTCAAAATGAGCACCACCATCGATAACTTCACCTATGCACTAACAAGGTTTACAGCACACAGCTTTCATACCTGCTATAGCTCTTCGTGTTGTTCTACTGTACTTCAAACAACCACTGAGCAGGACACCGCCAAGGCTTCTTGAACTTGTTTTCCCTGTGGTACCATTTTGGGCCACTGCTGCTCTAGGACAATGCTGCCATTTGGGGCCAGCCATTGGTCCCCACCTAACCCGGCTTATCGAGCTCCGCAGCTGGGCCCAATCGGCCAGTATCAATCGGTCCGGCCCAAGAAGAAAGGCGCATGTTCCCCTTCAGCCCCCACATTGTTTGGTCTTGCCTGTGTTTACTTAGATGAAAATCAGCGAAAGTGTTACATCCTGTTGGGGGAGGAAGCTGGCCATGCCGAGATTGGGAAGCCGCAGTATGTTTCGCGACTGGAAGGAGGGAGCAAGTAAGCAACTGCCCTGGTCCGGGCAGGTGACATCATTCATCTGAAGGCAGGGTCAGTCCAAGAGGTCTCTCAGTGGGCGGAGGGGCATGAATAGCCTCCTCTTTAGCATGGTTGTGATTGCACTGATTACTATTATTGTTAGCATGAACAGTGAGGCAGCCATGGGATGTCATGTCAGCCTCACAGGGATGCTGCGAAATTCCTCTTGGTCCAGCCACTGTAGGACACAGATCCAGGGCCAATGGATCCCTGAGATCAGATTTTCAGAATCACTATCTTTTTGTGCAAAACTGGACTGATGTACTTAAACCGAATATTGCTAGTGTCAGGTGTCTATCATGCAAACCAAAAGAAAACAGCATTTTCATTCAAACATGCTCTCTTGCTGCCCAGTAATAATGTTACTGTTGACCAAGTTATTGGACTGAATATGGTTTGGATCATCCAGTAAGAGAAGAGTAGAGGTTGTGAATGTTTGTGGAGACTGAAGCACCAGACTGTGGGGTGTTGACTGTATTGTGTTAACTTTTTTACGATCCTATCAATCATTGGACGCTTTGGATAAAATGGCTGGCGTGAGGATTAATGTTCTAGGAAGGGCTGACGCGCTGATATTAGCTCGATGCATAGCGTGCCATAGAAGAATAGCTATTTGTAAAAGAGGGCAGGGACCTTTGGGAAGTACTGTGCATTCTCTTGGGCGAATAAACTGAAAGGGAGTGCTGGTACGGCGGTACAGCAGGGTCATGAAGAGGCAGCATTAAGTATGAATGTAAGCAAACACAAGACTGGCAACAAGTATACCTCTAGCTTGTCTTAACTTGCTTGAACTTTTCTTTTGCAGAAAAATGTAACAATTACCTCATTGCACCATCAGAACCAAAAGAAAAGAGAGGTCGGTTGCAGTAGTTTTGTTGGAATACTACAAACTACAAATACTACAAATACTACAAACTACAAATACTACAAACTACAAATACTACAAACACTACAAACTACAAATACTACAAACTACAAATACTACAAATACTACAGTTGTCCTTGATATAACCACTTGATATGAGCAGGAAAACAATGGACGATGGGCAGGGCATTGGGGGAAAAAAGTGGGCAGATCTGTTGGCAATGAGGTCCACCATACTGTGCGCAGGAACAGGAGAGAAGGGGTCCACCATACCGTGCGCAGGAACAGGAGAGAAGGGGATATCCAGGGATCAGGGGCCAATTACACACATTGTGTCTGTGACCTTGACCCAGGAGCCAAACGGTCCCTTAGCAGCGTCCTTGCGGTGCAAATTAGCATTGCTCTACTTCCGCATCCTCCGCAATTATGTCACTCTCATTTAGCCGTCAGGGAAGTGGACTGACAGGGGGATGTCATTAGCAGTGATGCAGATTGACATTAAGACAACACTTACAGTGTTTTTCACACGGCTGAGCAACTACGATTCTGGTGTTATTGAGCTGCTGTTTTGCGATGGATCAAAGCCATGATGAATGGCACAGAAAAACAACGTTGTGCCATTCATTATTCCAAGAAACAATCATATTCTTATTTCTACCTAGAATTTTCTCTGAGATAAACTGGGCCATTTATCAACTTATTTCTGTCTTCTCCCTCAGGGAGAGTATCTATGCCAGTCTGATTAATTTGGGCACCTATCAGAGTGTAGCTAACCCTAAGCTGCAAATGCAGAGGCAGAACAAAAAGAGGTACAATGACATGAGCATAACTTCTGGTTTCCCTCTTTGACATTCGGGAGGATTGAAGGGCAATACATAAGTCACTTACTCTCTACAAAAGTCATTCACTGTTCTGAGAAACAGACAGACAGAGAGAGAGACGGGGAGAGAGAGAGAGAGAGAGAGAGAGAGAGAGAGAGAGAGATAGTAAGTCCATCCAGCTGGTTTGAATGTATCATACATAGGCTGAGGCGTTTAGCCAGATAAGAAGCTAGAGGTCACAGTTGATAATACACACAACTTAATGGCTTCCTTCCTCTGGGATCTATTTAAACCAGATGTTTTGGCTTTGACTTGAACATCACAGCAATACTCGGATTCACAGAAACATGGCTCAACAACAGTATCCCCGACAGCGTGATTGAGCTAGAGGGATGCAGCGTCTTCAGGGCGGACAGGAGGGCAGAGGCCTGTAAAACGAGAGACGGGGGACTGTGCATTTATGTCAACAAAACTTAGTGTATGGACACTGTATATAAAAAGGTAGACTTTATTACAAATTCAAAGGGATACATGAATTGAACCCCCTGCAAGACCACCCCCAGTGCTGCTACTACTCCTTCCCTTGGCTACCAATGTGGGCAATGCAGAGCCCCCTACAGGTGGGTTAACCCTCCCCCCCTCTTCCCGGAAAGTCCACTACAAATCATGCATGGGTGACTCCTAAAGCACAACACACGGTGGGATTCCTATTATGGAACTGCAAATACATAAGGGTGCTACTGGTATGGCACTGCAAACGGAGGAGAAGACTCCACTCAAGAAAACAATAGGACACACTGCACACAGCTGATACACTCCCACTAGGACCCCCCCCTTGGCGCTGCCCTACATTGCCCACCCCACTAAAGGGACCCACAAAGCTGCTGGGATAGGTGAGGTGTTGGGGGAAGGACACAGAACAAACAGAAGAAAGAGAGTGGGGACAGGTTCTCACTTTCCAGCACTGCCCCCCCCCCCCCCCCCCCCCACAGGAATGAAAATAAAAACAGAAGTCTCTGGTTGCCTGGACACAGGACCTGCGCAGCCCCTCCTGGAACGCAGCCCGGTGGCATTGTCGATGGCTCCACCTCCGATGGGTCCCTAGTCTTCAGCCCCCTATGGGTCCCTAGTCTTCAGCCCCCTATGGGTCTCTAGTCTTCAGCCCCCTATGGGTCCCTAGTCTTCAGCCCCCTATGGGTCCCTAGTCTTCAGCCCCCTATGGGTCTCTAGTCTTCAGCCCCCTCGATCAGCTCAGGTCAGCACGGCTCCACTACCTCGCCAGTAGCGCAGCTCACTTCCTCGGTATAGTTGCTCGTCCCGTATTCGAATGCAGCCAGCCAGCCAGCCAGCCAGCCAGCCAGCCAGCCAGCCAGCCAGCACACACATGCACGCACGCACACACGCACACACACTCTCGGTAGGAAAACGCTCCTTGCCGAAGCAGTCAGTCAATACACAAAATAGCGGTCAGACAGAGCGGCATTCTCCATCCAACCCTCCTGTGTCTATTAACCATGCCAGCAATTCTCCCAAACAAATATTACAGTAATGATTTTTTGCCTAAAATATGTTTAGTGTATGTTGTAAAATCCCAGAGATTATCATTTTATTTGAACACCAATGTGGTGCCATTTTTTTGCAGTTATTTTAGTAAAATATTTCAAGTAGTTTTAAAATGACATGCACTCAAATTAGTACAAAATTAAGTACAAAAAAAAGTACGGAAATTAGATTTGGTTGAGAAAATGTGAGCCCAAAACAATTCAATGGTCCAGAAAGTAGACAAAGTGTGCTTATTAATGATATTACGTTTTTGGAATCTTTGTGTGACTTTGAAACTTAATTCTTCAAGGACAAGGTTTCAGTTTGTTTCTTAAGAATCACTGCAGTGATGTTCTCCTTATTCTTGCCTGTTGTTCTAACCTCGACACTATTTTCATCTGGAACCGCAGATATGTGTCGGGTGACGTCAAACTATGTTACTCACGGAGTCACGTGTTCATAGTGGCCACAACTCTCTACTGGGGTACGGAAGTACGGTTTCCAATTGAGTTTTTTTTTTATAATGACACCTCAAACCCAAGACAAAGTTTACTGAAACATAAACATAACAACAACAGCGAATGTCGAAAGTGGCCAAAAGTAAGCTATTTGTAGTGAGGGTCAATGGGGAAACTTGACTTCCGTACCCCAGTAGAGGGGCGTGGCTTCATATTTCCGGGATTTGAACGCCTTCGGCGTGAACACCAATCACGGCTCCAGGGGCTGGACACACCTGCACTGGAACCAAGCGCGAGCGACAAACTTTCTAGGAACAAGGTGCGCGAATGCAGGCCACGGGAGAGTAGTTGGTGGGACACCATACGCCACCTAAAGACACTTTCGTGAACCTGGTCATAGGCGGCAGGCAGCTATGGTTTACCCTTCTCACTTGTACTATATACTCTTAAAACGGAAATAATCAGCCAGATGTTATAACAATTGAATGAAAATGTACATCATTTTGGTTCTGTACCTGTCAAGTTGTTTCAACAACTGCTTCACGTTTTGGCTTGATAAAACGTGTTTATTTTGTCCTTCCGAGACATCCGTAGACATTTGTTTCATTCTCCACTACGACCTGCAGTTGTGCTGTCTCTGTGTAGAGAAACACCGGCGGGTCCACTAGCAGTCTCAAGTATGGAGCAGATAAACAATATCCAGGTGGTTCCTTGCACCAGCTCCAATTATCTGAAACCGTTCAGAGTTCACTATAGCCAGGTGAGTCCAAATAGCTCACTCGCCTTCTCATTCTGCCTGAATTGAGGACACACCGTTAATGTATGTTGCCCGCAGTAGCCCAACCCCCATTAATTTAGCCATAGCCATTATTGTGTGCAGCCTCACCGCTGTAACCTTCATAAAACACGGCACACCATAGTACAGGGACAATCATTATTAACCGTGTACACTTTGCACCTAATATTGGAATCTTAGCAACAAAGTAAAATGCAGAAGATCAATCAAAAAGGCGGATATCAGTCTCATGCAAGCACATGCTTTACATTAGGTTAGCTAGCATGGGGACTTCGCTAGCCAGCAGCAGCTCGCTGGAAATTGACAGCTTCACGCCAACAATATCTGAATGTTCCTGCAGGTTGAGTGCTCGCTAAGTCGTGTGATGCCGAACCTTAGGATGTGTCAAATGACTGACAGAAAAGAACCGTTGCTAGCCGGCTAACGTTAGCATTGCCTGGTAGTTTCTGTGGATGCTGCAGTAGCGCCGATGCTGATCGTGCAACCCCATTGACTTCGATATTTAGGAGCCCACTAGTCCACATTGATGAATGGAAGGCCACAGCATGTGCCATTATGGAATAGTTCCTCTTACTCAAATGTCAATCCCCTTAATATTTAATCTAAGGGGTTATTAGCTCAATTCCCTATGGTCGTTAACTGTATTTTAGGCTCCACTTTCTATGTTGGTGTATTGATTTTCACCTTATGTGCTCTTATTTTAGGGTACATCTGTCAAGTTGTAAAAAAGGATCCACTTGACACAATGGTCGTACTGTTCAAATTGATCTTTGTGGTTGACCTTGTTTTTTCCCCAGTTCCAGTCTGAGGCAGTTGTGCACATCAGTGGAGTGTTATGTGATATGAGCAGACAGAGGCCTAGTAGATGTGTCAGTTAGTGGAAGTAGATGTTACATCGGAGGTCATAGTAGAACCAATCCTGGTGATGGCTGGAACCTGAGTAGCGCTTCACATTTAACAGTCAATTGCGAAACCTGCTTACAAACGTTGTGCACAAACCAATACATTGTGGTTTAAGTGTTGAAGTGTTAAGAGTTGTAAACTACTACATTTGGTCAGTCATGCCCTGCCAACATTTTTCATTCAGTTTGTGGGACAAATGCATATTATTTTGCATATACTGCATCTGCCTTAATTACAGTAGCACACACTCACATGTTCTAGGGTTGGGCTTACAATGCAATATTATTGAATATTGAGTTAATTGAAGCATGTAGTGATATTTGGAGCGTGTCATGATATTCTCGTACAGAAATATAGTCTGTAAAAGAGCTTAACTCCAGATAGGTGCATAACTACAAGTGCAGTGTCTATCAAAGGGAAAAGCCTTTCTTTCACCAGACTTATTACATCGCCAGTTGTAGTCAGTTTTGCTCACACTGGCACTCCAACATGCTTCAGAGATGAACAGTATTATCGTTTATGGTGATATTTTCTAAAGTAATATCATGAATAAGAAAGTGTGCATATAGCCCAACCCTAACGTGTTCTTGTAGTGATTGTATGGTTGCTCTAGGGCTGTAGCTGATGAGTTCAAACCCATAGTCGACTGGTCATCCCAAATTTATGACAGGCTATTAATTATTACAATACACATTTTGGCCATCAGAAAATACACTGGTTGGATTTTCAGCATGGATCAAGAATAAGTTAACGGTCTTCTATACTACAGAGGAGTAAAAAAAAATAAAAATAAAAAAAGGGCATTTAACATATTAATTTATTCATTAAAATAACTGCAGAGGACAGGGCATTTGATTATGGTCTGCTTTATCGGCATAGTGGTAAAAGCCTGTTGGCACTTTTTGAGTCATCCTTGAATGCACAAAGAGCTGCCATACTACCATGGCTGAATGGGAGGGCAACGTGAGGGATTGGGATGACTGGCATGTACAGTGAGTGTCTTAATAGGGAAGTGCAGGTGGATAGGACACCGCCGTTGGTTCCTGTAGACAGCCCTGCTTACCCTGTAGCTTAATGAAGCTCTTTCTCTAGACGTACATGCTGACAAATAGGCTACTTTCATTCATGATGGCTACCACCGATTAGGCCACGTTTTCTAGAGGTGATTGGTGAAACAGTGAGGCAGCCCCGTGATTCGTGTAAAACAAGGAGAATGTGGCGTTGCACTTTTAAGAAATCAGAAATCATTTAGCAACGCATCTGGCCTTAATATGTAGTCTTACGGCAAACTTAAGCCTATAGGGAAATGCCAGAATACGTCTACCTGTGCTGTGTCTACCTGTGCTGTGTCTACCTGTGCTGTGTCTACCTGTGCTGTGTCTACCTGTGCTGTGTCTACCTGTGCTGTGGGCATCATTCTCTCTCTTCAGCTCAGTGTAATGCTCCAGAATACAGCATTTAACTGTTACTAAAACAAATCTCTAGGGATGCATGTCCCCAGACCCTCCGAGCAAGGTTAGCCCAGTCTGTCTGGCCATTTTCACCACTGAGTGAGACTGAACATAATCCACACTGCCAAGAACAAGGCTCTGTTTTACTCACATATGTGCCTAGAATTGTGAGGGTGCAAGCTGAAAAAATTGCCCTGAAGGCATGCTTGATGTAGGCAACTTTGTTTGTCGAAAATTAGCCATTAAAAGAAACCGTTAAACATGTTAAAAATATTACCCTTTTAAGTTGATCCGAATACATTATAAAGGGGGCCTTTTTTTTTTGTTGGCACTCAAGGAAATGTAGCAAATAGCTGCAGTGTGTTGTGAAAACCTCTGCACAATTAGAGTCTTGGCAATTTGTAACGTCAGTGAAATTTGAAGGGATAAGTTGAGCGCAGTCAGTTATGTGCGAGTAACACAAATGAAAATAGTAAAAAACAGTCTCTTGGGTGTGCTCCTAAATGTCCTTGTGTGCTCCAGGATCTTTCAATGTAGGAGCACAGGTGCTCCTTGGGAAAAGCTTAGCCTGGAGGGAGCCCTGCATAAATGAATGCTACATTTTTCTGCAGTAATTTCTTTGACAGTATTTCCCTAGAGGGTGAACATTTCATCGCATTCCTTCAACCTTTCCTATAACATATCTCCTGCTGTGGATTTGGTGCCTTGTTTTGGTTTGAGAGCACCTGTAGGTGTTTCCGTTCCCAATTGTTCTCACCCATCTGGACTTATGGTCCCGACATGTTTCACAGTGAGGTAATGCTTCCTCTCATTGAGGGTGAGTGGGGAAGGGCACTCCTTGAGCCCATTGTTGCACTTTAGTATTCTGAGTCATAAATGTCCATTGTTGGTCTCTATTGGTTGGAATGCC
This sequence comes from Argentina silus, assembly GCF_951799395.1. Lineage (NCBI taxonomy): Eukaryota > Metazoa > Chordata > Actinopteri > Argentiniformes > Argentinidae > Argentina > Argentina silus. The sequence goes on from NC_139671.1 coordinate 2,919,305, forward strand.
CGGTTCTCCCCCCTCATATGTTTATGACTGTCTTTGTGTGACAATTGAGATTTTGGAGACACTTAAGGTGTTTCAGTATCTCTTGCGGCATTGGTTGACCTTGTTTTGTTCCAGTTCCAGTCTAAGGCAGTTGTGCACGTCATTGGAGTGTTATGTGATGTAAGCAGACGGAGGCCTAGTGGATGTGTCAGTTAGTAGAAAGTAGATTGCAATGGTGGTCATGGAAGGACCAGTTTCTGATGTGTGGGACAGTTGTCTGGTGAGCCTTCTTCCGTCATCCACGGGATGGAATAGACTTGGATCTGAATTGACTGCTTGCCGTGTGCAGGGCTTCACCTACCATTAACATGCATCCTGTGATTGGATCACATGAGCCGATAAAGGTCAAGTCTGTCTATCTTGCATTTCACAACTAGCATTACCATTCGTCTGATATCTGTCTTTTGTGTCTGCAATCGTGATCGGATTTTGTTTTAAATTGTGTTCACGTGGCTCGCGGCCAATAATACAATTACCTTTACTGTAAACTGGTCTTTTATCCTCCACACCCCACCCCCCCCCCACGCGCCCTCACAGCTGTGCAATTGAACGGCAGCTAATAGGGGTCTCTTCCGCTGGTCAATGAGGGGCTGTATTGACTGTGTCATATGCACACTGGCAGTGGAGAGAAATTGGCTAAATTAGCCTAAGCTATTTGGTACTGCAGCCATCTTCAATTGTTTTTAGCTGTTCTTGCCTAAAATCTTATCACCAGGAAATTAATTTCAGGTTCAATTTAAATCTGAAGATTGACTTGGCTAGTCAATAGCTTTCTGCTTTTTGGCCCTGAAAAACTCCCTAGTTGCTATGGCAGTATGTTTTGGGTTATTGTTTTACTGTATGATGAAGCATCATCCAATGAATTTGGAGGCATTTGCTTTGAGCAGACAAGATGTTTTTGTACACTTCAGAATATACATTCTGCTGGTGTTCTCAGCAGTAACATCATCATTATCATTCTTAATGATCATGAGCATTCTTCAGTCATCCTCTGTTGAAATCTGCCTTGGCCTACCAGCCTGTTTGCGATTGCTGAGCTCACCAGCGCGTTTATTTTTTAATGATGTTCCAAACTGTTGATTTTGGCTAGCCTAAGGTTTTGGCTGTTTCTGATAGTTTTTCAGTCTAATAATGGCTTCCCTGACTTTCATTGACACCACTTTGGTCCTTATGTTGGCAGACATCAATAGCAGACTCCTACGCAGGTGTGTGGATGACTGTATTTTGGAAGAATTAGTCGACTCTGCAGTCCTTTGGTAATAACTGTATAAACTAGGCCAGTGCTTATATTGAACTGGTTTTGACCCCCATTGGTAAGATATGTGATTTAAAATATTTATGAAATAGAAGCCTGTGATGAGAGGAAAGACAGGAGAAGGTCTACACTCTGAGACCTTGTGCTTCCCTTATCTCTAGGGTCTTTGGAGAGTGCCACAACTTACCCCAGGAAACTGGAACTTTTACAAGTGAAATGAAGCCATTGGTGAATTATTCATTACATTTACATTTTAGACATTTAGCAAACGCCTTTATCCAAAGCGACTTACAACAAGTACATTTGTCTAAGTAAGTGAATCATCTATACATCAGTCATCATTAAAAAAACAAGTCCATGCTAGGACCAGGGGCCATTGGCAGTCACAATGCTATTTTATTTACAGTAGATAAACTCTACAGGGGGGTAGTGGGGATGAAGAGGTCTGTTCACATTTGTGAACAGTCATGATCCTTAAGGGTAGTTTTGTCTTAAAGTGGGCCTGTACTGGCTGATTTAGTTTCTTCTCATTCCCCAAAAATATCTGATAAATGTTTGTTGAGGATGGTCCGTGTCACTGTGTGACTGTTTCAGCAGACAGTCCATGTCTGACTGTACAGATGGTTCAGGGAAAGTGATGGAGATGGTCACTAAAGTAGAGTTTTGATCAAGCCTGACCTGACCGTACCCCTCAAGTTCTGACCGAGGGTAAACCTCACTTACGTTTTACCAGCCTGAACCCGACCAAAACCTGAATGACCATGCCTTTACAAAAAATTATCGAAATCAAAACCAACCCATTAGCAAGTTATTCTATACTTTTTAGACTCTGTGCTGCCAAAATATAAGTTAGTAATTGAGTTATGTAGGTGATTCATTGCCACTGTCATTATGTGGGGTAATGTAGCCTATAACAACATCAAAGTCTCCCTCCTTGATGTCTCATTTGTGGGCAACCGTCTCCTGTGATTTTTGGATGCACTCACTGGATTGACATTGGAGTGCCAAACTGCGTTAGCGTAGCGTTCAACAAATATTCCCTTTGGGCTGAGGGGGTCAAGGGTGAGGGTTTTGGCTGGGGGGTCGGGTGAGAGTTTGGACAGGGTCAAGGGTCAGGGCCATGGCAGGTTATTTAGTAGAAGAGTTGGTGCAATCTGCTCTGTGGACAGAGAGAGGAAGTCCTTAAGTGGCTGCGCTAATGATGGAGGATGATGGAGTTGACTCAGCCGACAGGGTGACGGGGTGACAGGGTGACTTGTGTGCCCCTGTTGGGTTGAAGGGAGTTGAATAGAGAAGTGTTACAGAACGAGGGCCCCAATTTGCATCCGCTTAAAGTGTGCTGCGCTCACCAACGTTGAGTTGAGATGGGAGCTACGTTGGTTCCTTCAGCAATGTTTCTTATTGCAGAGTGGCATGCATGCATGCATGCGCATTGTACCTTCATGACTCAAGTCTAATTTAGTGGCAGGTGGATCAGTATGACCCTACTGACATGGATGAAGCTTGAATACGAATGTTTAGCTAATTTAAGCAAGCTACTTGTGGATAAACCTGAACGTTCATAGTGGTGACACACCCCTTAGGAGACTGTTTTTTGGTGGTCCTTGGGTCCATACAGAGGGATGTCGTGTGTCATTTGTCCCCTGTGGTGACATGAAGCATTTGGGCTTCCTTGTGAGCTCCTCTTTCTCTACAGAAGTGTTCTCTCAACAGCAGCAGCAGCAATAGCTGCAACACTGAGTCACAGCGTCACTACCGCCCACTCTAGTCCCTGTTGGCACTGCCAGCGAGAAGCCCCCACCCCCATCCCACCCACACACACACTCTTATCCAACGTCCGCCGCCACCTGTAGCCCCCTGATACACATTCTCTCCCTGGAAGCACATCTGTACCAGACACCTCACCAACCCTGCAGCCCTCTGGCTGTGTGTGTCCTGAGACCTGATAGACTATCTGTGACTTTCTTTGCGACCCGCCCATTAGTTTAGATTGGTTTAGCTGTGCTATGTGGTCTTGTGCTTTAGGATTTGCCGAACGTGTTCCGTTGAGGAAGCTCTGCCAAGCTGAGCAGATGCTGGAATCCTCGTTATACAGGCTAATGTTCGCTTCTGCTATTTCTTGGAGCCATTTAGGGAGTCGGAACTCGTGGGCCTGTAAACATGCCATTGTCCACTTAGTGCAGTCTGGTGCTAGTGAACAAAAGCTTTGGAATTTGTCGAGATCATTTCTTTACATGTGGAGAGTTTGGTACCCTAAAACTACAGGTTGCATGGTTTGCTGTGGATTCGTATCACGTAGGCCTGTGTTATGTGAATAAGAACCATTCAATTTAAAGTTGCGAAGCGCAGCAATTTGCTGCTCTGCGCAACCTGACAGCAATGTAGATGGCTTGTAATGCAACCATTGGTTGATTTGTGCAGCATGACCGCTTTGCAGACGGTCTGGAATGCACCAATGGGACCATCCATAATGAGAGAAGTTTCGGTTTTTTCTCTCAGTCACACCACACACACCACACACACCACACACACACACACACACACACACACACACACACACACACACACACACACACACACACTAGATCTCTCTGTCCTTCTCTCTCCACTTTCTCTTACACTCACAAGCACCAACACACATGTACAGACAAACACGATGTGGCTGGCCGTTGTGGCTGATGTGGCTGGCCGTTGTGGCTGATGTGGCTGGCCGTTGTGGCTGATGTGGCTGGCCGTTGCGTCTCAGCGCTGGTATGACTGCACCGTAGAAGGACAAGTGGATTAAGACCCCATTAATTAGGCGGCTGACTGGTTGGATGATGAGATCCAGACCTCAGCTCAGTTCAGCTCAACACTCTGTGAGGCTTGTGAAACGATATGTCTGCTGCTTTAGCTGTGGGGGTCCAGGGGGAGCGGAGGGGGTTTCCATGCCGTGTGTAGGTGTGTTGCAGGGAGCGGGTTGGTGTTGTTATTTTAGTGGAGTCAAGGCTGCAAACGTTAACTGTAAGATCCAATGCACAAAATAATATAAAATGTAATCTTTACTCCCAATCGATGTTCAATGTTTTTTTTTTATCGACCCCCCTGTGTTGGTTAGGGGGCTAGTTGGGTGCCATTTTCTGATGAATCCTGCTCAATTTACTGCCGGAGAGTAAGTGCACAAGATTCACATGAGCAAGTGTTTCATTGAGCAAGCATATAGGCACTAGTGTGTGTATATAAAGCTGTTCTTTTGAAACTCCCATTTTACCTACGTTTTTGTTCTCTGTAACAGGGCCCTGCTGAAGAGGAGACACTGGTCTCAGTCAGGTTTTTCCCAGTATAAATAAAACTTAAATAAGAAATAATAAAAAAAAATAATAATAAAAAAAAAAAAATGAAATGAATGATAACATTGTTTTTGAAATTATTTTCTCCTTTTTGATTATTTTGCTTTGGCTACACAAGAACATTAATTGCTTCACTGAAGGCTGCATAGGCTATGCCACACAATGAATTATAATACAGTATAAGTAGCTGCAGGCCTAATGGGCTCCAGAAACCATAGAAACTGGGATTTTCCAAAACAAAGTTGTGCAGCCAGGTGGGAACTCGGGTTCAGGTTGCCAGTTTAAGAGGAGCAAGGCCTGTGAGGTTTTACAAACATCTGAACTGTCACACAACATATCTGAGTCTTCGAGCACGTCTGTGTAATTATTAAACTCACATGGCTGAAGCCTCACACTCTGCAGAGCTGCAGGGAATCAGGAGGGCCTCAGTTCACCAAGGGTCTCAGGGAGTCAGTTCACCAAGGGTCTCAGGGAGTCAGTTCACCAAGGGTCTCAGGGAGTCAGTTCACCAAGGGTCTCAGGGAGTCAGTAGGGAGTCAGTTCATCAAGGGTCTCAGGGAGTCAGTTCACCAAGGGTCTCAGGGAGTCAGTAGGGAGTCAGTTCATCAAGGGTCTCAGGGAGTCAGTAGGGAGTCAGTTCATCAAGGGTCTCAGGGAGTCAGTAGGCAGTCAGTACGGAGCTTGCCCTCATTTGACGATGCTGCTTGATTATTATTATTATATATTTTTTTTAAAGGTATTACCGGTGTAGCAGGTGTTTTGGCTGGAAGGTTTGTGAATTCTGATACCGGCACAAGCCTACTTTCGAGTCAACACTTGTGCCTGTCAAAACGACAGATGGCATTTGGATTTTTTCTGTCAAAACCTCCAAATCTGAATTTGAAGGGCTAATTCTCGGTGAACGGGAATCCCTGGCGTTTGGGGGTATCAAAGGGGAGCGTGTTTATTTGTGTGTGGCGGTGGCTAGCGGTGGGCGGACAGCAGTGCTCATTGGGTGGGGAAGAAGCACAGATGAGGAACAATGGTGAGCGGGGGAGGACGGGCAGTAGGTAGGTGCAAGGGTAAGGTGGCCATGGGAACACCTCCCCCCCCCAGCCACCAGGCCGTGCAGCACGCTCTAAAGAGCCCAGGAAATGGGATTTGTGGAGAGAGGGGGAGGCAGATGCGGCGGTCGGGAGACAGGAGGTGATCAGAGGCCCAATGAGCCACATCACGGTGAGAGCAGCCGCCCATGTGCGCTTCCTGTGAAGCCATTTTTTCTGCCCTCTACAAAGGAGATCGCTTAAGCCATCTTCTGGTTAAAACAAGGGGGTGTGTGCGTGTGTGCGTGTGCATGCGCATCATGCTACTGGGCTACTCTGGCCGTGAGCTGTGTTAAGTTTACCCAGTAGGGCCTGTGAGAGACGCCGGTGGGGTCAACTATGACAACAACAAGGTGGGTGGGGGGGCTCTGCTATCAGAGACGGGGACCCTCACTTCACAAGAACATATCAGTGAGACAGTATAATATCTGCTCCACCCAGGGTCTCATTGTCTTAAGTCAACTCCCTGTCCCTCACTTCAGAGTGCACATGTGGCACCCAGGTCCGATGCTTTCGTTCCCCAAAGTTTGACGAAATTGGCAGTAGAACAGAAGGGGAAAACTCAGTTTGTTTCCTCACGTTGTGAAGCAGTGTCGCTCTGCTGAAGCTCGATGCCCACACACACACACACACACACACACACACACAGAGAGAAGTCCGCTCTCTCTGCGTCCTGTAGGACCTCCTTCACTCTGGGAGAAGTAGCTGGAGGGCCCATAGCAACACTTTCCCACTATATAACGGAGCCATGGTTCTGTCGATGCTGACAGACCCTGTTTTCTGAGCCCAGTGTTTGGGGGCATTGTACTTACGTCCTGTGTATCACTTCCCTGCGAGGCTGGGGATTGTTCACTGGAACAATGCTGCTCTGGCCATCAAAAAGACCAATCAATCACTCAAGTGGTCATAAATACACAAGTACAGTGCTGGCCTCACTCTGATCCGACGTTTACATGCAAAGAACACCACACACACAGAACACCCAATAGCACCAAGCGAACAAAACAGAGAAAAAGGCTATGTGCAAAAGCGCAGTTGACCCTATAATGTATGACATTGTTCAGGTGGGACAGGACACAGGCTTTTGTGACGAAGTGTCCATCAAGTAGCTGGTTAATAAGAGGCCCTTGTTAGGTGTATCGTTGAAGGTAGCCCTGCAGTGGTGTGGTGGCTGGAGAGAGAGGAGGGGTGCTGCTGTGCCTTGAATCTCATCTCCGTGGGGATAGTGACTGAGCCCTGCTGGTGGTGGGGGTTACAGAGAATGACCAGGGGGGACGTTTTGGGAACTACACCTGTGAGAGGGGGCCAGCGGGGGTGGGCTTGGCTTAGCGTGGGTGGGTGGAGGGGCTTCTCAAAGACAGCAGATGGAAGACAAAGGAGGACGGAAGACCCCCTTATGTTCTCCCGTGCCTTTCATCCTCTCTCTGTCTTCTGGAGCGCAAGACAGGGGGATGGAGGAGGGGGAAGACGGGAACCCTACAAAGGCTTTTTCAATCAAAACGAGCTGGCATCGCTTCCCAGGCTTCCCCTCTCCCCACAGTGCATCTTTATCCCCCTCTCTCCCTCTGTGTCACACTCTGTTTTAACCTCTCTTTCTTTCTCTCTCTCTCTCATTCATACATACATACAGACATACATACATACATACACACACAACACACTCTGTCTTTACCTCTCTTTCTTTCTCTCATATACATACATACATACACACACACACACACACACACTCTGTCTTAACCTCTCTTTCTTTCTCTCTCTCTCTCATACACACACACACACACTTTCTGTCTTAACCCCTCTCTCTCTCTGTCTCTCTGTCTCTCACACACCAAGATGGAGAGTAGATGACAAGAGGCTCTCTCCCAAATGAGTGTTTGCTTGTTTTGCTGCCTCCCCAGTTCACCACCACAGAGCAGGTGATTGTCCCCACTGGCCCTCTGAGAAAGGCCCACTTGTCCTTACTTTGTGGTGGTCACTCTGTGTTTACATTCAACAGTATTCTCTGGATTGTTTGGATTCAGGTACAAGCTTGATTACAGTTATTTACTATGGTGATCTGAATTCTGTCTTTTAGGGTTCGATATCATAATTGTGATAATATTACTTGAGAAAATCACAAGGTATGATGCTATAATTAGTTTGGTGAAGCATGGTGGAGACATGCCAGAGTGACCTGCAGCACGTAGTCAATTGTAAACAAAGAGACGTTTTCATCACTAGATGTGTTTTACCTTGCAAAAACAACAAGACGCTGCACTTGTTCTGCACAGACTATTGTCTGTTTTATCATATTGAATAACAGCCCTGCTGTGTTTTGCGTCTTGCTCTAGCAGCTGACTTCCTATGTTCCTTGTTGGAGTGTTACTACTATCTTAACTGAAGTTCATGAAATGAATTGTGGGAAATGTAGTTTCAATTCCAACACAGTAGTCCTTGTCATCCATCCATCATCATTGCCATAGGTCATACATTGTTTTGTTGTTATTTTCCCAATGTTCAATCGTCACGTTATTGTACAGTGTGTCCTATTTCCTATAGATACTATGTTCAACTGTCCCGCCAGTCATTTCAATGGACTGTTTTGAGGATTGTCTTATCACACTGGTATGAATGGACAGGCCAGACCATGAACATGGCACTGAGGTCATTGCCAGCTCTGCTGTGTTTTTGGGTCCGAGTGCAGTGGCCTGTTCTGAGGTTACCGTCCTATTACTGGGCCCTTGAGGGTCACAAAGGGCGTCAGAGCCGCTTGTCCCCTGGCCGGTGTGACGCGCTCACGCTCACTCTGAATGCGTGTCGGCGGCGTCACGAGCGCTTCGACACGTGACACACCCACTGTTTCTCGCGGGGAGGCCGGTATGGAGGAGAGGGCCTTAAACCCTGAGAAATGGAACAGCCTTGGGCTTGAAAGGCCGACATGGTACAAGGCAGCGTGACGGCAATTGAATTTGCGGGCAGCTGCTGGGGTCGCAGCGTTCTAAACCAGGGGGTTGATGGTAATTAGACTTTAAGCACCTAAAAGAACCCCCCCTTTCAATACCCATTCACAAGAGGGTCTTATCTTTATTGCACCTAGAGCCAGGGGGACCACATTCATTTCAAACGTCCTCCAGCTTCTCCCTGTAATCTGTATCGTAATCCGTGTCACTGGTGGTTCTCAGGGTCCCTGAGGGCTGTTCACGCTGCCCCAGCAAGTGGCCCCCGTAATGAGGGACTCCCACCATCTGTGAACAGTGACAAGGTACCAGAGTGGGAGGAGTTCCATAGGGAGGGGGAGGGGGAGGGGCCACACAGGTCACAGGGTAGTCCTCAGAGGGGGGTGGGGGGGGCACATGACATCAGCTCCTCCATGTCGTAAAAAGAGATGCCCAGCTTGCAGACTCGCAGGTGTGTTGAGAATCAACCTCAAAAGCTATTTTGCTGTCTACTATAATCGTGATAATCCGTTTCCATGTGTATCGTGACTGCATGTTTAGAATCTGTTTAGGGGGCCAACTTGGGGATGTGTTTAAATATAGTCACACTCTTTTTCTGCTTGAATGTCTCAAACCTAGCCAAACATATTTTTTTTATTAAAAGATAGTCAAGGTGTCACGTTTCTATTGTCACCCGGATGTGGTGTGTGAGGGAACCAGTAGGCCCGGCCTGTTTCACTTGGATCTGACACAGGTCTTGCTTGTCTTTTGATCTGCCTCCAGGCTCTCAAAGAGCTCATTGTGTCCCTGTGGCTCATGATTTGATCCCCCTCCTCCCAGCTTCCACCATCCAAACTCCTATGGGAAGCCCATGAAGCTGAGGACCCTTCCCACAGTGACACACTCTGCTCTGCTCACCAGCTGCTGCCCCCAAAACAAAACAGAGGCACTGAAGGACAGGAGGGAAAGGAAAGGCACGTGGCCACTCTAAACCCACTTTGAAGTGTGTACTCACAGTCAGCCAGGAGACTCTCTTTATTTGTCTTGACTGTGCTCTGACGGGCTCTCCTCAGGGTCGCTGAGGAACTCCCCTTCCATGCTAAGTGGCTCTAGTCCCCTACCCAGAGTGTTCTTCAAAGGGCGTTTAAGAACTGTCCAGTGTTATACTTCTATAGTAGGGAGGTGAAGTCAAGCATCTACAAGCATTTTCAGACCTTTTACAAAAAGGTTTGCCTTATTAACTTACGAACTAACATGGAAGTGGTGTTCACTTTCCTTTACAACAAACTGTTTTACTGTGATACAACCATCACAAAGCTGATAACGGGAAGTGACAGTGGTATGAATTTCAAATCTAATTGTTTAGATTAATTGTTTTTGTCATCTTAAAACTGCTTTCTGGATAAGTTTGTCATACTGACCTACTAACCCAAACCCTCACTCACTTACTTTCTTTCTTTGCACTGAGAAGGTATGGCGGCACAGAGACGGCACTGTACCATCATAAATCTGTGGAAAGATGACAAGCTGTCCTAAAAAAGGCATATTTGAACCACCTCAGGCCCTAGTACCAGAGCAGCCTCTGTATCAGCATGTTGTCAGTGGAAATGGAAGACGCCACAGCGCAGGCTTAAATGTCATGGTAACTATTGTCCGCGGTGTTCACGTTGGATCAGCTGCGCGGCGCACATGGATCCGCTTCGTCCCAGAAACGGGGGAATATCAGGGGAAATAAATATTTTACTGTAGACATCTCTCCTATGCCTGTAGTACTCTTCTACAAGTTGTCAAAGTTTAAAACGTTTTGTTTGTTTTATCTTTGAAGAACAAGTGTGATCTCAACCACTGGCAACATCAGCTTCCTATAGCTTCCTGTGTGTGCAGGAGACACGTTGTTCACCATGCTTAGTTTCCTTTGTGGAAATATCTTATGCCGTCTTAAATTGCTGAACTAGAATGTGTGTAAATTATGTTTTTATAATTATAGAGACGCTGTGATGGCTTTTTATGGTGGATCCCCTGTGTAAAGATGGCTTAACAGAACTAAAAACTGTAATTTTCGTCCAATCCTGAGAATGCGTTTTGGCTAATTCCCTAATTTCAGATCAGAGTTGAATCTTTCAAAGATAGTCTCCATGAGGAGGCCAGTGCCGTGGTTACCCAGCCTGTTCAATGTCTGTCTTATTGGGAAACTAGGTTGCATCGTCAGGTTGATGAAGGTCTCAAGCAACATTATGATGCACCGTGGTCCTACTTAGGAAAGTACCCACTTAATTCTTGTTCATTCCACTTTGGCAACTTCCCACTTCTTGAATTGACTCCCACCTATTTCAGTGAGAACCCTAGCCCTTAGGATATCATACAGTATGATCCCAAGAATAAAATGTTTGAGTGAGCACGCGCCTTTAACAGCAATGTTTGCGAAACCCCCCCAAACATTGCGTTTCATAAGCAAAGTGCATCAAATGTTCAATGATGACAAGGTGTTTTATGATTGGCACTCTCCTCCCATTCTGTTTGCTACTATCGCTTAAGGAAAGTGAGATGGGTGCGGTTGACTTGGCCCAGGGAGGAGTGAAAGCTGCCGCTGTTCGTTGACACGGCAGGATTTTGTCGGTAATTATATAGGACCGGTAGACCTCACGTCTGACGAGTGGGTTGCACACCTTTTAAAACATGCCTCCGCCCACGCTGATGCCAGCGTTTCCTTGTAAGCGTGTCAGGGAGTGTGTACCAAGGCTCCGCTTATCCCCCGCTTTCACTTTCATCACCTGTCATAGTTTTTCATGCGCTTGGCGCGTCTGCTCTGCTTGAACTTGCAGCCCTGGAAGCGTCCCATTTGAAAACCTTAATTTATAACCTCCAATTCCCCTTCTCAAGAGTTCAACACTTGTTGAATAAGCTTTGGATAAGTGATATTGGAGATCTTTTGTGGCCTTTATGGTTTGTGTGTGCTCTAGAGGTTTTGATGAGCAGATTTTCTCATCTTCTTTTAGTGTATGTGTGTGTGTGTGTATATATATATATACACACACACACACACAAATATAGGCAGTGGGGGGGTCAATGGGTCGCAGACTTCAGGAAGTTATTGCATGAAAGGATTGTTGATCAAATACTTGTTTTTCCAATACTTTCCAATACTTTGGAGGCCTGAAATAGGGGGAGTACATTTAAAAAATGTTGTACTTTCTAAATGGTGAAACAAATCTGAAAGAAAAAAACCCCCATTGAATTAAAGCTGAGAATCTCTACTTTGATGTCATGTTTGATGTCAAAACCAAACTGTTGGAGTATAGAGTTAAAAGAAGACAACACTGTATGTGTGATGGAGATCCAGACTCTGAATGTAAGTTTTCATTGTGATTTCCACTTTTTTTCAGAGAACTTACGCTGGTGTAATTACAACAATCAACTGCCAGAAGGTGCAGTGTTTATCAGGATCTCTTGTTCAAGACAGTAGTCCTTTTGTGAATTGGTCACACCACTTAGAGTGCCAAGTGTTGTATTTACGTGGTATTTACTTAAACCTAATACTTTGGTTGGCTACAAAATTAAGCATAATAATTTATGCATTTCTGGTGAATAAAGTCACCCCTGGTACTCTGGAATGTTGACAATTTGGGCGACTTTATTCACCCTCGGCACTGAATGAGTTAAGGGTGACGCTTGGCTATGCTTTTTGCGAGCATGAACAGCAAATCCCGCCACACTTTGGAGCCAAAAGACACAAGCCATTATCAGGGCTTGATGGGTCCCTAAAGCAAACATGACCCAGCTGGCCTCTCTGGCCATGCCTTGGTTCCTGGAGCTTGTATGCATTCTCACTTTCACACTCTCAAGTCAGGCTAGAACCTGTGGTTAATGATGCACTCCGGCCGTTATGCGAACCTCACTTCTTATTAACGGATCAAGCCTCTGATGTCGACGACCGAGACTTGTCAGGTCACGCTGGAGTTGTCTGACCATAACGTTTGGGTACATTTCTAAAATTGCGAAGCTTCATTGTTTGCTTCAGTGAGTCATTGGCTTGTCCCTCTAATTCTCTCCTGTAATCATTACCTAATGACCAAGCCGGCTTGATAAACCTTCCGGAAATGGTCAGTTGCACCAGACTTGAATTGGGAGAGTTTGACTAAAGAATACAACTAAACAACATGTAGTATAATCGACGACTTGCTTAAGAAGAGAAGCATTTCCAATAGTTTAGCATCTGTCACCAGGACTAAGAATCTGAAGCTCCTCGATGCTGGTTTTGCCACGAAGGATTGTAGCCATGACAGAAATCTCGCTCATCTGAATTGACGGTGGTAATAACAGTGACTAATAACAACAATAACTAAGAACAATAGCTTGTGCCAACGTACTTCCACATGAGGCGTCTTTGGCAGTGACCTAGCATTGTTCTAGTAAACCTCTGACATCTGGGTTTGTTTGCACCGAAGCAGGGAGCTGGGCAGGTGTTCTGTGGGTGAGGTTTGAGTCATGAGTTAAGGTCAGAGATCACTTGATGCAGTGAATGGAGCCTTTACAGTCGATTTTGTTCAGACAGCAAGCAATTGGGTCAGTGTTAAAGGTAGGCCTACATTTTGTGTTCAGCCCGGGTCGTCGTCGTCACAACCATACTGTGGGTAATTGAAAGCTAGTGTGGGCGTATTGGGCGTCTCACTGCTATTGCCATGGAGTATATGAGCACCATACAGTATGCCAGTGGAAAATACCACTTGCATTGTGCCTCACTTGTAGGGGCGACAGTGTTGTAGGGTTGTACAGTAAATATTACACTTAAGTACTTATCTATTGTCCTCCAAAAAGGTCAGGGAACATCGGTGGAACATCCAGCATATCCCCACAGGACGTGGTTCTACCGTTAGTCACTAGGAATCCTCTCTCCAACCCACTCCTTCCTGTGGAGGCCTGTCCAGTCACACCTGAGACTGCTGCTGCAGTAGTAACTCCTGCCCAAATATGGTCAAATTCGCTGCCGTCCTCTGTTTTGTTGCGCTGTTCAACTAGTATCACAACACTATTCCAGCTTTACTATGTTTTCAGGTATGTAATGACACATGCCCCTGGGTGGAAAGATTTCTCTTGATTAACACACAGAACGTGATGATGGGATCATTCTACACATATGAGTTCACACAACTCTTCCTGGTCTTTACCGTCTGTTGCTCACCGCAACATAGTCTCCAAATGACTACATCCTGGGTGATCGTTTCTGCAGACCATGTATGTATTATCTAGCTGTACCGGTGTCGACCACGTGTGGTAGTGTAAGATGTGTCAAAAACTGAAGATACGTTAAGTGAGTTACGTGAAAGTGACAAGATACTTTGATTACTTCAAAAGAGAGTTACGTCAATTACAACTTCCGTGGCAGTTAAGCACTCAAAGTGAATGCCCAATACTGCCTAAGGGAAGGGTAAGTTGTCAGGGGAAGGCATTAGCAAACATTCGATGATCACAATAATTAGCCCCCCCCCCCCAGACAGAAATGTAGTACAGTTCACTGCAAGCTGATAGGTGTGTGGGGGGTGGGGGGCAGATACAGTGTGTCCCATCTTTGTGTACAGTACTCTTTTTTCTTTCCACAATATAACAGTGCTTCCTGTCAACAGGCCTTCTCTAGTGCTGCCTGCCACGTGCTCCACTGAATGTCTGTCTCCAAAGTAACTAAACATGCCCATGTCAGAGGTTTACCTCAGCCCGGGAGTGTGTGCGCAGTAGAGATTTACATAACCGCAACATGGAGAGAGGGAGGAGGAATGAAGAGGTTAGGCCATGCAAACTTGATTGATTGATTGATTTGTTCAAGGGGTGTTATTTTCAGAAAAGCCCGAGGCGAGATTTTGATCTCTGTAATCTCTAAGGTCAAAACACCAATATTTCATTATGCTATTCATGCTAAGTCTAAAAATGTTCACATTTTTCAAGATTTGTAAAAGAAACCAGGGGTAGGCCAATACATAGATGATTTGAAATGACTGGGAAAATTACACTTAATGAAAATGCTGCTGTTTAAACATCGGCCATGTTTGACCATGTTTGACTTGGGTGTGTAGTTCCAATTGTATCAGCATGGGGCTGCACGACGCAGGTTTGTTTACTTTCATGAAGAGAGCAGAATTTACCACTTTGATAAAGTTCGTCTTGGGGAGTAATAAACCATTACTGGAAATCACAAAGTTTGGCAACCGGAAACAGCAGGGGGAATTCTAACAGTATGTTTTAAGAATGCTTTTCACACTGGATTTTTCAATGTCTCTGTAAATGAAATATAACTAGAGTAACACACATATAATTCAGTGGATGATCAAACTGTCTCAAGTTAGCTTGAACAGCAAATCACTATCAATATGCAATGCACTGAGCATGTGATATTGGCATAGTACAAGTAACTGTGTACAACTGCGCTATTTATCAATGGAGACCATTTCAGGTCATTATTGAGATGGATTTTTGCCTGATCAGCATTAAGACCATGTTTTTGCGACTGTTTTCTTATGAACGGAATTCTGTAAATATGTACAATATATCAGCAGATATATTGGTGATTGTTGAGAATTTGCTGTTATTTGTATTTATTTCATTTACAATATGATGAAGGTAAGAATCTGCACTTGCCTGATCCATTCCTGGTGAATGATTTCTAGGGAGTGCTTTGGGGTTGACTCAATGAATCGTCAGTTGCTATGCAATTTAATCTACCGTCAAAACGTTGAGCACTAGGAAGACTGTTCCCTGTGCACATTGTCAGGAGCACCATGGCCTTTCACTGTGTGTAAATACTTGCACACAGCCATATCATTTTCTTTGACAAAATTATCCAATAATATTAATGCTTGAGAAATTATTTTTGTTCAACAACCCACACGCTTTTCCCTCCCATGCTGCCATGCAAGATTAATTGGTTATAAGTCATAGGTTATTTGGTATAAAACGACAAAGCCAAGTTGAAACGGGTACATTATGTTTGACAGCCTTTACCTTGCTATCAAAAGATGACAGACAGTTTGGGGGAGCTAGATCATCCACAATCAATCTTAAGCACTTAACCATGTCAGAGGGGTTCGAACAAATGATGAAAGAGCATCAAACACTCTTCTCCCTCAGGCGCAGTATGAGTCATACTCTGCAGGTCATTTATGTTGTTTTCTGTTTCATCCACAGAATGGGACAAAGAAATCGTGGGACTTCATGCGAACCCATGACAGGTAAAAACTATCACTTATAGCATGTTTGCCAGTTGTTTTAAAAAAATAAATAAAATAAAAGTTGGTCACAGACAAATTGAAACTCAAAGCCGTGTTTGTTCAAGTTGGTCTTAAGCAGCACACCTACTGTTAACATGTCATCACTTGCATATCTGAAAGTCGCATAATCCAATCTTTTTATACACACACACACACACACACACACACACACACACACGCACTGGTGATAAGAATGACCAGGGCTCCTTTCTAGTTCCGCCATCTCATTGCCCCCACTGCCAGCTGAGAGGATACCCCAACGTTAAGAGGTCAAGAAGCGCCCCCCCTCCCAGAGGCTTCACAGACTCGTACTTTGACATCCTACACAAATAAGACTGTTGATGCTGTCCTCCGTGAGCTTGGAGAAGAGCAGGCCTTGAATCCCTCAACTTCAGATGTTTGCAGTCCACCACTGTATGCAGTTCTTGAGGAAGTGGAAAGCGTAGGTATGAGGTGTAGTCACTGCCATGATTATCATGTGCTGCCTGTCACTTGCATATCTGAAAGGAGCTCATTGCTCTCATTTAAGTCTTTATTGGGCTAAATTGGCTGATGATTGACAGTGCATGATCCCGCCTCCCATGGGGTAAACAAGTCGAAAAAACATTATTTTTGTTTTGAGTTTTTAAGGGGCAATTTAGGATTTTGACAACACTTTTTTTTGTTTTTGTTTTGGTAAACAGCTGAGTAATATTATAAATATGAATATTATTATTAATATAATAATAATAATAATAACTGTTTTTTTAGGCACAGGATTTCCTGCTGAGACCAAGGTCTCTCTTTCAGAGAACCTCTGCTTTACAAGCATGAAACATCATGACAGAAATGTACATAAAACAATTCATTAATTATGTTTTTGTAAAGGAGCTTCATGTATAAAAAGTAGCCAATGTTGGGCCCTTCTACAAGACAGGATTGGCCATCCTACAGATTGATATAAGGTGTATAGTCAAATTATTTTAATGTGGTGCCCGCATGCATATAAATTATGCCTCCATAGTCAAGAACTGGTAAGAGCGTTGCCTGAACAATGTTTTTCCTATCCTCCATAGTGAAGCAGGACCTATTCCTAGAACCCTTTTGGGTATGTACATGGGTTTCAAAAGAGAATGTGTCATCAATAGAGATTCCTAGATATTTATAGGCTGTGTTCCTTTCTATTTGAGCACCCATCCTAAAATGAAACCTTGAGGTACTCCTTTAGTGATGTCTAAGAACTGGGATTGCAAACCATCAGCCACAATACATTGAGTTCTATCAGTTAAGTAGTTCTGGAACCAATTACAAGCAGTTTGATCTTAGCCAATGGAAGTCTTTCTAATAATAGCGAGTGATCCATAGTGTCAAATGCTTTAGAAAGATCAATGAAGAGGGCTGCACAGTGCTTCCTTATATCAAGAGTGTTAACAACGTCATTTATCAACCAGATTGGCAATTATTCAGGACACAGTTGTAATTTACAGAGATACAACGTTGGACAGTTACCACAGTTGCTAGGATTTTAGAGGAGAGAGGATGGGGAGATGGGGAGTTTAGAGAAGTAATGGGAGAGAGTGTTTGTTGTGTTTTAATGACTACATTTGAATTAAATAGTGTCATCTTTGTCTTTATCTTTGACAGCAATGCATCCATTTTCACTAGACTTTCTGTGATTGTGCTGTGTATTTGTGCATACATATGGCCTGTGTATTTCAGTGTTTTTTTTAATGAACGTGGGATGTGTTTGTATGCTTGTTAGTTGGTCTGTGTGTCCTCTTTGTATATGGGTTGTGTTGTGTGAACATGTTCATGGAGTTTCTACATGACTATGTGAATAAGTCTTGCCTTATCTTGTATGTTTAAGGAGTTTATACATGACTTATGTGAACAAGTGTGATCTTATCTGGCATGTCTATTGGACTGTTGGTGTGACAGCACGTGCTTATTGCAGTAAGTGTTTGTAAAGGAGTTTGTTTGTGTAGGCAAGTGTTTCAGTGTGTTTAACTGGGAGGGAGGTAACTGGGAGGGTGGTAACTGGGAGGGTGGTGTGTCGATGCTGGGAGGTTAGAAGCCATTAGAAGCAGCATCTGTTGAGGTCGTTAGTGCCTCTACTGTAGTCCTGCTGCAGTCTTCTGTGCCGCAGCACACTTACTCATCACGGGTCCCCGGGACGCAGAGTGGAGAGAGAAAGATTGTTTCAGAGGATTGTTTTCAATGGGGAGGGGGGGGTTTGGACGGGAGGGGGGCACGGGGGGAAAGGTACAGTACTTTGATTAGGTGTGGGATGGGCGTAAAGAGAGCCCTTTTAGACCACCATTCCATCTCAGTTCAAGCCAACTTGGGTCTGGTTTAGATTCTTAAATTCAATGATTTAATATCAGTCAATTCTCAAAACTGGTAATTTTTAACAGACGATTTCATCAAGAGCCATTTATGGTGAATACAAATGTACTGTGCATGTTACTCACTTGGTCGTAAGCACTATTCTCCAAAAAACCAAGACCGTCTCCTCTTCCCCGATGTACATACTTCACTCCAGTCCTCCAAAACCTCCACTGGCTCCCAGTCCGATTTAGGATTCAGTTTCAGATTCTTCTCACCACCTACAAAGCCCTCAACAACATGGCACCCTCCGACCTCTCTGACCTCCTCCAGCACACCCCTACCCGCAGTCTCCGGTCAGCTGATGCCAACCTCCTTTTCCCCATCACCAGGACTACACCAGACCTGGGGGGACCGGGCTTTCTCCACTGCAGCCCCCACTCTTTGGAACACTCTCCCAAATCACATCAAATAATCCAACACGCTCTCCTTCAAACGATCCCTCAAAACCCAGCTTTTAATCTTTAATCTATTTTTATTGTTGCTTTTACTGACTGTGCTTTTGTTTTACTTTTTTATTTATATCTATTCTTATTCTCTCCATGAAATATAGTGTCTGCATACTGAGAAAAGCGTTATACAAAATAAATGCATTATTATTATTATTATTCTATGTAGGCTGTATTGTTCCCCGCTGGCTAGCCAGAAGCCCTGCAGAGAAGACCGCAAGCCTAACAGGCCATGAAATGTCCAGAGCGGCTGTTTAACGGTTCTGCGGTTTAACCATTAACGGTACAAGCCCAGGCTTGCCGCAAGCTGGTTGGTCCTGCTTCTAACCAGGGTATACTGTATGTATGCTTCTAACCAGGGTATACTGTATGTATGCTTCTAACCAGGGTATACTGTATGTATGCTTCTAACCAGGGTATACTGGGCATACTGTATGTATGCTTCTAACCAGGGTATACTGGGTATACTGTATGTATGCTTCTAACCAGGGTATACTGGGTATACTGTATGTATGCTTCTAACCAGGGTATATTGTATATATGCTTCTAACCAGGGTATACTGATATCCTGGGTACTGTATGTATGCTCACCGTCTTTTCACCGAATTGACGGAGCATGATGCCCGTTTCAGATATGTTTTAAAAGGCGTCGAAACGTCACCCTTGATTTAAGTCACCATGACAACATGACTGGACAAAGCAAGCTCTCCTCCATATAACTTTCACCTCTCCAGTCACGTCGAATTAGGTCTCCCTCCCATCCTTCTTTGCAGGTGGGGAAGGGGGGGGAACAGTCAGCTCCTGTGAAGAGACTTTCTCCTCCCAAGGAGGAAGCGATGGATGGATGGATGGATGGATGGATGAAGGGAAGGAGAGAGGGCTTACCAAAGATGACTAGGCCAAGACAGAGATGAACCAGACTTCTTAATCAGTGGCTGAGGCACAAATGAATCATGTTGTCTGGATATGAAACACTCACCCCTCCAGGCTCCGGTGTGAATGTGCTCTCTCTGTGTGTCTAGTTGTGGTAACTATTGTGTTATTCTGCGGTGTTCTAGTGTGTACCAAAATGCATTCATTTGTGTGTGCTTACAAATGTGGTGTCCACTTATGTATTGAACCATTTTGTTTTTTTGTGTTCTGTCAGTGACCAGGCTAAATCTCCCACTTTTGTTTCTTTCACCATGGGAAAGACAGGGCAGGGCTTCCTGCCTCCACGGACACATCCGCTTCCCCAACACATACCCCAGCCCTCAAGTCTCCAGCGGCTGCAAAACAATCACACTCACTGCCAAACTATACTGATAATACTAATATGTGTCTGTATTTCTGCCGGCCATCAACCAGTTGATATGAGAACCCACTTGGGTGAAGCTAATTTGATCGGGTGAAGTTAAACTTCTAACCACAATGCTGGAAATCCCGTTTTTCACTGTGCAGGGCCTTTAAGAGTCAGGTATTTGTTGGCTCCAACGTAAGGAATAAGCTCCTTACTCTCAGAACCCAAGAGGTGAGAAGAGATCATTGCATTAATCCTGCTCTAGCAGTAGCATGGAGGAGAGGGATGCTGTGGCCCACGTATCGCCCAAGTACACACACACGCTGACACTCTCAATCCCTCACACACACACACGCTGACACTCTCAATCCCTCACACACACACTCCTTTCTCTTTTAAACCCCATCCTAAAAGGTATTGGTCACAGCTCCCATGTTACAACTGACATCTGCAAGTAATGTGAAAACAACAGAATGCTTAACTGTAACATGTTGAGAACCTGTTGTGTTACAGGTTCATTGGTGAAGACCAATGCGCCATTGTGACATGCTCTGCTCCTATTAAATAATGTATGAACTAATGTCTCTCTCTCTTTCTTTCTTTCTCGTGTCTCAGTGCTGATCTTCAATGCCACCTCACATTGCTTCGTCCTGCTCAAGCAGTATAAGATAATGCATTAACTAATGTCTCTCTCTCTCTCTCTCTCTCTCTCTCTCTCTCTCTCTCTCTCTCTCTCTCTCTCTAGTGTCTCGGTGCTGATCTTCAATACCACCTCACATTGCTTCATCCTGGTCAAGCAGTTCCGCCCAGGTAATGCTTTCAATGTGGATTCTCCATTGACCAGTTATTTTTAGTGTAGGAAAACTTTAGTGCAAGTCACCTTTACCTACGGTAAGTATTCCAGGTGAGTTGATGGACGGGATGACGACATACAAAGTGCAATCACTTGGAAACTTGTGCATGGTTTGATGCATGCACTACAAGGAGACGTGAATGACCCAGATGACAACGCGTCATGTGGCTACCTGGGAGTTTGTAGCTTGTGTTTTTAGCTGTTGGCTTAAGACCCCATTTACATTTGATATTGTCAAGCATCCTGTAATCCAAACACATAGGATCTGATTCCAGAGATCCTCTTTTACACGTAGCATCACCACAGATCCTATCTGTCTTGCGTTGTGATCAGATTTCATTTAAATGAATCCAACACCTGTATCCCGCTGGATTGCACTCGGGCGTGTCGAGTGTAACACTGCACCCCTGCCACGTGACAGAGGGTTTGCCTGGCACTGCTGAGGCATTTCTGATCAGGAGAAATGGCGGGTGCCCTGAGGGGCCTTGAAGACATTAATCATCCCTTGGCATAAGGCTGGCTCCCTAGCTCCCTATCTCCTTCACCAAGCCCTACCCCTATGTTGTTCAACAATCTTACAGGATTGGATAAGTCAAAACTATGTGGGAAGACCTCTGTCTGTCTTTCGGCATAAAGTCCACATAGTGAATTGTGTCACAAGTGCCATGGCTTGCTAGGCCTACATATAGACAATGTGCCTGTCTCGAGCAGTCGTAAAATGTGTGTATTCGAACAATATCCGAATTGCAAAAACTTGAAGTGAATGCTGAAATGTTTGTGTAAGTGCATACATGAATAATTTACACACTTAGGGTTAGGGTTAGAAATGAACATTTGTTGACTAATGTGAGATCGCTGTGTGATTAATTTATGGGTGTGTGTGTTTGATGAGTCTCTCCCCCTCCCTCCCCCCCTCCCTCCCTCCCTCATATGCAGCAGTGTACATGTGTGAGTGGGAGAGGACCAAGCCCCAGCCCTCGGAGCCTGCTGAGCAGGCAGAGGAGGGGGCTGCTGCAGCGGCTGCTGCTGCTGCCCCTGAGCCCCAGGCGGGCGAGCCCCCCCAGGGGGAGGGGGAGGCTGCTGCGGCGGTGGAGGGCGAGCCCCCCCAGCCCCCGGCCTCTGCCGGGGTGACCTACGAGCTGTGTGCAGGCCTGGTGGACAAGCCTGACCTCTCCCTGGAGGAGATCGCCCGGCAGGAGGTGCTGGAGGAGTGTGGCTACGACGTGCCGGTGGCCAAGCTGAGGAGGATCACCTCATACAGGTACACACACACACACACACACACACACACACACACCTTCACAAGAAGATCAACTCATACAGGTGCACTTACACACACACTCACACATACACTCTTGCATACACACACCTTCACAAGAAGATCACCTCACACAGGTGCGCTTACACACACACTCACACTCAGTGTGGATACACAAGTATCCACTCTAAAGAAAGTCAGCTCACACAGGTACAGTACAAACATACAGTACACATCAATGCACACACAAGTCATCTGGTTCAGGAGGGTCATATGGAACCAGTAGTTTAAAGACAGATATGCACATGGAACCGGGACAGTTTAAAGACAGACATGCACATTCTCACACCTTGACGCACATATGGTCTCAAATAGATACATTTTCTTTCTCTTAAGAAACAATGTTTTAACATTGTCAATATTCCCCCAAAAAATATTTACTTAAGTTCTGTCCTCATTTCTTCATTTACAACAGCCTAACAATAGCAGTCCTTGTGTCTGCGCAGTTCTTTCAGTCCTTGTGACTGCGCAGTTCTTTCAGTCCTTGTGACTGCGCAAATGCCTCCAAATCTGGAAGTGTTTGCGCAGGTCTCATTGCAGATGCAGACACACACACACACACACACACATACAGTGCCTTCGGAAAGCAAGGCTCCATTCAAATGACCAAAAGTGTTCATGTGCTTTGAGACCGAAGACACTGACGAGCTTTTTTCCACAATATTTACATGAGCCATTTGCCTGTATTTTCCTGTCCTTGAACCTTCAGCGGAAGGACTTGCTTTTTATAGCATGTTGTATCCGTTGCTGTCACTTAGCAACATCTCCACGACAATGGTGTTCACTTATGCTTTCCCCCCCTCTTTCAGTCAGGTGATTTGATTTTTTTATTTTATTTGACACATATTGACTGGTTTAATCTAATGTCAGATAGTCTGCAGTAGAAGGGCATGATCAACGGTATCAAATGCCTTGGTAGGTCAATGAAGAGGGATGCACAATGCTGTTTCTTGGAGTGTTTTCCTAGAGTGTTTACAATATAACTTATCACTAGGGGTGCTGGGTTAGGGTTAGGGTTAGTAATGGTACTATGAGGCCTGAGTGGTGTGGATTCAAAATCGAATTCATTGACCAGAAGGACCGCAACTGAGAATTTATGAGGGACTCCAGAATTTTTGCTCAACAGGAAAGCCCTTGAAAACACTTTGCTCAGGTAGGCAATCAATCCGACCGACCTATTTAATAGGCCTACATTATCCTGGTAGCCTGGGAGATGAAGTGGTGGTTAAAAGCATCACTTATCCCCATTTTATCTGTAATGGTGTTAGAATCAGACAGGACTTGTTGAGTTAGAGGGGGGGGGGGGGGGGGACTTGAGTGTTTGTTAACTAGTTAGTTAACTGCTTTCCAAAATGTGCTCAGAGGAATACTATGGATTGGTTCTATTCTTAATTTTTGGTATGTATATGCAGCAGTCCAAGCCCTTGCTTGCGAGATTTTAGATCAAGCGCTGTCTCCAAAATAGACACCTAGACCGTAACCCGTTTTATAAGATGGGCTCGACTGGAGTGGCACGAATACAACATTGTTTGTGTTCACACCACTCCTCAGCCTATCTAGCCTACTAGTGCGGGGTGGACAGGATTACCATCAGGTGATCAGGACTTGGACTGGGAACTTCAGTCCATCAATGCTTCCTTCACGTTGGCTGTCAACACCGCCGCACCACGTTTGTTTAGATTTATTCTGTCCTTTGTAGGAGAACTCAGTGGATCGTTTATGTTTGTGCCTGTGTGTGAATGTGTATGCAGAGGCTTGAGTTTCGAAAGAGATCAACTTCAATTTTTATTCCAATGACTTATATCTTCGTCATTGTCAAAGTTTAGCTTACTGACTGAACGCTCACGCTGTGTAAAACACCACCCAGTTCCACAGCAACGAAAACCCACAGCCCTTCACTGACCTTTGACCCCATTTGTGCCCTCTCCATGGCAGGTCGGGTGTAGGTGTGACGGGCGCCAAGCAGACCATGTTCTATGCCGAGGTGTCGGAGGACAACCGCGTGGGCGAGGGCGGAGGCGAGCCCCAGGAGGGCGAGCTCATCGAGGTGGTCAAGGTGCCCCTCCACGAGGCCATGGTCTTCGCCTATGACGAGAACATCCCCAAGACCATGGGCGTCATCTTCAGCTTCATCTGGTTCCACAACAACATGTCTCCCAAGTACAAGATCTCGACCAACGTGTAACGAACCCACCACTCCCCTCCCCCGCCCCTCAGACCAGACCTGGGTCCATATAGTATGTCATTTCTTTAAAAAATTCTTTAGATGCACTCGATTAAGCTTGTCCGGCACACGACGAACAGGGTTTGCACTTTTAGACTATTCCATTGGTTCCATTGCACCTGGCAAGCTTCACCATGCACACCTAAAGTATTTTTGAAAGAAAACAAAACAATTTTATGACCCAAGTCTACCTTAAACCCTTCATCACCTCTGCCCATATCCATATATGATGAGCCCCTGGGCAGCCATAATAACAGTGTTTTTTTGTTTGTCTAATACACCTTTCTTCTTTATGTGGTCTTAACTACTTTTCCTATAAAACTTGCCATAATACGCTGGTGGCCAGCGGCACTTTTCTTCTTATTTTATTTTTTCCTCACAAAGTTTCATTTTTGCAGATGTTGCTTAGTCAAGCCAGGGCTTACTAGTGATTTTCAATTAGATCAGTTCTGGTTCAACTGATTCAGGCCTGTGTTGCTTACTTTTCCCTACAATGTACAACAACCTTTAAGCAATACATGAAAGCATTGTCTGATTTTGAAATGAACACTTTTCAGTGGTGATTAAGGAACGGTTTCCAGTGAAGTCACTACTATACGAGGACACACAAAATTGTACATTCAATAGAGGCTTAAACTCAAGAGCGGGAATATCACCTACCTCTACCCCAGAGAACTTTACTACAATAACGACCATATCAGTAATTGTGATTGAGAGAACTGGGATGACGAGGAGGACGAACCGCTATGGGTTGCCATAGAGTCAATATGAGTTTGTTTTGGGGAAACTGAAAACCTAGCTTGAAACCAGGGGAGGCTGGTGGATGTAGAAATCGGGGGCCTGGCTCATTGTGATGCATAGAATGGAATGAGAACATGATTCCATTCTTCATTCAATTCCATGCATTACAATGAGCGTGTCCCCGATTTCTACCTCCACCAGCTTCACCTGCTTGAAACATATTGGGGGAATCTCAGCATGCTGACCCAGCTTCTTGAGCCGACACCCTGAGCCCTTAGAGGTGTATCTGGGGTCCCTTTTGTTTACAACTTGAAGGGAGAAGAGTTTTTGTTGATAGCAGCACTGTCTGCGTTGCTGGAAGGAAGAACGTTGTTCTTTCAACTCATCAGGCTGAGGGACGTGGTCAGACAGAGTAGACATTCCCTGTACCGGTTAGACAGACCTCTCACATCACCATTTTCCAGACAATTCAAAAACACGCAGCCGTTCAAGTCCGATGGTCCGGGACATAAAAGAGCTATGAGCTTAGAGAACAATCAACAAGAATAGCACTTGCTAACATCTCAGGTCTAAACTGTTTTTTCCCTAGACAAGGTGACTTTCAGGGATCAATCCACCATCTCGGCTGTTAACAACAATATGATGATGTTTCCATGTAGGCTCCAACACCATATTACCGGCACATTTGGAGGTCTTTTCCGCCCAGACAGTTCATAGCTCCATTCACCAGTGTATAAAGGTTGATGGTATCATGATGCAGTGATAACCAAATAGTTAAACTTGTTGAATTTTGGGAAATTACCTATTTTCATTGTCTCTTGGCTTGCTTAACAGCTAGCTTGTCAGGTAGCTGCCCTTAAGATAATTGGAAAAACAAGTAATTAATGGTTGACTAGCTTTTAACATAATAAGCTGTCATTGACTTGACTATACTGCTAGCTATCACATTGTGTTTAGCTTGATATATTCATGATCTTTTTGTATATACAGTGCCCTGCATAAGTAATGGGACAGTGCAGCAATTGTTCATCTTTTGGCACTATACTCCAAAAGTTTGGAATTTAAAATCAAACAATTACTATGAGGTTAAAGTAGAGATTCTCAGCTTTTATGTGATGGTATTTGTCTACATATTGGTTTCACTATTTAAAAATGCCAGCTTTTGTCCTCATGTTGACAGACACCTATAGCAGACTCCAAAGGCAAGCACAAAGCCTCGAATCAATATTAGACATTGGCAGGTCTCTTATGCCTATATAAATGATGAGACTGATGAGACTGATGAACACATGACTGATGAGAAACACCTATCATCATTGTAATTGTTTGATTTCAAATCCAAACATTTGGTAGAAGGAAAATGAAGAAAAAAAAAAAAAAGAAAGAAAAAAAGCTTCACTATTACTTACGCAGGGCACTGTTTATCCTGAACGTCAACACCTAAATAAGAGTTTTCTCCATATGTGGCTTTCTTCCACTTGACTGTAGTTCATACTGTAGATGAGTGCACTTAAACATGCTTGAATAGACGGTGACAGTTGAAGGCACATTGAAATATTCTCACACATCCAGATTAAGCTTACTACTTTTACATTTGTGATCGGCTACTAACCAAGTCGCCAACCTAATCGCTTGTGTATCTTGACACATTTTTGTAAGTGTCCCCAAGCACAATTTATCTTTCCTTGGTATATAAACAACCAGCGACTTTCACAGTCCCACGCTTCCTTGATGAGCTAGGTTGACTGTTAAAGCTTTTGTGGTTGGTCACATTAAGTGAACTCTTTTTTTTGTACAATCATCCAAGGATGATTCCAATTGAACTAAACAGTGCTGCTTCTTTTAGCCTGCTAAACCAGCAGCTAAAGCAGCACAGCAACGCAGGACGCTCATGTTTGTGAAGCAGAAATATACGCTTTGAGTGTATATAATGTACACTTCTGAGCCGTACAGGGCCAGATAGAATGGCTTTCACTTCCAAGTTCTGGCCACTCTGGTGCAGAAGTAAAAGAGTGACTCGGACCGGACGCGACGCTGCTAATGCTCAAAGGGTCTTTTTCTGACCTCTGACTTGAGAATTACTTCTGAAAGTAAAGCATGTCTAAGCATTAACGTTTTTGAAAATGTGTCTGGGAGTTTGATCTCAAGTTAAGAAAGAAAGAAAGAAATGACCTCTCTAACAGGGCACAATATTAGAATGTGGATTAACAAGCTCACGCCGCTGAAGTTGTGTACACTGATGCTGTGGTTCACCTTTAAACTCCTGGTCAGCTGACCTTCATACTGTAGGACTGCTGCCCTGCATAGCCAAGACAGCCCCTTTCCCATAAGCATACAGTTCTCCAGAAAGATTCTCCCTCTTTTTGGAATCATTCCTCCTCAGTGAAATATCAGGATTGCATGGATTTGCTGGAATGGCTTGACATTTTTTTAACTGAAGTCCTTGAAAAGCGAAGACGACTCAACTCATGCTAGTTAGTTCATACTTTTATACTTTCTAGGCAGTAGCTACACAGAAGCATTATTCTTGGTTCATTTTTTTTCGTTGAGAAGAAGTTTTGCTCTCTCCCCATGCTTCACTCTTTGACCGTGATAAATCTTACGGGAATCGGATGAGACTTCAAAGGCTAAAAGAGTGATATCAGGGAAATATTGTAACTTCATTGTTTTAACCATTACAGTTTCTCCCTGAATCTATAACCTCAAACTCAAATCTTAACACGATTTCCCCTCTGCCTTTGTCCATAAGACAATCTTTTATTTAATGTCTACATTAAATCCACATGCAAGTGTGATGTTTTTGCAGATTCGCTGCGTCCCGCTGCTGAGACAATGTCTGAAATGAGAACTCCACCGAATGTTGTTGTTCTCACCTTTCCTACCTTTTGAACGGCAAGGATTCTTATCTTGATCTCAGTTTTTTTTTCCAAATTAACATGTCAGCATATTGGTACACAATGATGTCACAAAGTGTCGAACCCTTCAATTGACCCAGTGAAAAAGCCAACGCAACTGTTAAAGCCACGATCTGTATCTTTTAAGTGAAGATATGTCAACTGTGGGGGTTGGTCTTGCGAAATGCATCTGCCACTGCGTTGTTTTAATTAGCTTGAAATCTCCCAAAATTCACCTCCTCACCTCTGGTTCAATTCAAATAACTCGAAAGCCGTTACATTTGCCAAGACCCATCCTCACAGTTTACAAATAAGTGCAGGGAGGGTACTTATTTACCGGCGGTGAGGTGACAGAATGGGCTGTTAACTTGAACCTATAAGCCATCGCTCATTTTGGTGAGTTAGTTAAAAATTTCTTAGATGAGCCAATGCTTATGTTTGGTCTGTCATTTTTACCTACAGTATGCTGGATACTACCATAACACCATGCGACAGTTCTACCTCCATCGCTGCAGGGCAAGTGTAGGCACAGCCAGTAAGATCACGTGGCATCACTGTAGCACATACAGCATTCAGCACATGTGATTCAACACCCGCATGTTGTGCGTGCTGACTTGTCCATGATGCACTAACATATCAATGTTCAATTGAATATCGGAAATATCAATTTCGGTGGAGTTCTCCTAGCGATAGGATGAGTCAGACTTAATCTATACTCTATTCATACCACTTTTTCTCTGTAAATGTATTCCGTATAGATATCGTTGCCACCACAACTACGTGTGGGATTTGTTTTTCCAATGGTACCTTTCTGAGAGCATGGATTGTTTTCTGATAGCTGAGATCATGACAAAAATAATTTCTATGTTCATTTTATTTGACTATGTAAATGCTTCTTGCACAGTTTTGAAAGATAAGTATTTTCAGTATCCATAAGAAGCAACTTGGTCATGTCATGAAAAATATCACAGTTGCTAAGTTGTTTTCAAGAAATGGGTTTGATAAAGCTTTACAATAAGGTACCCTTTTTGGAGGTTTCTAAAGTGTTCAATCTCCATTGGTGTTAAAAAATATGTAGCCTCTGACGTTATGTTCCAATGTTTACTTTTCTTGCAGCACGTGTTTTAGAAACATAACATTGATCATAAACGTTGATCCTAATGTCAGCAAGGTAAAAGCAATTGTTACCAGCAAAAGTATGACTGTCTTTTGCTCTCTCTTTTTTAAGAGTCAGTCCAACAGTTTTTGATGATAAAGTGGATGCAACTGCTAATGGGTCGTGGCTGCACCTTTCTACTTGTAAACTGTTAAAACCCAGATATTTAAATTGTGTAATCATAACTTTAGTACAGGGGATAGCAGACAGGGCTTGCTCTAATCCTGTGTGGACAGATGATTAGAGCAAGCCACTGTGGCTTTCCTCAATACCAGAGTGAAAATCACACACTTTTAATATATGGGTTATAACTGTGTATAATAGCAATGTGCAGCAACGTAACTGATTCCAAGTCTAACATTAAATTGATATGTTAACTATTAATTAATCATAAAGGCTTAACAAATCCCAAAAAGGATACCTTAATGTAAAAAAAAAAAAAAAATCTGTTGAAGTCATACTGCAAAGCAAATGTGTTCAATTGTGAATTATTTGTATCTTACACTGAATTTGTGTTTTTTTTTATTGATTCTCTGAGAAATTATTTTGACATAAGCATTTACTGTAAGTGTCAGTGTTTCTTACCAGACATTTTTTGGCTTTATTTGAGTGAATATTCATTGTGGTCAGTGTTGTTTTAAAGCAGCATCAGCAACTCCCATGTCCACCATAACATTGATCCTGCACATTGTTTTAGAAGTTTGATTGGGCTGGTTAAATGAAATAGTTTATTTCGGCTACATCCTGCATTAGTCATCACAGATACACTCATACAATTTTCATTGAAATCTGAGTGCAATAATAATACAATTTCAGAATTATTGGCATTCTGGGAGTGCCACAGCAATACTTACGCATAAAGGTCTTAGTTTGTTTTTTTTCCAGTCAGTTTCAGAATTTGGGGGGAATTTTACTTTCACTTTTCCAGTAAGCTGTGTAGATCAGTGAGGAAAGCTTACTCATTTATTGTATTTCAGATACTGAATACTTGTGCACTGAATGTCATGATTAGTGCAGGATGTTTCATTTAACTGCTTGATCTAGTACCTGGAACAGTGTCTTTGAATACATGTTGACATTGATGCAAGCCTACGGTAATCAAAATCTGCTCTTTTATGTAGTCTTAAATCCCTCAGGTTTCAGCTGCTTCAGTGTGTGACATGGAGGTGATAATGCAGTGCTATTTCATAATTGCTGTCTCCATTTAAAACCCTGCAATTGGTACAAAGGGTGTTCGGTATCCAATAGCTGCGGTGTGCAGGATGTTTCATTCAACCCACCCAACGCTTCAACTTCAAAACCAATGTGCTCGCTCAAATGTTTTAGTGTGTGTGGGAATCGCAGCTTTAAGTAATATTTCAGTTTTATATTTTAACTTGATTTCGTAATTGTTCTTTTAAATATTTCACCATTTTTAAACCTTATGGCACTTGGTGCAAATATATATATATATATTTAAATATGATATTTTGCATGTGCACTAACTGTGTTTCATTGAATTGCATTATGTGTAAATAAAAGAGGTTTGATGCCTGAAATCATCAATTTTGACCAACGGTCCTGATTTCTTACCCAATAAGAGTGGATTGTCAATTTGCTGGTGATCTAGAAAGTTTAAATGGATGCAAAACATTGCGCAGAATTGTCTGCGCTCATGCTGAAAACTTTAATGGCTATAATGAAGAAGTATCTTTCGCATCTCAATGTTATGTGTTTGATGTGTTATTTGACCCCTTCCACATCCAAGGAATAGAGCTCTCAAAGCAGGTTGAGAAGGACTGCTCTGATCAGGTTTATTTTTCTCTTTCAATCTTGTTTTCTAATCACCCCACATGAACCTCTTGTGGTCCTTCCACTTTAAAGGTCTAAACAATATACTGAATTGCATGTTTTGTCTTAATTAAAACATAGGGCTAATTTGACCCTTCTTTTCCACGGTCCGGGTGGAGGAGGAGGGGCTTTCACCACTTGGTCACTCAAATGTCCAAGCAACAGCAAGGTTTGAGACAAATGTGGTTGTCAGGGTGATGTTTATGTTATATCTTCTTTTAAGGTGGATTAGTAATCATTAGACAAAGTCATAAAGTGTGTGAGTGTGTGTGTGTGTGTGTGTTTGGCGGGATAGGGGGAGGGTTTTTTGGGACTGGAGGCGGAACTCATCGGCTAAGCAAGTGCAACCACTCTGACCTCACCATGACAACCACACAAGTCTAACAACAGTGGTCACGTTTCTAGAGGATGGGATATTGGCTTGGGGGTTGGTTATACATTAAGGCCATTGGGCATATTATTATTCTAGCACTGTATTGGGGAAACTTAATGCTTTTGATAATGTTACATCTTTGTCCATTTACATAGACAGACAGACAGACACACACACACACACACACACACACACACACACACACAATGTCTACCCACACGTGCACATACAGTGCCTTCAGAGAGTATTCAGACCCCTTCACTTTTTCCACATTTTGTGTTATAGACTCAATTTAAAATGGATTACATTTTTTGAAATTTCATAATTTTCTCTTGATCCTGACAAACTCCCCAGTCCCTGCCAGTGACAAACACCCATAACTTGATGCAGCTACCACTCTTCTTCACACGAGAGATGATGCGGATTTGCACTGAACTTAATGCTTCTAAAATCAAATAAACACATTTCCAGCCACTTTCTTTGCTGTATCATTTGAATTCATTGTTGCAAACACAATTATGGACATGAGAGATTATTTTCCATTAAGGGATTATTTTGGGCCACTTGGTTATAGACCAATTTTGTAGAGTGACTGAGATGATGTCCCATCGACTGTGCCATTAAACTTTGAAGATTTTTGTAAGTCTTCCCAGGCCTTTTAAATTGAGTCTATAACACAACAAAATGTGGTCTGAGTACTTTTCAAAGGACCTGTACACAGATGGGTCTAAGAGGCAGACCTCATCCTTGCATGTCCAGACCTTGCCCTTGTTTTCAGTAGACATACTACAGCTTATTTCACTTTCAGTCTGCTGAGCTGAGGCAAATCAGCTGCCAATGTGGCAGAGATCCTTATTCTTTTTGAGGGCACACCTTCACCAGTACTTTTCCTTCACTCAGTCTCCCACCAGAGCAGTCAGAGCTTTTCTGTTTCCCAGAAATGTTTATCTGTCGCCAGCTTTTATCTGCTCTGCGCCAGATGTTTGTGCAAAGAATCTCAATACCAGATCTGAGAAAGGGCAACATTTCAGGTCTTTGTCAGAGCATTGGTCATCGTCATTCCTTTAGTTTGCTCTTTTAACTGCTTGATCTAGTACCTGGAACAGTGAATAAATGTTGGCATTGATGCAAGCCTAAGGTAATACAAATGTGCTCTTTTATGTAATCTTAAAGCCCTCAGGGTTCAGCTGCTTCAGTGTGTGACATGGAGGTGATAATGCAGTGCTATTTCATAATTGCTGTCTCCATTTAAAACCCTGCAATTGGTACAAAGGGTGTTCGGTATCCAATAGCTAGGGTGTCTGCGTCTGGCACAGATTAAAGCTGTGAACAAGGAGGGGCACTGGGTTCTGATATCTGGGACATACAGCACTCCGGGAGTCCAGGTATTGAGGGTCATAAAAATGGGAATGTGGAGAGGGTATCTGGTGAGTTTGGAAGCTGGGTTGCACCAAGCATCTGAAAGAAGTTGATGCGGGAGATTCTGTGGGTAGGAGGGTACTTTAAAAGAACACTCAAAAATACAAGACACTTTTGACGCCACCATCCTAATCGGTGCAGCTGGGCCTGGTCCTCACCCCTCTGAACTTTTCACCTCGACCCTGCCAGTCCAAGACCCCCTCACCAGACGCTGTGTCTCCTCCTCCCCCCCCCCCCCACACGCCTGTCCCTGGACCCTCGGCTGCCCCCCACCCCTCCACCCAGCCTGCTGCCCCTCACCCCCGCCCCCTCCTCCCACCCCTCCACCCAGCCTGCTGCCCCTCGCCCCCGCCCCCTCCTCCCACCCAACACAACCACCTCCACTCTTGTCATCAGCAGCTCTATGCTCAGAGATGTCTACCTTTCCCCTCCATCTGGCCCCTCAAAGGTACACTGTTTCCCCGGTGCTCGGGTCCGTGACTTTCACCACAGTTCTCCAGCATCCTGGCTGGCTATACCAAAGTGGACAACATCGTCATGCACGTGGGAATCGATGACATCAGATCTGGGCAGTCAGAGCTCCTAAAGGCAGACTTTAAAGCTCTTTTAACTTTCTCTGCTGGACACGCCTAACCTCCTTAAGCTGGATGGCCTCCACCCAAATAGGAGGGGGGCCAGGTTGTTGTCTGAGATGTATGGTCTCCTCCCTTAGACAATGACACGTTTGTATGGTAGAAGATCTACTGTCCCCCATTCATGATTGTAACAACACAGTGCATAGCAATGGATCCAGTAGTATTTTCTCTATTGATACTATCATTTCCTATCGTGAAAGCAAGAAGGTAGCCTCTCTGTCCAGACCTGCTGCAGCCAATATGAATAATTTAGTTGTTTTACCTTTCATGCCTTTACAGCCTAACACTACTTCAACTAAAGCTGTCAATTCTGGTCTTCTGAGAGAGAAGTATTTCTGTAATCTGATCTCTGAGAACTCTCCCTATTGGAGGCAAACCTGGATTCATTTTTTTCCTTGTATCAGATGAAACCCCTATCAAGATTGTATCACACATGAAATCCTCCTCTTGTCCCCTAGATATTGTCCCTACTAGACTACTAAAGGAAGTAATGGAAACAGTCTTCCCCAGCATTTTGGATATTATTAATAGCTCCCTGGCCACTGGCTCAGTAACACCTTACTCTAAGCATGCTCTTGTCCAACCGCTTCTTAAAAAGCCAAGTCTGGACCCATCAGTTTTGAACAATTATAGACCCATTTTTAAACTTTATAGAAGGTCGTCTATAACCAACTGACTAGATATCTGAATAGAAATGATTTATTTGAAAAGTTCCAACCTGGTTTTTCACCCCTGTCATAGCACTGAAATTGCTCTACTTAAAGTCACAAATGACCTACTTTTAGCAGCTGATTCAGGTCAATCTTCCGTTGGATATTGTGTAGGGATTACAGACACTGCCTCAAAATGGTTTTCCTCATACCTCTCAGGCAGAGAGTTCTCTGTTGGTCAAGGAAAGTGTGTCTGTTACTTAGCCCAAGTGAACTTTGATGTGCCGCAAGGCTCCATGTTAGGCCCAATTTTATTCTCATTATACATGCTTCCACTAGGCCAAATTATCCATAAACACAATATTTAAACAAAATACAGATTATTGCAACTCCCTGTATTCTTCCCTCTGTAAAAAGTCCCACTCACTGTTACAGATAGTCCAAAATACAGCAGCTAGGCTTTTAACCAGAACAAGGAAAAGAGACCACATCACCCCAATTTTAGCCTCCCTACACTGGTTACCTGTTAGTTTTAGAATTTATTTTACTGATAACTTTTGAGGCTCGACTATATTTCTGACTTTTTGCTCTCCTACGAGCCTCAGTGCAGACTGAGGTCCTCAGGCAGGGCCCTTCTGGCCCTTCCAGAGTCTAGACTGAAGACAAAAGGTGACCTTTGCCATTAGGGCCCCTAGACTATTTTCTTTTAAGTCTCTTCTTAAAACTATTTTTTATAGACTAGCCTTTAACTGATGCTCCCTTATTGTTTTCAATGTGTTGTGTTTTACTGTGTGTTCCAACTGATATTTTGTTTTTATTTGCATATTTGTTTATTTGCACATTTGTAAATCACTTTGTACCACTGTTTTGAAAGGTGCTATATAAGTAACGTTTGTTATTATTATTGTTGTTGTTTTGCACTCATCTCCTAAGCCTTCCTTTTAAGTTCGGAAATGATTCGATTGGTGTTCCCATTCCCATGTTAGCTGTCGGATGTACCTCCCTATCCTCTCTGATTTAAAGGACTAACTACACTCAAGGATAAGGGGTAAGGAATGTATTTGGAACTCACAGCAAAGGCATACACACCTCAGAGGGCGCTTATTTCACATATTCTTCACTATTGGAATAATAACAACAACACACAGTTCAGTACCTGGAGGCTGTCTCCACAGATATATGGAAATGTGATTCATGAATGTCTCCACTCTCCCTACGCCGCTTCCTTAAAACTCCATCCTTCCTTGAAATTCCACCACCACAAATTGGCACTCCAGCTCTACCTTAAGAGTGTGTTGCCTGGGAACGAGATGGCAACGAGATGGGAACGAGATGGCAACGAGATGGCACCCCCTCACGGTTTTGTTTCAGGAGACACTTCCCTCCCAAGCTGTCTGTGAAAGCACCATAAAAAATGAATTGCAGTGATCAATTCTGTCATCACATTGTATTCAGATGTCCCTGTCATCGTCTTGTCTTGATAAAGGTAGGTCACTGACCAAGACCAGGCAGTCACACGCAGAGCCAGTCTGTGTGTGCAAAAGTAATGTTTTCAGGTAAAAAAATAATAATAATAATAATTTCAAACCCTAACACTTTCAGCAAATCTCAAAGCTTGATTTTGTTTCTACTTCCCCTTTGAAAACTGTACATTGTCATGCATCACCATTTGAGTGTGTCCACAGGGAGAGTGTCGAAAAAGCAGCCCGTTTTTTACCCCTGCAAATGAGGCTAATGAAATAGTAATGATGCCCTCCATCCCAAGCTCCATGTGCCAGCATGGAGAGATGCCTATATTGTGGCTGAGGGCTTTCATGTTGTAATTGGACACGTGGGGCTGGAACAGCTTCCCTTCCTAGGTTTGCAGTAGAGAGGCCGTCTGTGGTGGCAGGCAGCGGCCACGGCAGGTGGGAGGGGGGGGGGTGTGTTCCTCTTTCTGGGTGAACTCCCAGGTGTGACCGGCCGACCCTTTGAAGCGGAGAGCTTGCATTGTACCCACCTCTGAAGTTATGAGGCCCAGGGACAAAAGGCAGGGGCGACATCCAATACGATTCCAGCACATTGTCCACCTGTATGCAAATAAGGGCCCGGACAGTGGTTGGGGGGGGGGGGCTGGATATGCCTGGTAAACGTCTTGTGAAGGCCCAGCAAGCAGTCGAAGAGGAGGTTGAATTCAGATTGTTAATTCTATTAAACACAGTGGTCAATGCAAGAAATCTGGTGTTTAATTTAAGCAATTGAGAAGTTGCTTTGGATAAAAGCGTCTTCTAAATAACTTAAATGTAAATGATGAGTAGCGAATTTATATTATATTCTTTTAAAATATATCTACAGCATGCTTAATGTGTCACTTGAATTCCAGTGTTCTCTTCCCACTTTAAGGCTGAGTGTTTTCTATCTATCAGGTGAGAACATGCTACACATTCTTTTTTAACTTTTTTTTTTTTTTTTTTTTTTACCCGTCACTGCCAGGTTTGCATACCCTTCTAGCTGAGTCATGAGTTAGTGGAGGTTTGGCCAGTCTAGTGCTGCTTGAACATGAAGAGTCAGATTCCTCTGCCAACGTGGTTTCCCCATTCTTCCCTGTAAACATTTAAACGTGTGGCCGTGCACAGGATGTTTGTTGACACCACTGGCAGTGTACCGTATATATCACTCATCAGTCATCATCAACTGCCAGCTTCTGTTGCCAATGGGTGAAACCTCAGATCTGACGTTCCATCAATGTTGTTTCTTGGTTGTTTGATGATCATCGTGTCAAACATAATCATCAGAGAATATTGATTCATGATGATGGACAATGTCTGACACAGCATAGATTTCTTTTTCTTATCATGAGTAATGGCTAGATGATTCACTTGCTTGGACCAAATGTATTTGTTGTTTGGATAAAGGCGCCTGCTAAATGTCAAAAATGTAAATGACATAGAATGTTTCCACAACCATATTGCTAGAGTGTGGACATACTACGCTGTATGCGTCTTATAGTGTCTCACTATCTCTGCAACCGACAGTCCCAACTGGGGCACTTGTCTGCCATGCCTCGCAGTGGTGTGATTCGCTAAAATTAAGTAACGACAAATATGAAAGCCAGGATTGAGTCGTTGTTATTCCAGGTTTATATGCGCTATGAGCAATAGCCCGGGGATGTGTATGTGTAGGCCTTTGTTCAGACCCAGCCCTAACACACTTGATTTAACTTGAAAAATGATGGTCCTGGGGGCGCTTGGTGGCGTAGGGAGAAACGTAATCGCAAGGTTCCTGGTTCGATTCCGACCCTCGACCTCTCTTGCATGTCATCCATCCTTCCTGTCAATCTCTACTGTCTCTATCCCAATAAAGCAGAAATGCCCTAAAAACATTCAAAAAAAATAGAAAAGATTGCTTTCACCTATCATTTCACATACAGAGTAATCAATGTTAGGGAGGCAAGTTGTCTGCTTTTAACTTTTCAAATTTCCTTCTGTGATAATAAAGATTGAACTGAACTGAACTGAATGAAAAATAAATAAATAAATAAGGCTTCAGTCTCTAAATTCTGAGAAACACCAATTTACTGTAGGTGTAGACATTTCAGTAGGCATCTATGTTTTGCTCGATGCTGGACAATAAGACAAACATCCATATCTACTTTTAAGACGCAGGTGCAGTTCTCCTTTAGAGAAAAGCACCTGGAGACCTTTCAGAAAAGAGAGATCGGCTTTCATTTAAGAAAGCGCCCCAGGAATAGTATTTAATATCCTCTGAAGTGAATATTATTTAACCATCTATGCCATTGGAGTCCTATAGCGATGGTAATGTGCCCTCCTCATCCTCACTCCACAATAAGCACAAACCAGAAGTGCTGTGGAAGCCTTTATGAGCTGATGGGGATGTAAGATTTAATTGCACGTGTTTGCAACTCATAAATTACAATATTCTGTCATCGATGATTTCCCATAGCCTTTCACCATCAGGTTGTGTGTGATCGCTGCAATGCTTTGAAGATAACGGCTACTAATAATTTCACAGCTGTCCGATGATGCTTTAAGATAAAAGCGAATCGACACAGCAGCCATACGTTCGAGCTAGGAGCTCTCTGAAGAGAGAAACCCATGAAAAATGGATGAAGGGAGAAATCCACTTCACCTTCCCCCCCCTGGGGGCTCACAAACCCCTCACAGTGCCCCGTAGTCCTTCCCCCCATAATCCCCCCTTTTCACCAACCCCCCCCCCCACCCTCCACACCCTTCCACCACCCTTGCCTCTCTAGTAGGTGCCATCCCAACTGGTGACAGCGTGTGAAATGTTCCAGTTGAAGTGAACACTGTTGCCTGGGCTATCTGGGCACTCACTGACGTCCTATCTGATGGTGACATGGCAGGCTGCTGGTGTGTGTGAGAAAGGCCCAGGCAGGCGGAGCAGAGCCTGGTGTGTTACACAACCACTGCTGGTCGGTTTGTCTCTCAGTCTCTAGAAGTACACGTGCACACATGCTCTAGCATGCACACACACACGCACGCGCGCACACACACACACACACACACACACACACACACACACAGAAACATTAGTTTGATACCATTCCTCATTCCATGCATTACAATGATTTCTGCCTAAAGCAGCCTCTCCTGACACACATACACACACACACACACACTTTTGCTCTCTCTCTTTCTCTCTCTCTCTCCTTGGGTTCCTGTGCGTGCATGTGCGGTTGCGGGTGCATCTGTGTATGTGTACGCACGTTCATCAGTGAGTTTGAAAGAGGAAGAGAGGCAGACAGACAGACAGACTGTGGGGTGTTTGACACAGAAGCGGTTATGCAAGCACCAGCTTGAACTCATCAGAAGTTCGTCAGAAGTTTTTAAGTGGAAGGTGCCGGTTAAAATATCAGGGAAATGCAGTGGAAGTCAGAATGATGTTTGTCAAAGGAAGACCCACAACCTGTC
Organism: Argentina silus; assembly: GCF_951799395.1. NCBI lineage: Eukaryota > Metazoa > Chordata > Actinopteri > Argentiniformes > Argentinidae > Argentina > Argentina silus. The sequence continues at coordinate 2,958,297 of NC_139671.1, forward strand.
GTCACAAACAGAGACAAAATATAGAATGCGATTCACGTTAGACATTGTAGAAGAAGTAGTTTCCCCTCAGTTCTAGTGTGTTCCATGCAGGAGCCTTAGAACTATCCACTGGCTAGAGCCCTCGCTCACTGGCAATGCGTTGATATTGGGAAGAGGGCGCTCTCAGCTCCATCCATTCAGGACAGCCGTATGGCCACCATGAATGAGGTGTCCTACTACCGTCACTCCCTTCCTATGGATTGTGATAAACTTGTTCTTTCTTCATGAAATAGAAAGGAAAAAGTGAATGTAATGTTTTACGCACATAAAATAACAGAGTACACTTTCTATTCAAGGTATTCTTTTTTTAAATAATATTGGGAGTATTGTGCCTGGTATATTTGTAATTTTCCACATAATATTTCGCAAGGACCTAAGGACAGAAATGTAGCTTATCACCATATATTAGCTGTCTGTGAGCCAACTAAGGGAACTGGGGCTGAAGACTTATATAATATACACAGACAGCTGATATATATTATGACTTGAACCCCATCTGTTTGACAATTAAATCAAACTGACAATCACTCCCGTTTATCAAATATGAATGCATGCAAATCAGATTAAAGCCATTTTAAATCACATATCAGCAGGCACTTTGCTTCATATATATATATATATATATACACACACACACACACACACACACACACACACACACACACACACACACACACCGGCCACTTTATTAGGTACACCTTGCTAGTACTGGGTTGGACCCCCTTTTGTAGCCAATCTGCTTCAAGGTTCGACGTGTTGTGTGTTCAGAGATGGTCTTCTGCATACCTTGGTTGTAACAAGTGGTTATTTGAGTTACTGTTGCCTTTCTATCATCTCGAACCAGTCTGGCCATTCTCCTCTGACCTCTGGCATCAGCAAGGCATTTTCGCCCAGAGAACTGCCGCTCACTGGATATTTTCTCTTTTTCAGACCATTCTCTGTAAACCCTAGAGATGGTTGTGCGTGTAAATCCCAGTAGATCAGCAGTTTCTGAAATACTCAGACCAGCCCGTCTGGCACCAACAACCATGCCACGTTCAAAGTCACTTAAATCACCTTTCTTCCCCATTCTGATGCTCGGTTTGAACTTCAGCAGGTCGTTTTGACCTTGTCTACATGCCTAAATGCATTGAGTTGCTGCCGTGTGTGTGTGTGTGTGTGTGTGTGTGTGTGTGTGTGTGCGTGTGTGCGTGTGTGTGTGTGTGTGTATGTATGTATGTATGTATGTATCATATATATATATCATACATTTTAAAGAAGTACATATGCAATTGAAGTTTTGGGAGATTCTCCGCCCCCAGTTCCTTTGGTTGGCTCACAGACTGTTGTCGCCAAATGCAAGCAGGCGAATTTGTGATTGGTCTGTGGAGCTGCCAATCAAAGAGCCGTCCTCAGGCGTGCTGATCTGCGTGCAGTGGCTGGAGACGTCTCAGTCTGAGGAGGGATCTGAGAGGGACACTCTTCTAACTGGGAACATATCAGTCTGTGGAGTATCTTACACAGGGACACTCTCTTAGCTGGACCATTACCGCGCCGCGCAAACACGCAAGTCATCTTTCGGTGAATGTTGGAAATATACGTTGGAGAAGAAGACGCCTGCGAATTGTTGATGTGTGGATCGGAGGACCGTACCGCCGGTCAATGGCTGTTTCCCGTTTTTGATCGCTTTTTCCTCATGACATACTAATTAATCGAAGGCATGTGGAATTGTACAAGGATTACGAATTGCCTCTCAATAATATGCTTGCTGTTGACGATATGCACGGAGGTAAGAGGGCGGTTTATTTCAAGTATTACGCCGAATAAATTGAATAAATATCGAAGCAATGATTTTCAAAAGTTGGTGGGCGTGGATAGATTTATTTCCCCTCTAATATTACCTATTCAGATCATATTCATCGATAATTAAATTACGCAGCAGTCAGTGGAAGCATGTGATCATGCAATCTCACCATGATAAGGTTAAAGTGTGCACAATTGTTACTCTCCATTTTGCTGTCATGCACTTGTCTATTGGTACATTTAGCTAAATTAAAATACAGGGATTGTAAGTTTTATTGGCATTCAATATTTCCAATGTTACGTGATTCCCCAATTACAGATGCACATCATGAATGGCCTTGGTCAGATTTAGGCTATTGACACGAAACCCTCTGTGCTAAAGGTTGGCTACATGGTGAAACAAAAGCATGGTCATATTATCAACCCCAAACATAAAACCCATGAACGATTTGGGACACGACAACCACGTTTACGCACGTCTACTGGATACGTAGTGTGTTGGTCGGGTGATTAGTCCGTTTTAATGTTATTTTTAGGTGGCGCAGTCGTCGGGCTATTTGGAGCTGCAGCTGATGAGGGTAGAGAATGTGAACGGAGAGGTGTGGGACGGCGAGTGCTGCGACGGCACCAGGGACCTGCAGGACCGCCGCTGCACCAGAGACGAGTGCGATACTTACTTGAAGATGTGCCTGAAGGAGTACCAGACGGAGGTCGCCACCAAAGGGGCCTGCACCTACGGACAGGGATCCACCGACGTTCTCGGTGGAAATATATTTTCTTTTCAAAATACGAAGAATAAGCCCAACAAAATCAACGACGCTGGCAGAATGTTTATCCCCTTCCAGTTTGCATGGCCGGTAAGTGGTCTCCCCTTTTCCAAATGTTTTTAATGTTTGAGAGAACTGAGACTGTCAGTTGTGTTTGTTGTAAGTGTCTGGACAGTGTTCCACTTGACAGTGGTCTGGTTTGGAGTTACAGTTCTACTTCTCTGTATACTTGTCTTGACAAACAAGACCACATTGGTTCAGTAAGAGAATGCGACACACTCAATAGTAGGCAATCGATTTATCATTTGGACATTAATCTCATAATATTAACGAATTGAATCAGAGGTTTTAACTTGTTTTGTATGAACCAGACGACAGAAAATAATCTTGCCTGAGCTGTCGTTTTACACGGGTATGTGGTGCTTTGGCTACTTTGAATCGACCTGTTCGGTTCGTTATCCGTAGCGTCCGAAGCACTCGTTAAGACGAGCTTTTTAAAAATCAAAATGTTTGCTGCCCTCCAGGCCAGCCAGGCAGTGCATGTAGGGTGACGGTCGTGACCCCCTCTCCACATAGAGCATGTAAGGTGACAGTCTTGACCCCCTGTCCTCACACAGAGCCTGTAAGGTGACAGTCTTGACCCCCCTCTCCATGCATGGAGCCCGCCAGCCTTTCCTGCTGTCTGGGGGCCAGGTGGTCCATCGGTGCCTCCCTGCGGGTGAGGGATGTGAGCCGATGCTAGAAGGATTAGCCAAGTCAAGTGCAGGCTATTATGAGAAGGCTATTCAGCCCTCACCATGTAACAAAACTGTGTATAGGGTTGCAAAATCTGCACTTATACACATATGGCTCACTGTAAACGAAAACTCTCCTCCTCTCTCCTTGTGAGTACATACATTTCAGGGAAAATACCCAGCATTTTTTTTTGGGAGGTTGAGAAAGCATCATTATTCCTACCTGACAACCTCACTCATGAAAGCAGTCTTTGTTTAGAAGTGAACCCTGTTTTATTTTCGTAGGTCACATGTTTTATTACCTAAGGCGTCCCGGGGGGAACAGAAACATGTTAAGTCTTATTCAACATGTATGCCGTACGCCTTTCATGACAGGTGAGGAGACGTGTTCTTGGCCAGCACACTGTCATCCCCTCAGTGGCCAGCTGATACAGTAACCTACTTCAGTGCCAGATTTCACGCTACGCTAGGCTACACTAGGCTACGCTGGCTGGCTGGCTGGCTGTGTGTGTCGTAGATTACTGCTGAAGCAACAAAGATGCAGTGTAGTATTGACTGACTGTCAGCTCTGGCCAGATGCCCAGTGAGTCCCATCCCTAAGCTGTCATGGACTGCACTGTCCGACTGTCAAACTGTCATCTCTGCCTGCCTTCATCCAGCCTGTACTGCCTAGCAGTGTTTCCCCTACCATTTACTTCAGATGGTTGGGCTCTGTTGCTCCCTGCCTCATATTATTTGGACTCGGTTGGTGTCAGTTGATGTGTTGTGATATCGTACTGTATGGTCATTGCACACAGTCTTAGGATAAGAGACTGGTGTTGTACAAACCCCATATTAGACAGTGTTACACACTAATTCCCTTGCTCTTAATGGCCTGGCATAAGAAATATGGTGGAGACTCCCTCTAAGCCATGCTTACAACCAATCCAATGCTTTGAAGGAGTAACAAGTGCACACTTTTAGGACAAGAAAGGTAGAGAATCGGAACGCAATAGGGTTGGGGCGATATCAACATTTTCTTATTCAAGATATTACTTGATGCGATAATATCATCTGTTTTTTGTGACCCAAATGTGCATTTAGCTGGAGGCACAGTGTGTGTATCAAGCGTATCAGAGCAGAGATTAATCCAAACCATGGCCTGAATATGGGAGTTATTTGCTCTATCAATAAATATATCCAAAAAACCAAGTCTATATCACGGGTCTTCTATTTCATACCATCAGTATAATTTTACATGGCACCTATTATGTCTTTGAATCAATGAATACAAACTGGTAGCCCATTGCATTTGGTGACAACACTATTACTAGCAAGTAACCTATAAAGCTGTTAGTCCTTCCTCTGCAGTGTGTTTTTAGATCAGGTCAGGCAGTAGGCTACCTATCCTTTTAGTGAATTAACGCCGGGTCATAATATTCCTGCAGTAAAGGTTTGTGCACCTGCTTCAAAGCTGTGCATGTGAGGCCGAGCTACTGCAGAAGTAGGCGCCGTTAACACCCTGAGAGAGGAGGCGACACGAGTTTTGTGTCACAACCAATACACAGAGCAACCTGGCTTATCTGCAAAAACAATTGTAAGTATGTTTTGAATTTACATGAGGATGAAGAAAAGAGGGGTGCATCCTTACATTACAGTCTGTTGATCTGGCATGTATCTCCTTTTATAGGCCCTATGTAGTAACGTCGACTTGAAGGTTTTATTTTAAAAATCTCATGGACGCTACCTCCTTTCTCCATTGGGTTTTGCCCTTGAACATCACACTCCCCCCCCACACCCTCAGACTGACTAATCTAGCAGTCTGCCCATCTCATTCCATTCAGACAAACCTCACTCTGAACTCTGTTGTGAGGGTGGATGTACCTCCTGTAACATCACAAGAGTGCCCAGGCAAACTGCGTCATATTAAACAGTGCTGGATAGTCACTTGGGATTTGCGTGGGGCCAATTAGATCTGCACCAAAAAAATGGTCTTAATGAGAATGTCATTGGGAGCAATTTCAATATCTTGCATGAACGATATTAGCATCCTATCGTCCTGTCGTCCAACCCTACAATACAGCATAGATGGCCACATAGGTATGATAGGGCAGGTTGACTGCTGCTTCTTGCAGGGTGGTAAGAGCTGAACAGTAAACCACCCCCCCACCCCCCACCCCTAGGGATCCTGATTGAGTTTCCGTCTCCATGGCCCGTGCTGCGTCTGCAGTTCCTGTAAGAGTAGTCTCCCTTCTACCGTTCTAGCTAATTTCATTAGCTTCCAAAGAGAACGTGTGTGTCTCTCTCTCTGTGCCCCAGCCACGTAGCCCAGACAGCCGTTTGATGCGGGCCTGCTTGTAACCACATCTGAGCTGTATTGGTAAAAGATATCTCACATCTCCTTTACCAGGCGTTGGGACGTTAGTGTGTGTGTGTGTGTGCGCGCGCGCTTGCCTGTGTTTGTGCGTGGTAGGATACGGTTCAATCTTCCACCTGTCAAAGGGTGTAATTAGATGGGCTTGCTTCAGCAAGTCCAACTATTTGAGCTCTACTTGAATTTGCCTGAACCTATTCATTCCTATGGCCATTTGTTCTGAATGGGAATATTTAAAATATGTACACTAACTACACTTAAATTACTTCACAATATTTTAAATCTATCTACCGTCCAAACCATCTTTAAACTTTTTCTACTGCCAAAATAAAACTTCTTCTGGAAGCTTCTTCTGGAACTTCTTTTTCTAGTTATTATATATTCCAATTCTTCCCGGTCCTCCTACTCCTACAACTTTTAACCTAACCCTGACTTTTAAAAACATGGCTCAAACCACATCAATATGTTAAAACCATCTAGTAATCTGTGCAGGCCTGTGCATCATTTGTATATCTGGAATGCACTTAATGTATTTGAATGTTATCTGCTTAGTTATGTTAGACACAACACATGAATTGACACCATGTTCGATGTCTGGAGTTTGTAAGATGTTTCACTCAAGTGATAGATTGTGACAGCCCCAATACTGTGACCAACTGAAGCAATTTGTTCAGAGTACTGAACTTTGAGTATCGGCCAATACCGAGTACACATTCGATAAAAGGCTCTTTTTTAAACAGTTGTATACAAGCTCTGTGTGGATGTGCTATGCTTGGCATCATTCTTGTCCATCTTAAAACAGTTAACACCATGCTCAAGCTGGGAAATGTCAACTTATTGATTAAAGACACTGTTTCATAACTTTGCATAAGAAATACATACATGACTGAATTATGCAATACAGCTTTCTTTTAATTAATTCCAGACTGCAGACCAAGGCGGAGAGCAGTGAAAATGAGGATTTCTTCCACTACAGTTTCTGAAATAAATGTGACTTGTTCCATTATTTTCAGTCGCTTGTGCTCTTAAACATATTTTGAGTTCTGATGGCTGTTGAAACGAGGATAATCTCCGCTTTCTAACCATGCCAAAGTTGTGTCTAAACAATAATGAGTGTGAAAGAACCAGTTACGCTCAGGGTATTACTGAACACCGATTAGTGGACCACTATTTGAGGTAACGGCTATCTCATTCCACTGCAGATACCTGCACTGCGGCTCGAATGAAGACTTTCTGTCTGACATTAAGCAAATCACATAGCTAACTAGCTAACTGGCTGGCTGTGTTCACAATTCAGCTGAAGAGTTTGTCAGCTTGACTTTAGCAAGACAGTCAGTGAGTTTAGTTGGTGCAGTCGGAACTCTCAAACTGAAAGCTCTATCCACCTTATCATTCAAGGCATGAAAAGAATATACACATTATGATTTAGCCTTTAAAATGAAGTGAAATGGATAGAACATGGTGAACATCATGTTTTAGTGAAATCTGTTCATTTTTAAACCTTGCAACTAGAATCACGTCTTTTCCTTGCATGAAGCGCGAACATGTATGATGTAGCAACTACCTTTGAATCTGTCTCAAATCAGGTATCATTTCAGTTACCTTCAGAAGAAAACCGATACCTTGGTAATGACTTTGGAGACAGAGAGGTAGCAGGCAGTTACTGTACATTTTGGATTAAGACAGCTATGGTTGTTATTGTTGCTTGAAAGTCACAGGCGCTATGGTGATTCTTTCAGTTCAGTTTCTCTCTCATTTCAGTTATCTGTTCCTGTCCTCCCTCAATTTTTTCGCTTTTAGTTGAGTTTTCTTTGTCTCTCTCCCTACCCTATTCCCTCTCTGCCTCTTATGCTCCTCGATAGAGGTTAAGGTTAGGGCCTTGGTTGGGACCAGCAGACAGCACAAATCCAAGGCTAACCGGGACAGCGACTGCTAACCACACCTGACTGGGAGCTTGCCGGGGCCATTGCTAGGAGACGGGTAGAAAGGTCTTTAGTAAACAATTATCGTCAGTCGTCATGGCTCCCTTCCCCCTTGTCCCCTGGAGGCTTTTATGGGAGAGTCAATCGTGTGAGGCTCACCTGGGGACTGTGGGTCCCTATCACCAACCCCGATTACACTATTGATTGGGTAATTAGCCAACTAGCCACCGGGACTTGAGTCCCCCTGGCAACAAGGTATAATTGGCCATTTCCAGAGAGCAAGTGGCTGCCGATTGGTATTGGTCATTAAGTGTCTGTTTTAGAACCGAACGGTAACAAAAACAATGTATGTATATTATATCATACAGTAACTTATGTTCTGTTTATTTCAGAATGTGTTGAACTATTTTGAACACATTTCTTAATTTTTCATGAGGGCAGTTCCATGTATAAGGATCGATGAGGATCAAAATGTGAAATTCATCAGAGCGTGTCAAATGAAAGAGTCCATCATGGCTTTGACTTCTGGATATGAAAAAGCATGAAAACATCTACTAGAAAAAGTATTTAAAGGTGGTTAGAAAAACATCAAACCTCAGTAATGTTCTTATATAGATTCTGATACTTTTATATTTCGTTTTTAGGAAATGGTTTGGCCTCTGTAAGATTAAGAATAATTTCCCAGTCTCTGGGTCATTCTGTTACCAAAAACCTACCAAATACTTTGTGTTTTTATATCGATTTTAGTTTATGAATTAATAAGTGATTCTCCACAGTGACAGTCGAAAAACTGTGGGAAATCATACAGTAGTAGTCACAAACCACTGCATCATTATCCGCACCAACATCCTCATCTCATGCTCCAATAAATGGAGACTTCATTGTTGTTGAGTACAGTAGAGAAAGCAAAGCCAGCAAATCACACAAATATGGAGCGCAAGTAACTTCCATTGAGAATGATGACATGCATGTTGCACACTTCTACAAAAATGACATCAAGGGATTTATCTTCAATATGAAAGCCCACTGAAACATGTAGTGTGGTGTCCCTAGACAGATTCTTCGGATCCTTCCCACACCGGTTGCAGACAATAAAGAAACTATTCATTTAGCATGAGGCAGATTGGGGTTTTGGCCGCCAACCTGGGGAAACAGTGGTTAAGGTGCAAGTGCCATGTTAGAGTATAAAAATTGTATTTGTATTAAAAATTTCCTATTTTACAGAAAATGCCAGTCTAGCCGTCACAAAGATGGGGAAAACTTTGCTGCCTACATTTCTTGAGTCTACCATGAACCATACAGATGGATGGATAAAAAAACTTTGGATTTGATTTGCCATGTTATGCCTCAATATTTTAATTTTTCTAGATCATGTCTGATTTAGTTCAAAATGTCAGATGCAATTCAGCAGAAAGGCCAGACTGTGTCAATGTTTTTGTCCATGGGCATTATTTCCATGCCAGCCTTAAAAATCATTGAGGGTTCCCCCACGTTGGCTGCTCAATTCATGTCGCCAAACAGTACGATTAGCTAGTCGTGACGTTGCGGAGAGAGTGCCATCATCAATTTCTCATTCTATTCTAAGCAGGAAGTCTGCCATTAGTAGGAATCTCCTGCTTGATCTATGCCCTTCCCGCCCCCCTCTCTGACATGAACAAAATAGTTTTTTGTCTGCTAGCTCACACATTTTCTCCCTTCTCACCCCAAGGGCTGTTTGGGGCTTTTTGTTGCGTCTTCCAATGGAATTAAGGGGAGGGACACTTGCATGCTGCATTTTCTTCCCCACCACCATCGTGTTGGTCACAGGGGAGCTGAAGACACTCTCCTAATTAGCAGATGTGGCACACAAAAGAGGACTGATATAAAATGGCTTCCAAAGCTTTTAACATGTATCACTGATCACACTCGTTCCCTGACTTATGCCACCTAAAGCTTTGAAAGCTTTTTTTGTGATCAATGTATTAGCCAGAAAGTAGCGGTAGGTACTCGCAGACTTCCTGCCAGTCGGACATGAATTGATTGAGGGGTTTTCGGTCGATTTTAAGGGACTATTTATTTCCTGCTGTTGCAGTCAGAACAGGACTTTGAAGTCCCTTGTTGAGCAGCTTGTATAGACCCTAGCTAGTTAGCTAGCTAGCACCTGTTCTGTCCTCAGACAGCTAGCTCCACATTTACTGAGGAGGCAAGGATCTCAAAGCGATGGTGGGGGCTTGGGGTTGCGGGGTACTGTTGGCTTGTGATGGCTAAGTGAAAGTGAGGAACATATGCCCACTCCCACATGATGACCGTGCACTCCTATTAGGTTAAAGGTTAAAGGCAGTCTGGGATTGGTACATGCATTTATTTTTATTTTTTTTAAATTAATGCTATATAGCAATTGATTATTGAAGAATATGACTATCAATGCCTCATTAGCTGAATTCATATGTCTGACCCCATCAGAACCCAAAATATAAGCTTGTTTTACACTATTGTTTGTAAACAAACACTGTTTAGCCTCAAAACCTGGTTAAAACTTACATTTTGATCTCATGGATTGTCAGTCCTGGCATCCATAGCTCCTTCTATGAATTTGATGGTGTTTACATTTCTCCAGCCCCATCCATCAGTTGTTTACCAAAAAAGTGGCGAGGTGAACCCTTTGCTGTTGGTTGAATCCCAGATTGCCCCTTTAAATGCTCAGAGCCCCTGGTGATGCTAGCAATGGTGAGTCGTGTGAACGAGTCTGCTTACATGTCTGTGTGCGTGTGTGTCTGTGCGTGTGTGTCTGTGTGTGCGTGTGTGTCAGGCCCTCTCAATGAAATGAGTGGTGATGGGACCGGGGCGATATGCCCCTGCTGCGTTGTCCTAATAAGCCTAAGCGCGGCCTGTGTTACATCAGAACCGTGTGACTGTGGTGTGTGTGTGCCTGTGGTGTGTGTGTGCGTGTGCGTTTCGTATCTACTTGAATGAATAATCTTCCTCTGGTTCCACTCCTCTCATTCTTTATCCCATGTTTTCTTTCTCCATCTCTTACCTCAGTTCGTTGCTATCTCTCTCTTAGTCGTGTTTTCCATGCCTCCGTCTCTTAACTACTTTTGTTGTGGATTAGGCTCCAGCGTACACCAGGGTATGGTGACTTGTTTTCCAGTGGACTATTTAAGTTGGGGGGGGGGGGGGGGGGTGACCATTATTTTATGAGAGTTAAGCTCAGTCTTGTATTCTTGTTTTACGATACAGCCAATTCATTCTGCATTAAAACCAGAGCCTGACAGATGTATTGTAGAACCAATATTGTTGGCCGATTATTGTCTTTTTACAGAAATATCTGTGTCCGTGCATATTCGTGATAATGCCCTGGTACAGCACCGAAGATGTGCGTCAGCCTCACATTCCGAAATGATTCAGTGTAGTTGGGTTTTTACAGAGCAATAGATTTTTATTAATGATTTTCTTATTAATGAATAAACATGCTCATTAGCATTTGTTGTTACTAGAGGGCCTATAATGTGGTTGAATTTAGGACAGTGACGTTAGCTCTTTGGACTGCAGTCAATTAGCAAGAATAAGAGTTATTTGGCATAAGGAGTCACACAGTAAGATTATTTACCCATCATTTACTTCACCACCTGACATGGCTATAGCCAGGACATAATCTTCAGAGTCAGATGTTCTTCTCACAAGCAGCGTGGGTGTGTAGTTCCAATCAACACACTTTGTTGACTCTCGTGAGAAGAATATTCCACTTTGCTGAGGTTTGTTTTGGGGAGGGGGGGGGGGGGCTGGAATAAACCTTTTTTTTTTAAATAAGTGGTTGGCAACAATAATGTGCAGGAGGTATTTTAACAGTATGTTTTAACACTGCATTTCACAGTGCATTTTTTTTAAATTTTATTTTATTTTATTTTTTTAATGTTTTTGTGAATTAAATATAACTGATATTGAATAGAACTAATTTTCATTTCACCACAGAAAAACTATATATCGGATATAGGTGAAATTTGCCCCCCCATAAATCATCATCGGTATCAGACCCAAAAATCCAGTATCGGTCAGGCTGTAATTAAAACCTATAGCATTTGTGTATTTTACAATAATGCAAGGCCTGTCAAGTGTCGCGTGGTCTGTCTCATACTTACACATATAGGCCTACTTTCTTTCTTTTCTCTCTCTCAGACGAGCTTTCACGCAATCTTTCCTTTCTGCTTGTTTGGGAAAAGCTTTTCCCCCTGTTATTTCCACTCAAGCTCATTTGATTCTGTGTGTGTGTGCCCTTCACTGCAGGTTTGTTTGTTCACACACACACACACACACACACACACACACACACACACACACTCACTAGTGTGGCCTCCCCTCACATCTCTTCCATCAAATGGGACTCCTGGCCGCGGTAAATAAAGCATGTCATTACACGGCCAGTTGAATTCTCACTCTTGCACCTGTTTCAGATGATAATGTTGCTCAGCTGGAGGCTGCCCCAGTGCTAGGCAGGCTGCCTGTTGCTCTACGTCAAGAATTAGCGCTAGCAATACGATGTGCTATTTTAGTTCACTGCATTGGGTTTTTAAGCTTATATAAACAGATCATTTAAACGGTTTGATGATGACGAGATAGGACAAACATATAATTGGTCTAGCTTGGTTAAGGTGGTAGGCCTACAGCCTCATTAAAGGACCTGGGCGTAATTTTGTTACCTCTGCATAGTCTATTTCAGGGTACCCAGAAGTAATGGACAGATTTATCAAATGTCCGAAATAAGCACTTGTGTTTAGTATTTGGTCGACAATCCTTTGCATGCAATAACTGCCTGTAGTCTGCGACCCCACCAAAGGGTCTGGGTATCTTTTCTGGTGATGCTCTGCCAGGCCTGTACTGCAGCCATTATCAGTTGTTTGTTTTTAAAGGTTATGTTTTGGAGTAGGGCAATCCCACTCTTGTATGTTGAATTTTTATTGGATAGAGATAGTGAAGAAAGACAGTAAGTAAGGATGTCAGCAGAGCATAGGCCGGATTCGGACCCATGCCAACATGGGCATATGTGTGCACTGTAGGCCATGGTGCTAGACCACTGGACCACCCCAGGCCACAGTTGCTGATTTTTGTTTCGAGGTATTTTTGCCTAAAATCTTATCAGGAAATGAAATGCATGTTTAATTGGATTTAAATCTGAAGATTGACTTGGCCAGTCAAAACCTTTCCACTTTTTGGCTCTGAAAAACGAGTTCCTATGGCAATAGGTTTTAGGTCATTTTTTTTACTGTATAATGAAGCACCATCCAATGGATTTGGAGGCATTTGCTTGTACTCAAGCAGACAAGATGTTTCTGTACACTTCAGGATACATTCTGCTGCTGCTGTCAGCAGTTACGATCATCAATTAAGACAAGTTAATAAAAAATAAAATAAAAAATAAATTAATTAATAAAATACATGCCCAAACCTAACACCTTCTGCACCATGTTTCACAGATGAGATGGTATTCAGTACATCTTGGGCAGATGGGCATTTTTTTCATCTTGGGCATTTTTTTCCAAACTTTTCTCTTGCAATCACTCTGGTACATGATCATATTAGTCTTATCTGTCCACAATACCATTTTCCAGACTTCTGCAGGTTTTTTTAGGTACTCTTTAGCAAACTGTAACCTGACCATCCTTTTTGAGGATAACTAGTGGTTTGCACCTTGCAGTAAAGCGTCTGTAGTTTGGCTGGTGACGTATTCTGCACATGGTAGTCTCTGACACCTCCCAGAGTGTGTTTCTTATCTGTGGGACAGTTGTTTTGAGGTTTAAAATACTAATCTGAAAACGGAGTATGATTGCCGCTGAATTGTGACATCCTGATTCACCCTGACAAATGGTGATGATTTGGCTTTGGCTGGTACATCAAACCACATCGCCAAGAAACAAATCTCGTTCTCAGCTGAATTTGTTGCAAAGGAGAAGACAAGAAAGCAAGCCAAAATCGACCAGTGCAGCCCCCCCCCACTCCCCCCTCCCTCCCATGACAGAATGTATGTATTTTCTGCAGCAGCAAATGGTGCCATAGCACTTTATCCAACCGTAGGCTATAATGGTCAATTTGCTTCAGTATCTGTTGCAGGACTCCGGTACCATGGAGATCGTATTCACTCAGTAATGAATGAAATGTAAACAGATTGTTATTGTATCTTGGTTCAAAAGCTATCACTATGTTCTATCACTATCTACCCCTCCCCGGCCCGTGAGAGGCTGCTGCATGGTGCGCTAGTCATGCTCCCTTGGCCTGTGGTGCAGTGTGAGAGATGTGTGCAGTGTGGAACACAGTGGGTTGAGCAAATGTTGGCTTGCTTCTCTTTCTCTGACGGTCTCCCACTCTCTCTGCTTCTTCCTTAGCAACGACATACACAGACTGTTGTTTAAGTTGTGTTGGGTTTCAGGGCAGTAAAATAAATGACGAGGTGTTGACTGAGAGAAATGTGCCTTTGACGATGAGCTTGTATACTCAGTTAATCTCACTTCAAGTAGGCCTATACGTTTTTTTTTTTTGTGTATGAGGTTGTGTACCTTATCTTGGACCTCGCTAGCTAATTAGCACCCAGAGGGCAGGCGTTCGTTGTATTGTTAGTGCATGGCTAATGACCTTGTTGGCATAGTAGCAGCATGCTCAATGGGCCGTGTGGACACACACAGCGAAGCGTGCATGCTGGCCAAGTGCTCTGCGTTTAGCACCACATTTCTTGGCACGCTTTTACAGTATATAGCCAAATTGTTTCACTTTACAGAGGTATGGCTAGACATTAGCACTACCTTATAGTTCCACTTTTTTTCCAGCCACAGAATAGCACTGGAAAAAGCGCTATAGAAATGCAATCCATCATCATCTCAGGACTGGCTCCAAGTCATATCACGAGTATGTTCAAGGTGTCATCTTTTTATAATGTATCTGAGATGTCCGCCGGATGAAATGGAAACCAGTTTTGGAAGTCTTCAGGGTGTGTGTTCGTGGGGGATTGAGCTGGGAGCCTCCCAAGCCCAACGTGTTGTTTCCCAGCCCCCAGGGGGTAAAGAGCACGTCAGCCTCTAAGGGCTTCAGTTTGTCCCTTGCGTCTCCAGGGCCCACAGTACCATACACAAAGCCATTGTCTGCTTTGTGTCTTATGTAGAAGCTTAGCGGGAAAATGGCAATTGTGGTGGTGGTGGAAATGTGAGCCACATCAAGGCCGAGTTGTTAACAGAGGGGTCATGGCATTGTGCGGAGGTTGGGTGTCTCTGAGGGTGTCCAATAACACCAGAACCAGTGTTGGCATCCTACACAGGTCATGCAGGTCTGTGGCTGTAGTATGTCAGTTGGGAGGAGGCTACACCAGGGAATTTGGCAAGATTGGTAGTGCTCAATTTGGGGGTGGCTCTAAAGCTGTGAAACTAATGTACCACAACCACAGCTTTTTGGACTCTGGTGCACCCCACAACAGGCAAGGAACATCATCAAAGACCCTTCCCAACCAGCTTACCAGCTCTTCCAACACCTGCCCGCTGGCTGGCAGACCTTTCAAATCACTGGCTGTTGGGACTGAACCCCACAGCTGAAAGCCACAGCTTCCTTTCCAAAGCCATACAGACACTTCACTTAACTCTCATAACTTAACTCTCATTACTGTACTAGCCCCCTCCCCCCCAACCCTCCCCCGTATTGTCTGTACACTGTATTGTCTGTATTGTCTCATTGATGTTGGTGAACATGGAGCCTGGAACCCCCACCATGCTGGAAACAAATTCCACCAATCTAGGTTGTGTGGCAATAAAAGAGGATCTTGTGTCTTGGTGTGGGTTTCATAGCACCACGAAAAGAGATGGCATGGGTGTGTGTGTGTGTGTGTGTGTGTTTGTGGGTGTGTGTTTTTTACATTTTGAGGAACAAAAGCTCCTGTTACCTTTAGCGTTGTTCGGTCTGATAGGAAAAGGGGGGGACCTGTGAAAGGGGAGCTGACGAAGCCTGACACGCACCCCAAAAACCCTCTGTATGTCAGTACTGGAAGAATGGGGGGCAGTTTTCCGCTCAAGAACAGGGCCTCTACAATGTCTGACATCCATTCACTTTGAAGCAACGCCCCCCCCCCCCCCCCCCACACACACACACACACACACACTTCTCTCTCTGTCATTGCTCCAGCTTAAGATCCAAAGATCTTGTGATCTTCCCTCTGAGGGGGTTTGGCCAGTGGTATTCTTTGACATGTCCTAGTTGACCTAATGCCTGTCTCTTGAAAATCGATTCAGCAGCTGGGCTTTTACTGAGTCTAAGGTTCAAGTTAAAGGGTGTCTTGGGAAGTCAGACTGTGTGAGCCAGTATTTTGTGTGAGTCTTAGTCCCTGTTGGGCTTTGGACACTTCTTAGTTAATGTTGGGTATAGCTGTCCGCCCCGCTGCCCTCATCTAACAGGACAGGTGTAAAAGGACCCATGACGATCAGAGCATATCTCATTGGGTGTCCAATGAAAGCTACTCACTCAACATCGCCAGTGGGGTTGGAGATGGTCATCCAACAGTGGGAGAGTGTTTGAGGGTGAAGTTATCTCCATCCCCTGGGAAAGGGTCTTCTCTTCTAGGCAGAGCGGTGGGATGCATCCCCTTGATTTCTCCCAGAAGGATCCCCTGACTTGAATTGTCCTGAACTGCTCCTCTTGGAAATGATGGAGCATAAAGGGTCCCCCCCCCCCCCCCCACACACACACACACACACACGTGGTCCTCTGTGGTTCAGTTGGTAGAGCATGGCGCTAAGAACGCTTAGGTTGTGGGGTTGACTCCTGCTGGGACCATATATACTGAAATGTATGCACTCACTGCAATGTAAGTCGCTTTGGATAAAAGCATCAGCTAAATGGCATATATATGTACGGTGTACACTAACAGTCACACCAACCTTTAGGATCTTTAGGTCACCTAAGCTGCCGGTGGGTCACAACAACCCCCCCCCCCCCCCCCCCCCTTGTTCCCAGCCTGAGATCAGCTGCTCTACCCATCATTCCCAGGCATTTCCTATTGTCTTTTCTGACCAAATTCCAGCAATGGGAATGTCATACGGTCTCTTGTACAACAAGCAGCTTGCTAAATTAATGTTTAACTGTACAAGCAATGCACAATTTGACACTACATGCTCCTCATGCAAAACAAACAGCGTACAACTGAATGGTCAAGGTCTCCCGTGTTATTAGCCAACCCTGTGTCTGTGCACCAGTATTTTTCTTCTGGCTGGATGCTGTCGTTCAGGTAGGGACCCTGTGACAGTCGCAGCTATGCCCTGCCCGGGTCTGTGTTTGTTGTTGTGTTTGTCTGCTCAATGTTGTGCAGCAGGCTCCATATAGTCCATGGTCCGAAGGCTCCACCGACTTCATGGTTGGTAGAAATTCTCCTGATTGGACCATGTTGATCCTACCCATTCCACCAATCAGCCCAAGCCACATGGACTATAAAAGGCCTGCTGAGTCTGTGTTCTGGAGCTGTGATAGCTCACCACCTTGCTTGTGTTTGCTCGACTCAGAGATCTTGTTTAGTGTATTTAGTGCTCATCCATAGAGAGACATTCGTTGCTATGTGTGTGAGATTTGGAGGAGGTTTAGGTTGTGAGAAACAGGTAAAAGTATTTCACTTTATATATTTGGCTATTCACAAAGTCCCATAGTTTATTGTTAATGTTAGAGACACTAGGGCAAGGGGCGACTGTGGGTTTATGTACTTTTGTTTTGAGACTTGTTTGGTTAGCGAGGTTTTTGGTTTATTGGTATTTACTTTTATTTAGCTCTGATAGGAGCAGGGACTCACTCTTTTTGGAGTCCAGTTTTCTGTTGTGGTTCTTGTTTATTTGTTTCTTTGATTTCCTCAGTGCCCATAGGGAATTTGCCTCCTTTTCGTTGTAGTTTGTAAACATAAAGACATTGAAATTTCCTGGTTAATAAATAACTTTAATTTTTACCCACACCGTTGGGTTTATGTTGCTTCTCTTTTCCCTAGGGTTAGGGTTGGGGTTGGGGTTGGGGTTGGGGTTAGGGTCGTAACAGGCCCCTGGAGTTTTGCCTTCTATATGCCTTCGACTCCTTTGCTGGCACCTGTTTTGATTAGGGGTCTCGAGACCTACACTGAAAGCCTACATCCACCCTCCACCCTCCACCCTCCACCCCACCCCAACTTTTCAACTCCCAGCCCTTTATTTAGGCATTACACTCCAATCATCTTCTCCCACCAGCCCAACCCCCCCCCCCCCCCTGGTGTGGGAACCTGCACCCCCTTCTCCTTCCTCTCCCAGCCCCCCCCCCCCCCCCCCCCATTGGAGTGAATGCCTAAATTAATGCGTTCTGCACTACTCACACACACACACACACACACACACACACCTTCCTCAGTGTCCCCCAATACCATTTGAGAGGGGGAACTTGCTTTTGTAAATTCTGTAATCCTGTAGGGGCAGGAGATTGCATGTGGCGGACCAAAACGCTCCTGCACAGCAACGTAGTAGCTCAGAGTCTGTATTAAGACCTAGACATCAGCAGCAGCAGCAGCAGCAGCAGCAGCAGCAGCAGCAGCCATGGCCTAGGGAGCAGTAATGCAGGTAGACGTGACGCTGTAAAAACATGCCCTTCTCATCTACTCTGTACAGCTATGCTACTATCACCGAACAACACCTTTATAAGTTTGTGTATACGTTTGTGTATTTGTTTGCACATGGCACCCGCGTGTGGTAGTAAATTGAACGGGTGGATGGGTGGGTGGGTGGGTGGGGGGGGGGGGGGGGGGGGGGGAAATGCTCCTTGGAATGCGCTGTGTGCTGTGGGGGGGGGGGGGGGTAGGCTCCAGAGTTGGAGACTAAGGTCTTTGTTCAGTGGTCACCCCCCTCCCTCCCTCCCCCACTCCCCTTTATCCCCCATCCGTCCATCTCCAACCATTTGGGCAGCTGTCACTTAATCCAGCTAATCACTGGAGTGGGCTGTGTGGGAAACAACACTGGCCCTCTCCCAGGGCTACTGACATGGACGCTCCGAAAGGACACACACACACACACACACACACACACTGATGTACACACATTTAAATTCAAACACGCTTACTCCCAAATACACAAACCTGCATGCATACACACACACACACACACACACACAGCTGAACTGTATACATGCAAAAGCAAACACAATTTGTGCCAGTCACCCCCCCCTTCCCCCTCCCCCCACTTTGCTTGCATCATATCATGCTTAGAGATGGAGATCAGAGATTCTTGTTCCTGCATTTACACACACACACACACACACACACACACACACACACACGCTGCAGACATCCAAACATCCCCATCCACAGATGCTCAGCATTTGAGACCCCCTCTAATGCATACACTCACACAGGCCCCTCTCTCACGCATGGACACACACACACACACACACACACTCAGACAGGGGCAGCCGGCCTATGGGGGGGGGGGGCGGGATGGGCGGAAAGGTCAGAAGGCGCACTGCATGTCGTGGGATGATCCACGTTCATGTCAAATAATCCATCTTTGGTGAGGCCGCATCTGTTGTGCGTCTGCAATCGGACCAGTGGGAGGGTGACAGCACCGCCGCCGTAGTACAGCACCCCAGCCCACCCCCCCCACCCCCACCCCCACCCTCGTCCCGACGAGACAACCCACTTAATCCCACAGACCAGCAGTGGCCAGCCAGCCTGCCTGTAGGTCCCCCAGATCAACAACACACACACACACACACACGTGACCACTGCCTCCCTCCCTCCTCATCCTCCTCTGTCTTTCACTGTCCCTTTTCCTCCATGCCTGCCCTCACCTCTACCCTGGCACTGTGCTCTAGCACTTTGCCCAAACATCGGTGACATACTGTCATTGTCCAGGTCGGAAGGTCTTGACCGCCTATGACAAGTGAATTTGACAGTCGTGATGTAAAAATGTTATTTAGGTCAGCTGGTGCCCTGCAGACAGCTGTATGGATTACCCTCCAGCGATGGTTAATAGTCTGTTGTGTTATGACGGTGGTTGTAGTGGTGTGTGTGTGTGTGTGTTTGGTTTTGACTACGTAAGCTGGCGTAAGCAGTTCAGGCGGCATATAACCTTTGTTACATCACACTGAGTTTATTGATGAATGATGTATTACTCCCTTTTGCTTTACTTCATTGCCTAATGCCTACGGTTGGATTAATAATGATGTGTACAAAATGCACACATTCTTGCACTCTCTTGCACACACACTCCCAAGTGCATTCACTGACGTATGAGCACAACATCAAGGTACTTTCCCTCCCTCCCTCCCTCCCTCCCTCCCTCCCTCATTCCTTCCCTTCTTCCCTAATATCTGATGGTGGTTGAATAGTGGGCCAGTGGTTATTAGGTACAGCCAGACATTGCAGCGGTGGTCTACCTCAGTGTGAAGTGCTGCCGAAAGCCACCACAAGGTGGTGAAGGATCTTTGAAAAGAGAATAAGTTTGCCTTATCAGCCTGATTGGCAAAATCAAGTTTATTATAGCAGCTCATGAATTGCAGTGATGAGTGGAAGTGGTTTAAATAGTAGGTTATTTTAACAAGGACCAAGCAAGGGGACCAACTCTACTCTCATACTGGCATCACGCATTCTCTCACGGCGCAGAGAAGCGGGGGAAATGTTTTAGCGCAATCTGACATGAATGAGCCCGAGTCAGCTTTAATAATGTAACGTTAATTACAGAATGAAGATTTTCATGTGAGACAGGAGTAAGGATTTGGGGTTTCAGTGGGATTGAGACTGGATAGAAAAGTAGCCTACAGTTGTTATCAGGGATTGTTTTCAAAAGAAGCCCCATCAGGCATTTACCCTCCTGTCCCATCCTGTATCTCGCCATCTAGGGGTTGTTGCCTCTTCATGGCCATGTTGTGGTGTCAATCAATAATCAGTTTATTTTTGTAAACCGAAGGAGCTGTTGGCGTTCTGTCCCACAGAGTCTGGCATCTATCCTGACCCAGCTCTCCCACATTATGTGTGCTGTAAAGCTGATGATTTACATGTGTGATTATTTGGTTTGTGTGGATGGACTGAATATCGATTTTAGTTTGAATGAATACGATATTGATTTAATAAGTGATACAAAAAACGGGTCATTCTGTTATCAAATTAGCCTAATCGCTGCTCACAGGCAGCTCAGTTCTTTTTGAGCCTAAAACCGCGACAATTGGCCCAAAGGTGTCATCTGAAAAAGGTTGTACTCTCCTCTTGCTTAGAGCGTTATATATGGAGATGCAGAGACGTGTAAATGTTTTAAGAATTTACTGAAGACACCACCTGTGTTCCAGAATGCGTTCTTGCACTCTGTCTAGAGCATATCCGTACTTGGAACACAGCCTTTTAGCCCGTGAGATGCACAGTATTGTTGATATAGGCCTATGGGTGTGGATGTCGGACTGATCATGGAAAGATCTGTATAGACGTTGTCACAAAGACTTTTACATTCTGTTGCTTTACATTTTGTTCTTCACCAATTTCTCTCGGGTCTGTGATAAGCAACGAATTACAATATATGGCTGGAGTGGGGGAAGGTGAGCGAATTGTGATTAAATAAAATGGAAGTCAGAAAAAAATAGCTTATCATGTGGCTCGGTCTCTCTCTCTCTCTCTCTCTCTCTCTCTTTCTCTCTCTGTCTCTCTCTCTCTCTCTCTCTTTCTCTCTCTGTGTCTCTCTCTCTTATTCTCAGCATCATTGGTGTAGGAGACCAGGGAGTCGTGCAAGCGCGAGTAGAGGCTGGTTAATCAATCCTGTAGCATCCTCCTCCTCTCCTCTCCTCTTCCTCCCTATCTATTTGTATTTGGGCCTGACCCTGTTTCCGCTACCCGCAGTTAGACCTCTCTGCATGTTGTAAAGTTGGATTGGTGTGAATAGCTTAAAAGTTGGAGGAGCTGGTGGTTATATTATACATATATATATATATATATATATATATATATATATATATATATATATATATATATATATATATATATATATATTATAAAACATATTATTAAATATAGATATACGAATAGCAAGAGTTGGACTTGCTTGAAGCAAGCCCACCCAATAAGTATGTCAAAGAACAATAGTTGGACTTGCTGAAGCATGCCCACTAATAAACAGAAATTTGCATTGAAACGTGTGTAATAGTATATGTGTGACTTGTACAATGACGTGTTTTGAGTGTAGTCTTGAATATGACGGACTGATTTGACTCTGTCTCTCTGTCCCCCCTCTCTCTCCCCTCAGCGGGCATACACCCTCATCGTAGAAGCCTGGGACTGGGACAACAACACACGCAACAGTGAGTACAAGCACACAACTTGCCTCTGCTGTGACCACCATCACTGCGGAGGGACATTGGGGTGGGGAAGTGGGTCAATCCAGGAAGCAATTTTGCACAAGGAGGTACATTAACATACATATTCATATTAATTTTCTGAATGGACTGGATTGACATTGTATTGATCTCTCCTGCCCAGTGAGTAAGATAAGGGGTGTGTGTGCGTTTGTGCGCGTGCAGAGTTAGAAATGGTACCATTCCATTCCATGCATTACAATGAGCCCGTCCTCCAATCTCTACCTCCACCAGCCTCCCCTGGTATGCATAATTGTCTGTATGTTGCAACTTCATCATCGCTGGAAATGCCCTGGCTTGCTGTGAATGAAACACCTGGCTTTCATGCTTTAGGGTTCACACTTTTTCATCCTAATAAATCTTAATTTGTGTGACTTAAGGGTCCACATGCCACTTTCAACTCCCTAACCACAAATCAGGAAGATGTAGTATATTGGGACATTTTGGCTTTTTAATTCTTGTCCTGGAACATTCCAGAGACAGTGTGGATGGTGTATCCTTGAGGCAGAAGTCAGTCAACCAGACAACACACGTAGGCTGCGCACCTCACAGGGTGTGAACCTGATGAGGATCTGTAGCCGTGGAAAAATACTGGTCCATAAAATCGCTGCAGAGCAAACCTAGGTAGAAAAGTAATTTCAAATACTTGTGGTTGTTGTGGTTGATCTAACTTCAAAAGGTGTGTCAGTTTTGAACACGATGAACTCCTCCTATACAGCAGAAACATTCTGATTGAATCTGCCATGCAGTTTGCCTTTGATGTCTGCATTGATTGATTGACTGATTGAATTTCAACCTTACGGCATGGAATGCCCAGGCCCATCTTTTAAGGTTCCAAAGCCTAGAACTTGGAAAAGGAGGAGGGATGGGATGAAAAGGAGGGGAGATGGGATGAAAAGGAGGAGGGATGGGATGAAAAGGAGAGGGATGGGATGCGTGGGAGCCTCGATCTGAGGTCCTGCCTGCTCCGTGCGCCATCACTCCGTGCCCAGCTGTATCCTGTTTTCCTGCGGCCCGTCCGTTGGGTGGGCTACTGTTGGGAGGAAGAGGGCCGATGGAGGAATGTAACGTATGTGAGAGGAGAAGGACGCTTGGGGTGTGTGTGTTTGTTTGTGTCACTTCGATCTGCCGATGCAATCTGAGGGATGACTGTCTTTTGCCCTGCCTGTGTGTTACTACTGGATGTGTGGGTATTACTCCCATTAGATCTCCCAAATGCCAAAACACATTTCTATGGCGTGAAGTCGTTGCGTCCTGTTTTTAGATCAAAGGTACGTACCACAAATCTAAAGCAGATGTAGAAGCATTATGTATTACAGTGCACATTGCCATGGGTGCCACTACACTTTGTCCAAACTGTCATAGCGAGATAAGAGATTAAGATATAAGAGATATCAAAGAAGACTGCACTGTGGAAGTGAAGTCTAGTGTAACTTGTATCACCAATGAATGTTGTGTGTTATTCGGTCAGTGGTAGGTACTTTGCATGGTAAAGCAAAACAATTTTTTTAAGATGTGGGATGCAATGACAGCACATTTTGAACACTACCTATGTGTTATGACATGCAACGTCCTAAAGGCGAACTCCAGCGGTACTTTCACATTTGGCAGAAATGCGTTCCAGAACAGAAAGGTAGGATTCCTTTGGAACAAATCCCACATCACTCCTACTCCAACCACTAGTAGAGGCAAGTCATCTTATTCATCAAACCCAGACTTTCCGCCATAGGAGACAGTCTGAGATTTGGAACTTTACGCCAACATTTATACCTATTTCCACTCAAATTCTTTCTTTAAAAAAAGAATCATGTGTCCTGCACAGCCGAAAGACTCTGCATCGTCACCAAAGCCCAGCTCCAGCTCACTACCATCTGAGATTGGCTGCCCCTCTACCACAAACAACCCCAATGCAGCAAAACACAGCAGTTGTGCCCCCCTGTGAGTGCAGAGTAGGCATAACAACAGCGCCTAGCCAGGGAGGTTTTAAACTAAATTAATTAATGATAATGCACCATGTCACAAAGTAAAAGTCTCAAACTGGTTTCATGATCATGAGTTCGGTGGCCTTCCTAGTCACCGGATCTGAATCCAATAGAACATCTTTGGGATGTGGTAGAACAGAAGATTCACAGATTGAAAGTGCACCTGAAAAATCGGCAGGAATTGCATGATACCATCATGTCAACATGGACCAGAATCTAAAAGGAATGTTTCCAACATGTTATGGAATCAATGCCACGAAGAACTGAGGCTGTTTTGAGAGCAAAGGGAGGCCCTACCCTACCTTACCCTAAAGTGCTCGGTGAGTGTATGTCTCGTCTTGCAATTCTGTGATGTCTTTCCCTCAGGGGATCTTATCTGTTGGTTTGGTTTGAGTTTCTTGACATCGAAAGATAATGCGATTTGCGTATATTCCTGTCTGTATTGAAGTGGTGTAGGTACAAACTCAAAGTGCATGAAGTATGCCCTGCTGCATTTGCGGCGAACGTGTAGAAACTTCTTCCGAGCTGAGTTAAATAGAACCCTGTCCGAGGCTTAACTCGAGCTGCGTGTGCCTGTGCCTGTGACTGTGTGGACTGTGTGAGACCAACTGCTTTCAGATAGTGTACGTCTTGCCTCGGTGCCGGAGGGAGACGAAGACCGATGTTTTGCATTTGTCTGCGCAGCGTGTCTGTATGCGTGTGGGAATGTCCACCCTCCAGCGTCACGTCCTCCCAGCCCGGGGCCTCAGGAAAGGGCCCTGGCTGTTTCCGTTGTGTTTATCAAGCAGGAAGTGTCGTGAACGGCTCCGTGTTTAGACACTGAACAGTGTGGCCAAGCTCTCTGGCCCAGACCCATTGTTCTCTATCTTGCAGGGGTTTATATCTGTTATTGTTGCTTAATTCGTCTGACATTGTCAGAGCTTGCAGAGGAAGGTGTGTGCGTGTGCGTGTGCGTGTGTTGGAGAGAGAGGGAGCGAGAGAGAAAGAGGAGAGAGAAATGAAGACCTTGTGTTTTACTACGGGTGTGTCTGTGTGTTACACACACACACACACACACACATAAAAGCAAACCATTTGTGTGTGTGTTTGGTATTGCAAGGAAGGGGGTTGTAGCCTGGACCAGTGGGGCAGAGGAAATCGCACACCCCCTATTTCCACTGCGATTGTTTGTCTCCGATCCCACTGTGATAAAGATTGCTTTCTTTGTTGGTGCTGCTGGAGCAGCGGGCCGCAGAGGAGGAAAATGGAATGGTTAATGTGAGCGTTGGTGTGCTACGGGGCGCTGCGTCCTCAGACGCCAATGCCCTTGTGGATGCAGAGACCGTAGCTGCATTGGCATAAAGCACCAGGGATAAAAAAAAAAAGACATTTTAATTTTGCTGTGAATTGTGTACTTCAAATTCATGTAGTTTTTTTTTTTTCCCCCAGCACACCCATACATACATACACACACACACACACACACACCATCCGACGAAAGATAGCTTGACCACTCCACTGAGGAGGAGACCCAGTCATAGCATGTTGTAAGCACCCCCTTGTCAGATTGCAGGACAGTGAGAGATGTTTGCTGTGTGTGTGTGTGTGTGTGTGGTAGTATAGAGTTAAAGTATAGACCCTG
The DNA here is from genome assembly GCF_951799395.1 of Argentina silus. NCBI lineage: Eukaryota > Metazoa > Chordata > Actinopteri > Argentiniformes > Argentinidae > Argentina > Argentina silus. The sequence goes on from NC_139671.1 coordinate 2,983,834, forward strand.
GTCAACTAATATCAACACTTTCAAAAAGATCTGCCTCATGAGGATCGAGAATAATGAAAGTCAATAAACCTATAGGTAGACCTAGCAAAGACTTATAGTGTTTTTATCGATATTTTTATATATATTTAGATTTTAAATATAGATTTAATTTATGAACGAGTGAGTGATTTAAACTGGTCATTCTGTTACCACACCAGTAACAGAATAACCAAATCAAGTCGTGAACAGAATTACTGAAATTGAATTGGCTACATTCACTTATTGTACAGGTTGTACAGAACCTCAAAGGGTCCTTTGGCTGTCCCTGTGGGAATCATTTTGGGTTCCATTGTAGAACTCTTTTCACAGAGGGTTCTACATGGAACTTAAAAGGGTTCCGAAAGGGTTCTTCCACAGGGCAGCCGAAAAACAGTGGGAAATCATGAAGTAGTAGTTACAAATCACTGCATCAACATCCTCACCAAGCACTGTCAACATCCTCATCTCATGCTCCAGTGAACGGAGACTTCATTGTTGTTGAGTACAGTGGGGAAAGCAAAGCCAGCAAGTCATACAAATATGGAGTGCAAGTGGTGTGGTATCCCTAAGACAAGTTCTTTAGGATTGCCACCAAAACGGTTAAACTTTTGCATTTAATTTCTAATCACTCCAGCGGCCATCTTGTAATGTTTTAGTTTTTTTTATCATTCGTTTTCCCCCCTTTTTTAGATGACGAGGAGCTCCTGATTGAGCGAAGCATCCACACAGGGATGATCAACCCCGGGGACCACTGGCAGACCATCCCCCACGACGGACCCGTTGCTCGACTGGAATACCGCATCCGTGTCAAGTGCGACGAGAACTATTACGGCAGCAAGTGCAACAAGCAGTGCCGGCCGCGTGACGACTACTTTGGCCACTACCGCTGCGAGCACTCAGGCAACCGGGTGTGTCTGGGGGGCTGGATGGGCCAGGACTGCACCACGGGTGAGTCGGTGACGTTTGGCATCTTGGGTGTGTTAGCTCCTTAGCACCGTGGCTCTCTAGGACCGGAGATGGAGAACCCTGGTGTCAATGGTGAACATTCCACCTTGCCTATTACAGAGAAAGGGGTATGAGTTCTTGGCAGGCTAGTAGACTTGGAGCTCTTCAGTTTCAGAGTGCTGTAGGTATAAACATTGGCATAATAAAAGCCTTGCTCCCCTGCTTGATGACAAATGAGCTCCTGCTCCCTCTTCTCCCTGGGGTCCTGTGTGTCCAGCCCATGTGATCAGTTGGTAGACTAGACACTCCTCTTCCTCAACTCTGCTGCTGACATGTGAACCACTGATGATGCTGCTGCTGTTTCCATATTCGGTATTGCAGTTTTCTTTGTGGCAGTATGAAACAGTTGGGTGTGAGCTCGGCTGTCTACTAAATCGCAGGACTGACCGCAGAAGACACAGGGTTAGAGGAGGAGGGTGTAGTTAGGGGGTGGGTGAGTTTTGGAAGTGTGAATCCTAGGCTGTGAAGTTCTCTGTTGTGTCACTGGGGCACAATGAATTCTCACATCTCGTCACACAAGCCTCTCTTCTCCCCCTCTCCTTCTCCCCCTCTCCTTCTCCCCCTCTCCTTCTCTCTTCCTCTTTTCTTTTTCTTTTTTTCCCCTTCTCTTTCTCAGCAATCTGCAAACAAGGCTGCAACCTGTTACATGGAGGCTGCTTAGTCCCAGGGGAATGCAAGTAAGTTAAACATCTCTTGGATATTGACAGTAATTGTTTCAACGGCGAATGCTCACAATCCACTCAGATTAATTTGGTACTTCATGGAGACCTTGTTCACAAACTGCAAGGAAACTGAAAGACTAATGGTCAATGAATCAGGAATAAAGTTGTCGAGACCAGTTGTCAAACGTGAATCGATAGTATTTTTGTGGTAGCTAGCAGTGGACCATACATTGGACAATACTAACCCTAACCCTAAATAAGACTATTCTGAACCTCTATTGTTCATACCAGCAGCATTTGGAATATGGTGACAGGAAGCTAAGAGCCTGCCTGCTATTCATCAAACTACTCTGGCTTTACTCTTGACCCGATAGGTAGGAGATAGAGATTTCTTATTGTAACTGTTTATTGTTTGTTTTAGTTTTTCCTGTATTGTGGTTTTCATTTACAATTTAAATAATTATTTCCATCATTATAGCCATTTGTCATTATTTTCCTATTGTTTTGTTTTTTAGCTTTCTGGTATTGTTTATGATGGGGCTGTCCCCAACTAAAAACCGTGGTCGATTGACGACAACATTTTTTAACCAGTGATTTTTACCACTGCTTCTAGTTACTGCACCAACTATCAACTCACTGACTAGCTAAGTGGATGGCTTGCATTACAGTTCAGCTAAAAGCAAGCTAACACACTCTGAACTGTGAACACAGCCAGCTAGATCACTTTTTTTCAACGAATTCCCCCTCTCCGGAAAGATACTTCTGCTCAGAACGCTTGACTAAAAAACCAGTCAACTAAATGGGGTCAGCCTGGTCTGCAACATCGGTTGCTTTGGCAATGTAAACATTAGGTATTCATGCTCATGAATCCCATTGAATTGAGAGACAGGAGAGGTTGAGGTCCAGGGAAGGAAAGGGGTAGAGAGAGGGATGAGGAGAGAAACACCTCCCTGACAGCACTTCCCTTGAAGCCTTGTCGGTTCAGGAGGAAAGGCCAACGGCACGCCGCTTGTATTTTTAGCAACAAGTCTCCTCCGGAATACCAAATATCCTGCTAACTCCCCACGACCCTGGCGGAAGAAATAAGTTATCAATGTTATATTTGACTGATAAAAAAAACGTGCTGAGGAACGTTGCATTCCAGCCCCCCCCCCCAATCCCCCTTGCATCATAAGCTGAGGCCGGTATAGACACAGAGAGCCTGGTGTGTTTGATGTCTTTATTTTTAAGAGAGGAAATTACACAATGTCCTGTCATCATCACCTAAAATTCCCCCTCCTCCTCCTTCCACCCCACTTCAATCCCCCCCTCCACCCCTGTTCTACAGGATGGACTGATGCACTTCCCTGCTGTCATCGGGAAGGGCGCCTTGTGTGCGTGCAAAACATGGGGGCGGTAGCCAACCGTCTTGTTAGGTAGACCATCCACCGGCTAGTCTTGTTAGGCAGACCATCCACCGGCTAGTCTTGTTAGGTAGACCATCCACCGGCTAGTCTTGTTAGGTAGACCATCCCACCGGCTAGTCTTGTTAGGTAGACCATCCACCGGCTAGTCTCGTTAGGCAGAGAGACCACCGGCTAGTCTGTTTAGGCAGAGAGACCACCTATACTGTTCTGAGTTGGATGGCAGGCCCTCACTCCCATTGGTAACCAATCAATGTCAGGAGCTCACCATAACTGTTGTGCGAGGCATCTCCGAGGCGGGCCCTGGCTGTACGGCACAATGGGAAGTTCCAGAGGAATGCAGCCTAGCCGTTCTAGCAGCACCGTCCTTGTGGGTACATGTCCTAGCCCAGGAGGGGGCGAGGCGATGGCCTAACTTGCCCTGACACATTATCAAATTGCCAAGCTCACTATTGCAGTGTGATGCGGTATCCATAACTCTCCCAGTGTTTTGTAACCTCTGGCAAATCATGGGCCGATGCTGCTGAGGCTGGAATTCAGCCTGGGTGCACACTCCAAGCCGTACGTGACTTCATGTGGTAATAGCAAAATGGTGGCCTGACAACATGAGGACTGAGTGTGTGCTTTAAGAGTAAATAAACACACAATGCCTTAAGTCTCCTCCTCAACAAATTAAATGCATGTTCAATAGGATCTAAATCTAGAGATTGAGTTGGCCAGTCAACTAGTTGTCCTTAGTTGCTATGGCAGTATGTTTTGGGTCATTGTCCTGCTGTATGATGAAGCGCCGTCCAATGAGTTTGTAGGCATTTTCTTGTACTTGTGCTGACAAGATGTGTCTGAACACTTCAGAATTCATCCTGCTGCTGCTGTCAGCAGTAACATTATCAATTAAGACAAGTGAGCCAGTTCTAGTGGCAGCTATACATGTCCAAGCCATAACACCCCCTCCACCATATTTCACACATGAGGTGGTATACTGTGGATATTGGGCAGTTCCTTTCTCCACACTTTACTCTTGCAATCACTCTGGTACCTGTTAGTCTTTGTCTCATCTGACCACAATACCTTTTTCCAGAACTTTGCAGGCTCTTTTTTAGGTACCTTTTTAGCAAACCGTAATCTGGCCATTCTGTTTTTGTGGCTAACTAGTGGTTTGCTTCTTACAGTGTAGCCTCTGTAGTTCTGCTGGTGAAGTCTTCTGTGGAGGGTAGTCTCTGACACATTGATGCCTACTTCCTGGAGAGTGTTTGTGATCTTTCGGACAGATGTTTTGGGGGGTTTTCTTAGTCATGGTGAGCATTCTTCCATCATCCACTGTAGAAGTCTTTCTTGGCCTACCAGGCCATTTGTGATTTCTAATGATGTTCCAAACTGTTGATTTTTCTAGGTTTAAGGTCTTTGCCTATGTTACTGAGTTTTGTGATATTTCAGCCTCATCTCTTTGGTCCTTATGTTGACAGACCAATAGCAGACTCCAAAGCCAAACGTAAAGCCTAGAATCAATACTAGACATTGACATTATGACTGCACAAATGATGTGACAGAACACACCTGACGACCCAGAAACACCTGTCAAGCCTATTGTCCCATCACTTTTGGTACCCTGAAATAGGGGGACTATACAAGTGTTGTAATATCCGAATGGTGAAACCAATATGTACACAAATGCCATAAAATCAAAGCTGAGAATCTCTACTTTAACCTCATAGTAATTGTTTGATTTCAAATCCAAACTTTTGGAGTGTAGAGCCAAAATATTCTTTTTTTTTTTTCCAAACTTACTTTCGTCTAGAAGTATGCTCCAAGCTAACAGCTGAGCTCTAACCTGAAGTCTTGGCCATTTCTGAAAGCAAATTGATTTAAACAAAAGATTGATTGGCAAAAATCTCAAAGACAAAGTGATTGGTGATGGGGATGCCAGCTCTCTGGATAGCGAGAGGGTCCCATCATTGGACACATTTCGGGAACGGGTTCAACCTGCCTGAAAACATATGTCACTGGCGAGTTTGTTGTCTCCTCGACTAGTGCCGTGGAGTAGCATACACTTACAGGACCAGAAGGTTCATTGATCATTTCTTGATGGAAAAAAAACAATAGCCAATTCTCAGGTATCTGGTTTGCTTCTGACATTAGCATTACTGCTAGGACCTTTTTCAACCGAGCCCCTCCTCTACGGTGGCAGTTTGGACGTGCCGGCCAGTGCTGTAGGAGAGGGAGGGCTCAAAATAGCCCCCCGTCGTTCGAAACTGACAAGACAGCTGAGCTGATGACTCCACCACCACTGGCCTTGGAATAGCGAGACGCTGCTGTGGACAAACACACACGCATACAAGCATACTCTTACACGCACGCACGTACATACATACATACATACATACCTACACACAGACACACACACATGTATGTACATACATACATACATACTTACATACATGCACACATTCATACACACACACACAAACATACTCAGACACATGAACACACTCACATGGAGACCCATTGCCATGAACTCTTGGAACCGCCACAACACCGTGGTAGCCCCCCTCCTCCTCTCCTTCCTGTCCGCCCTGCACAGGAGCCCCATGGAAGTATTCTTAACCCCTCATGCCCTGGAATGTCCCCCTCTACTAAGATTAGTTGGCAGGAGGCCTTGAGATGGATGGATGGATCTACTGCATGGATGGATGTGTCCACTGTCTGTGACATTCAGCCGTAAAACTGACTCAGGCTTGCTGTCGTATAAATCCAACTGTATGCGTCAATCCAGCTAATTATACGAGACTTAATTGCAAATTCATGTGTAAAATGCAGTTAGCACCATCCAGTCTGAGTGCCTATATCTCTGTTCTTCATTTTGGATTGAGGCGTACAGCTGGGAGAGGTCGACTCATCTCGACCTGTGGAACTTTTTAGGTCTACTCTCTCACCCAATACCAAACCAAACCTACAGCAGTTGTCTTGGTCAGAAGGTTGGGTAGGTGTAAGCCATCCAGGAATATCAGAGGGCAAAATATTAGCATTCCATTATTGACTACACCTATCCAATCCCCTCGGATCTACAGTACACAGATGCCTTGGTGGTTGTGGTTAGGGGGTTCTGGACCGAGCGGCGTGGGCTGACTCTGCCGGTTGTTGACCCGGCCGGCTGTGTGTTTGGCAGGTGCAACTACGGCTGGGAGGGCCAGTTCTGTGACGAGTGTACTCCCTACCCCGGCTGTGTCCACGGGACCTGCGTCACCCCCTGGCAGTGCAGCTGTGAGAGAAACTGGGGGGGCCTGCTGTGTGATAAAGGTAAGAACACAGACGCACGCACGCACAAACCTGTGAAGAATTTCTTTGTGATGTCATCCAGCTCCCTGCATCCCGGTACATATGACACACTTTGAAAGTGGAAAAGAATATGTTCTTGTAGCATATGTTTACACTAACATATACTAACATACATACACTAACATATATGTTTACAACTAACATATATATAGGATCATCAATGACGACCCCTCCAGTGCCCCCCTCAAGTCACTCACACACTCACTGACATCATAACACATACGCACACACATAATTACCCATTGCAGACTCATCTTTCACTGTAAATAACTATACTGACAACCTGTCAATGCCATTGTATATAGTCATTCCATTGTGTACATTGCTTACATTGCTGTTTGTACTGCTGTTTATATTCTATTCATTTTAAATTTATTGTTTGCACTCCTCTGTGGCACTGTCACTTTTGCATTTCACTGCATACTTGTATGCATGTGACAAATAAAGAATCTTGAACCTTGAATCACATCCTTGCAAATATGAAATAAGCTCACTAACCACTTCATTAGGAACAGAATCACAGAATCTCAAAGGAATGTTTCCAACATCTTGTGGAATCAATGCCACAAAGACTTGAGGCTGTATTGAGAGCAAAGGGAGGCCCTACCCAGTATTAGTATAGTGTTCCTAATAAAGGGAGGCCCAACCCAGTATTAGTATAGTGTTCCTAATAAAGAGCAAAGGGAGGCCTTACCCAGTATTAGTATAGTGTTCCTAATAAAGGGAGGCCCTACCCAGTATTAGTATAGTGTTCCTAATAAAGTGTTCGGTGAGTGTATATGAATAACCATGCCCAATACGTTTCCCGTCCCGAGTAGAAATATTCACCTCAGCAGTAGGCAGAGGGCAAGATCTAGAGAAATGTTTTGTCTTGCACTATGACTTATCCCTAAGTGACCAGGTGTTGTTTTGCTTCCTGTACTTTGGACAACTGATTTGCAATCAGTCGTTTGGTCTGAGTGTGTGAGCCTCTGTAGCGCCAGGCCTTGCTTCACAGCCGCACGGTGGTAGAGAGTGGATATGGATACGGTGTGGGCCCTTGCGATTGGAGTGGCTGTAGGGACACCTGATCCTCCAGTGGTTCCCCGTCACTGAGGGCTTTTTGGGGATGAGCGGATGCCCGGAGGTCCCTGGCGAGGAATGGATCCTTTGTTATTTATTTACTAGCCCTTTGGCCAGCGGGCCTGTTGTGATATGCAGCGCTCGCAGAAGCATGCAGGGTGATGGCTAGCAGAGTGCATTTAGGCACTCGGGTATCTAAGCTAACGGTCGCTATACCTGACTGACTATATATGAAGCCTCAGAACAGAGAACGAGGGAGGGGTGTGTGGGGTGGAAGGGGTGTGGGTGAAGTGGGGGGGGGGGGGGGGGGGGGGGAGAGAGAGTTTTCAAATTCACACATGACGACAGGGGGAGTAATCTAGCTGTGGCTATGTGCACTTGCTAACGTGTGTGTGTGTGTGTGTGTGTGTGTGCCCTGTCCAGACCTGAACTACTGCGGCAGACACCAGCCGTGCGTGAACGGAGGCACCTGTATGAACACGGAGCCGGACCAGTACCACTGTGCCTGTCCTGACGGCTACTCTGGCAAGACCTGCCACATAGGTGAGAGGAGCGCACTGTCCCACGCTGTCCCACACTGTCCCAAATGCCCACGCTGTCCCACACTGTCCCAAACGCCCAGGTTGATTTCAGCTCGACTCAGTCACCCATGTCCCCTCGCTCCTCCAGGGTTCACAGACAGGACCGGATAGGTTTGGTGTAGAGAGGAGCAGACTCACCTCTCTCTCAAAGGCCCAGATCTATTTGGTCCTCTTGCCACCTCTTGACAGTTTCATACTTATCTTGCCATTCACAGAGTACTGAGAGAACCTGGCTTGCAAACCTGTCATCTGAGAGGGGCAGAAGGGGGTAGAAGCTAGTCTCAATTTACCCTAGCCTTGATATCTTGAGATGCTCCACTGACAGATATATCATAACACTTGACCAGGATTCGGGACCTGTCCGTATATATCAATCCAAAACAAAAGGCAGTCACTTTCTAGATCGTGAATTGATTGAACTCATGACTTTACGGTGTGTGTGTATATGAAAGTGTTTGTGTGTGTTTAACGTGTTCCCAGTCGAGCACGCCTGTATGTCCGACCCGTGTGCCAACGGGGGGGTGTGTCACGAGGTCCTGTCCGGGTTCGAGTGCCACTGCCCGCCAGGCTGGGATAGGCCCATCTGCGCAAATGGTAAGAATCCCCCCCCCCCCCCCCCACACACACACACACACACACAATCTTCCCATGATCCTCCTTGACTCTCCTCTCCCTCGTCTGTTGCTTTTCTCATGGGCAGAATCTCCTCGATTCCCCGTCCTCCCTCCTCTCCTCTCCTCTCCTGTCCTCTCCTCTCCTCTCTCCTCTCCTCGCCTCGCCTCGCCTCGCCTCCCTCTCAAAATGCGTTGTTGGAGAATGTCCAAGGGGGAGGAACCTCAGACCTTCTCCTCCAATGAGCATTGAGAAGGAGGTGAGGAACCCTCCCTCCTCTTGAAAGCACCACGCCGTCCCCAAAATAGATCCTTCTGTCCTTCTGTGAAGTAATGACACATCCGGAAGAGGGTTTGATTGGTTGAAACAATGGAGTGCCATCCTTGGAACGCTGGGTTTGGAGGAAGGTTTTCAAACAAGCCTTCCCCCACATACTACTTCTATTTATTTTATCCTTCCTCTCCCCTCCTCTGTGTAAGCCACCCCTACAAAGTGTGTGTGTGTGTGTGTGTGTACTCGCGTGCGTGCGTGCTCCTGTGGGGGCCTGGCCTGGTTTAGACACACCACTGATACCCATCGGGGACCCACCGAGCGTGGATTTACATCATCTGCCTTAACTTTGTGTGGATGAACACACTGTACCTACGACTACACACGCACCCACACACACACCCACGCACGCACACACGCATGTGTCCTTGCCATGAGCCACCCTACGTCTCCTGTCTGCCCTCTCATCATTGCGGGCCGATGCCTAAAACCCATCACACATACAGACACACACCACATGCCCCCTGACACACACAATATGCCCCCCCTCCCACCTGTGCCCCACATCTGACACATCTGTGGGGTCCCGTCAACCAGGGAGACCCTGCCTCAGCCCTCTCCCACCTCCCTCCCCTAGTCCCCTTCCAGCCTCCATGTCTGTCAACCAGGGAGCCCCTGCCTCAGCCCTCTCCCACCTCCCTCCCCTAGTCCCCTTCCAGCCTCCATGTCTGTCAACCAGGGAGCCCCTGCCTCAGCCCTCGCCCACCTCCCTCCTCTAGTCCCCTTCCAGCCTCCTGTCTGTCAGCCTCATTCCCTGGTTTACAACACAATGTGTACACGGCACAGGGCAAGCCAAGGCCATAGCTTGTTTGTTTGTTTGTTTGTTTGTTTGGCTTAGCGGCATTTTTTCTTCTTCTTTGCTTCCTCTGTGTGTGTGTGTGTGTCGTTATGCCCGTATCAGAAGAGAAGGTTAGGGTTTTAGCCGGGCCCTGGATGACGCTAGCCCGCTCATCGTGTTCCACTGCCCATGACTGTCTTCTCCCTTTCTCTGGCTCTCTCTCTCACATCTCTCACTCCCCTTCTTACCATCTCATTCAGCTCTCTCATCCTCCGTTTATTTCTCTCCATCTTCTCTCTCTCTCTCTCTCTCCCTCCCTCCCTCCCTCCCTTCTCTCTCTCAGTGTAAGGCTCTCCTCAGTAACAGCTAGTGATGCTTTCTCTGGCAACAAGCGGCCGGAAGAGGCTTTGGAAGCACTTTAACATCATTAAACATGGTTAACCTTTAACCTCAGCCTGCGTTGGCAGCCTCAGGTCCTCGATGTGGAGCTACTGTAAATATTAGAATCTCACCAGAAATAAAGGGAATTATTGAGCCAACTAAGAGCCACATTCAACTCATGCATGTTAATTTGTTTATACAGTTGTACTGTGTGTGTGTGTGTGTGTGTGTGTGTGTGTGTGTGTGTGTGTGTGTGTGTGTTCATTTCAGATAAGGATGAGTGTGCTTCCAGTCCTTGTGCCCAGGGCGGGACATGTATCGACCTGGTGGGCGGCTTCGAGTGTGTGTGCCCCCCACAGTGGGCTGGGAAGACCTGCCAGATCGGTAAGGTTCTGGGACCTAGTCCCTCCATCTCAGAAAACACCAGCATCAGAGTCAATCATCCACGCATCCAATCCTATTACCATAGCCGCCCAAAGGCCTTTAAACAAGCAGAAAGAATATCTAAAACATAAATGATGCCCATTCACTATGAGTGTATTCCATATCATATCACACGAAATGACTTCATGTTCAATTGTAATGCAGTAATCAACCAGTCAGGAATGAATTGTGCATCCAATCAAATGACAAGTTTCAGTTGTGTGTGTGTAGCGACTTTTTCTGCCGGGAGCAAGCATGTGCCTGTTTCCATCTGTTTGCATCATAGATTGATTTTGCCCAGATTGGTGTCAGTTTGCCACACCTTCAAAACCTCTCATCCATTTAGTTTGATTTTAGTCAGACATCATTTTCGTTTTTGTCAACCGAAATGAAAAATGATCGTTTCGTTTAGTTTTTTAGTGTTTTTTTTCTGGGTCTATTTAGTCAAGTTATTGTCTCGTCTTTTGCCACAGTAAAATAGGTGTTTGACGGACCACGCTCTCCTGGGGGCGCCCCCCCCCCCCCCGGATATTGAATGTACTAATAAGCGTCAGGGCTTTGTTTCTTTTATTTTGGTGGGGGAGTTTAGAAAGATGAAAGGGATCTGGGTCAGGTGCTGTTTCTGAATGGATGCTAAATTAGTTTGTGTCAGACCTCACTTCAGTAATCGGCCTCAAAACAGTGGTTGACCAGAATCTGTCATTGTACTACAAGGTGTTGTTTGTTTTGTAGAGGTGTTAAGCACAGTCGTTTCTGTTCATGTATGTGTTTGTGATAGAATGGCTGTACGGCTTTGGACTTTCTGCTGGAGAGGTGGTGGCGCTTTAATGTGGGTTTTCAGATGTGCGTCTTTCTCTCTCTCTCTCTCTCTCTTCCTCTCCTCTCGCTGTCCCTCTTACCTCTCCCTCCATCTCTCCCTCCATCTCTCCCTCCATCTCTCCCTCTTACCTCTCCCTCCATCTCTCCCTCTTACCTCTCCCTCTTACCTCTCCCTCCATCTCTCCCTCCATCTCTCCCTCCATCTCTCCCTCCATCTCTCCCTCTTACCTCTCCCTCCATCTCTCCCTCCATCTCTCCCTCTTACCTCTCCCTCCATCTCTCCCTCTTACCTCTCCCTCCATCTCTCCCTCTTACCTCTCCCTCCATCTCTCCCTCTTACCTCTCCCTCCATCTCTCCCTCCATCTCTCCCTCTTACCTCTCCCTCTTACCTCTCCCTCTTACCTCTCCCTCCATCTCTCCCTCCATCTCTCCCTCTTACCTCTCCCTCCATCTCTCCCTCCAAATTCTGCTTTCACAGATGCGAATGAATGTGTGGGGAATCCATGCGTAAACTCTCACTCTTGCAAAAACTTAATTGGCGGATATCACTGCGACTGCTTTCAAGGATGGTCTGGACAGAACTGTGACATCAGTCAGTATTTCCATCTCCGATGCCGCCATCGTATTTTTTGTTTATTGTCACCGTACCGCTGATCTTTTCCACTGTCCCTTTTCCAGCCACTCCTGTCAGTTGTTATTGGCTCTGGCCATGTCACATAACCCACGTCTTACTGTCCCTGTCCCTGTGGCACCAGGCTCGGGGCGCTCTCTCAATCCTCCTGCCTGTGCACACCACAAAATGTACCAACTCTAGCACTGTGGTTCCTAGTGCATGCTGGGTAGCTTCCTGCTGATCGTGTCGGTTCATTGTTTGTTTTATTCGTATGAAGGCATAACTAACTAACCTTTTCATCTTCAACTCATTAACACCTGCATGCTTTGATTGGTACACAAATGCCATCAAATAAAAGCCGAGAATCTCTACTTTAACCCCACAGTAATTGTTTGATTTCATCCAAACTGTCCTCCGCAGGGCACTGCATGTAAGTTGTTTAGATGCCGTAGTGATGTAATGTCTTCATTGTGTCACCTTTGTCGCCCTCACTACCACAGATGTAATTAGCTGCCAGGGCCAATGCCAGAATGGAGGGACATGCAAGGTAGGAGTTATTCACTAACTTCTAAACAATGCCTCCATTCAAATCATCCTTTCATATTTTGATTGAGGGGAACATTTGCTTATAGCTCAAAAGAGTGGAGACTGTCAGTTGGGAATCAGATGTAATTGACAATTGCAAATTATAGCGTTTCACTGTATATTCTCTCCCCTGTGGAACTCTGCAGGCAATGGAAAACAACAACAGAACTGTGTTCATCCATGGAAACTTTATCTATTAACATTCTATCTGTTAACATTCTATCTATTAACTTAACATCTATCATTGACCCATTTCTTCCTCTTGTATCTTGCTTTCTATCTGACTCTTTTGTAAATCCTTTGACGGACAGCTCTGTAGGACTGTTGTTTGATACATGCGTGCGTCTCTTCAACTCTACAGGACTGTTTGATACATGCGTGCGTCTCTTCAACTCTACAGGACTGTTGCTTGATCCATCTGTGTGTTTCTCCCCGTCTCTCTGAAGGAGGGGCCCAGGGGTTACCACTGCCTTTGCCCACCTGGCTCCATGGGCCTGCACTGCCAGATCATGATCAACCAGTGTGCCAGCGGGCCTTGCCAGAACGGGGGGCGCTGCCACAGAGTGCTGGATAGGTTCGTGTGCCAGTGCCCAGCCCAGTTCTCCGGGGAACTGTGTGAGGTGAGTGTCAGGTTCAGAATTTAGACAGACAGACAGACAGACAGTTGGGCTGTTTGAGCTGCCCTCCTTTACTAGAACCAACCCATGTGAATGCTGCTCCTCTTGCCACCATGTATTGTGTTCATTGGTCTTAAAGTGTCAGTGAATGTCGAGCTCCCCTGTATGCTGGAAAACAATCCCACCAACCTCGGTCGTGTGGCAGTAAAAGGATCTTGTATCCTGTATCGAGGCAAACATCGTACTAAAAGAATCGACACGCCCTCGACTAGACTGAAATACACACGCTGAAATGGCGCGCGCTCGTCCTCCCAGGCCAGACACAGACTAGCACAGCGGCGTATAGGAGCTTCTGAATGGTGGTTGGCGCTGGTCTGGAGCCAGTCTTGATTTAGCGTAAAGACTATAAATATGATTCCCTTGAATGAGACGATCTTGGCGCGCCGCCCACTCACTCGTACCGCCGCTCACATGCTGCCGTGCCTCCTGTGGTGTGGTGGAGCCCTTATTATACCCACACAGCACTCCAAGGACAGAGAGGAAACAATATTCTGGCACCCCTATGACACCCCTATGACACCCCTATGACACCCCTATGGCACCCCTATGACACCCCTATGGCACCCCTATGACACCCCTATGACACTCCTATGGCACCCCTATGACACACCCATGACACCCCCATGACACCCCTATGACACCCCTATGACACACCGACGTTTATCCAAAGTGACATACATTGCAGTGAGTGCATTTTTCAGTATATATGGTTCCAGCGGGAATCAAACCCACAACATGTTCTACCAACTGAGCCACCTATGGCACACTTACGACATTCCTGTGCAGCTTGAAAGATGTTGTTGCGTGTCAGGCGTTGTTGTGGTAGGCAGGTAAAGGTTAAACCTGTCAACATGTAGAGGCTCTTCAGGTCGATTCTCCTGATGAGCTTATGTCAGGCTTCCACAGCTTACTTCTGTGTGCTTATCTTTGTATTTAAAGTGTTGTGGCCTTGAGTCCATCTAAGCTCACCCACTCACTCACTGAAAAAGTGCTCTATAAATGGCATGATCCTATTTTCATTTGACCGTAACTTTTCCAGGTTAGTCTCGTTGAGACCAAGGGTCACCTGGTTCCCAGGTCACATGTCCGTCGTTCCTACCTCTCTCCCGCAGGTTCCTGGCTGGTCTGCGTCCAACCTGTGCGATCCGAACCCGTGTCAGAACAAGGCCTCCTGCCACAGCCTAGCGGGGGACTTCTACTGCGCCTGCAAAGAGGGCTATGAGGGCAAGACCTGCTCCGACCTCAAGGACCACTGCAGGACCACCCCCTGCCAAGGTACGGACCCCTACACCACCTAGAAATACAATGTCTAGAACTGTGGTTGAATTGATTGAGTGAGTATGTTTATGAATTTGTTGAAATACATTGATTTAATTATTATTTTTTTTATGCAGAATTCCAATTGTATGTGGGTTTGTTATTGTTTCAGTGATTGACAGCTGCACCATCGCCGTGGCTACCAACGATTCAGCTGAGGGGGTGCGTCACATTTCGTCCAACGTCTGCGGCCCTCGGGGGCGCTGCGTCAGCCAGCCCGCCGGCAACTTCACCTGCACCTGTGACCTGGGCTTCAGCGGGACCTACTGCCATGAGAGTACGTCCACAGTCTGCCTCCGGTCTGGGTGATAGTTCCACCCTGTCTGCCTCTGGTCTGGGTGATAGTTCCACCCTGTCTGCCTCCGGTCTGGGTGATAGTTCCACCATGTCTGCCTCCGGTCTGGGTGATAGTTCCACCATGTCGGCCTCTGGTCTGGGTGATAGTTCCACCCTGTCTGCCTCTGGTCTGGGTGATAGTTCCACCATGTCTGCCCCTGGTCTGGGTGATAGTTCCACAGTCTGCCTCTGGTCTGGGTGATAGTTCCACCATGCTTCTGGTCTGGGTGATAGTTCCACCATGTCTGCCCCTGGTCTGGGTGATAGTTCCACCATGTCTGCCTCTGGTCTGGGTGATAGTTCCACCCTGTCTGCCTCTGGTCTGGGTGATAGTTCCACCATGTCTGCCTCTGGTCTGGGTGATAGTTCCACCATGTGCCAAGTGTTTTATGTGGTATTTACCTAGCAACAATACTTTGATTGGCTACAAAATGAGGCATTATAATCTATGCATTTTTCGGTGAATACAGTCTCCCTTGGCGGTCTAGAATGTTGACAATAGAATGCGACTTTATTCACCCTCGGCACTAAACGAGTTGAGCTGTATTCAATTAGTGACATTCCATATTCCTGTATATTCTATTCTGCAGGGCCCTCTTCTGTTCATGTTCTGTTATATCAAGTGAATGTCTCATTCTCCCCTGTGTTGTTCTGTCCTAGATGTGAATGACTGTGTGGACAGCCCATGTCGGAACAGCGGCACCTGCATCGACGGGGTTAACTCCTTCCGGTGTTTCTGTCCAGACGGCTGGGAGGGGCGACTCTGTGACCTCAGTGAGTTGGTCTTCCTCATCCTCCTCTTCTTCCTCATCCTCCTCTTCTTCCTCTTCCTTCTACTCCTCCTCCCCTTTGTACCAGAGTTACAGACAGCTGGGACACGTCACAATGCTCATCAACGATCACATCATTTTATGGCAGCCATGTTTTGTGCCTTTGGAGAATATCAACTAATAACAATCTGGGCTTCCAAACCATACCTCTCAAAATAGAATTGGAATACTAATACTCATCGTCATGAATGGAATATTCAGAGGCAGCAACTTGGCGTCCAGCTCTAAACTCAACCTTTATTTACCTCCCTCCTCCTCCTCCTCTTCCTCACTCACCCCTTCCCTCCTTCTTCCCTCAGATGTGAACGAGTGCGGCCACAACCCGTGCAAAAACGGCGGACGCTGCGTGGACCTGATCAACGACTTCTACTGCGAGTGCGCCGACAGCTGGAAGGGCAAGACCTGCCACTCTCGTGAGTGAAGTTCATTGAGTGGTTGAAGAGAACCCAATCGTTTTGAACTGACGACTCCCAAGAATCTGGAACGATGTCCGTGTTTGTGTGTCTGCGCAGGTGAGAGCCAGTGTGACGCCAACACCTGCAGCAACGGGGCCACCTGCTACGATCATGGGGACGCCTTCCGCTGTGCCTGCCCCCCCGGGTGGGGTGGCAGTACCTGCAACACAGGTGTGTGTGTGTACGTATGAGAGTGTGTGTGTGTGTGTGTTCACAAATGACACGTGTATGTCACCGCCCATGTCTCTTGTCGGATCCCATTTCCTGTCAGTCCATCTTGGTTTGTCATTTTTGTTTCCTCTGGTCATGTCGTTAAATGTGATTTGTGTCACTTCATGCGTCTCTTTCCTCACCCTCCCTCCTTCCTCACTCTCCCTCTGCCGTCCCCTTCTGTTCCAGCTAAGAACAGCACCTGCACGTCCGGCCCCTGCTTCAACGGAGGCACCTGTGTCGGAGGAGGCGACACCTTCACCTGTATCTGCAAGGAGGGCTGGGAGGGTCCCACCTGCTCTCAAAGTAAGTCACCTGCCCATCTCACCTCTGACATCATCATCCCGCCTCAACCACCTCCACCTCCACCTCCACTTCCACCCCAGCCTCACCCACCTCCACCCCAGCCTCACCCACCTCCACTTCCACCCCAGCCTCACCCACCTCCACCTCCACCCCAGCCTCACCCACCTCCACCCCAGCTTCCACCTGCTTAGTTCTGCTCTTCCTACTGTATCTGTCTGGGGTTTGTCAGATGGCATTGGGCTCTCTTCCCATAGCTTGATTTTGCATTGTTTATGCATTCCCTGGGCTGGGAGCACCTTGGACAAATGTATAACCATTTCCATGTTCAATAAACATCAATACATTGCATATTGGATACGTTACGTGTCTGGTTCTCTCTCTTACGATTTGTCTTGTCTTTTTTCCACACAGACACCAACGACTGCAACCCTCACCCCTGGTAGGTGACGTTCCTTCTCTCTCCCCGCCACACACACATCAGCCAAGCCTCGTCAGTGG
>NC_139671.1:3006068-3018568 GCF_951799395.1 Argentina silus
TGGTCATATTTTTCTCATCTGTCCACAATACATTTTTCTAACCTGACCATCCTTGAAGATAACTAGTGGCAAAAGCCTAGAATCAACACTAGACATTGATGGCTCTCTTATGCCTTCAGTTGTCAGTCGCTTTGGATAAAGGCATCTACTAAATGTCTAAAATGTAAATGTAAAATGTCATCTGTCACACGTATATGATTTAGACTGTTGGGAAACAAGCTAATCAGGCCAACTATTTTTAACGTTTTCACCACACCCAGTGATGGTGAGTGATCAAGTGTGACAGGAACTATCAAACCGATGAACATACAGGTTGGTACGACATGAACATGTAAATGCTTTGTATACTGCTTTAGACTGGGTGATAGATCAGAGGGTAAGACATTTCAAATGTACCCATCATCTATTCTTCAGTGTTTTATTTTCATATTCTAGAGGCGCCACATGATTCGTGGGGGACTAAATGTTTACTGTACACTTGTCTAAATGTGAAATGCTACTGCCACCGAAGGCATGCACGTTTGGCAGATACCAGTTTTACTGGACTGTCTGTCTCAAGTGTGGAGTGGTTTCAGACTGCAGACATGGTTGTTGTTGTCGTCACCCCTCTCGGCTATGCAGCAGTCAGCCACCCGTCAGTTGAAGACACGTGTTTGACAGGTTTTTACTGTTAACAGTTTGCGTCATGGCATTGGATTGGTAAATCACATTCCCCACCTATGAGTCCCGATCCAGCCTTTTTAAGCCAATATCAGCCCCAATACCGATGCTCAGTATTAGATCGGTGCATTTGTAATAATAATTAAAAAAATAAAAATAAATGATAAGAATAATTTATTTCCATCAGAAGGTTCCACAAAATGTTGTCCTGCCGAAGGCGGCCCTCAACCTCGTTCATCTCAACAGTTCTAATCCGTTTTACGTACTCTATTTTCATTCATCAGCTTATTACATGCATGCATCTCTGACACTCCAAAGCCATTTTATTTATCTGGAGTTGACAGATGGAGGGTTAAGACTCACTTCTCTTCCACACTACCATAATGCAGTGCGGTTTTAGCACAAGGTAGCCTCTTTGATAACTCTCTAATGTTGACATTCTGACGAGCTTTGTTTATCCAGGTGGTTTATTTACCTTTCATCATAAATTACCCAGTCAGCTGGCCGTCGGAGGATTTGAATGAATGGGGTTTTTAGGTGAGGGGTATATGATTAACCAAAATGGGGGGTATGGGTTTTAGAGCAGTTGTTCAATCACAGCAAAGTAAAGGCACTGCCTCCTATCACATGACTTTCAATGTGAATTTTGGCATTGCCCCTTCATACCTCATCACCTATCGCTATCTGGGGGCAAGAGCTCTCGGAAGGGCAGAAACAATACAGTTTTATTCTTGCTTCTTACATGAAAAAAAACTAAGTTATTTTGTGAGACATTTTCAAAATGTCGATGCACTGCCTCTCTTTCCTCCTCACACCACAAGCCCCTGACACACACACACACACACACACACACACATACACACTGTTCTTTGCTTCTCTCTTGCACACTTGCCTCACTTTGTCTTCCCCCTTCCCTTTCCCCAGTCATTTCAGCCGGAGGAGCAGACGGACCACAGTCTGATCCAGGAGACAGCCGGTACCATCGTCAGCACGCTCTCCAAGCGCCACAACAGCACAGTCATGCTGGCCGTCATCGAGGTCAAAGTGGAAACACAGGTCGCACCCGCCTCAGTGGGTGAGTAAATGCCCAGGCTGTCCCCCAGGGTTCGGTTGTCAGCCTTCTCTATTTCCTGATTCAGCAGCTGTGTACTCCCTGATATTCAAGGCAGTGAAGGTGGATTTCCACTGTCACTTTTGACGCGGCCTAGTCTCAGACTTCTGTGTTTCCATCTCTGAGGACCGGCCCAAAAAAAAGTCCAGGGCCATGGCTTCAGTGGACCGACCCCTGACCCTAGGCCTTGAGGAAATTTGGGGGAAATTTTGGGACTTAGGGCAGGGTTTGGGGTAGGCGTGCAACATGAACTGCACCCTCACATTATTTGGCTGGACTAGTCTATGGAACTGCTACTTGATATGTTACAAAAGCATGAAAACGTGATATAAACCGTTAGTTACTGTGGTTTGGAGTCAGGTTTATAAGTACATGTTAAGTTTGGTAAGCTGTGGGTAAGCACCCATTTTGTTTCATGGGAAAAGTGACTGGCTCTTCTGGCTGGCTAACTGATCAATTTATGCTCGTTTTCGTGTACATTTCCAAACGAAATAAATGCTGCACCTACAAACACAAAAACCCTTAGCTTGTGTTGCTAAGAAACCCTGGATGGCGGAAACACATCATACCAATAAAAACAGGGGACGTGGTCTTTAGTGGAAAAGCACCATGACTGATCGATTGGAGCCAATTGATTTTTAAGGCAGACGTCGTAAACAACGTTGACAGCCCAGTGATGCCCAGTGATGCGCACACGTTATATCTCAGGGAAGACTGACTTGAAAGCTCTGTGTTCCCTTAAAGGGGCAACTCAGTCACACACTTGCTGATATACTGTCTGCATATTTGGTGTTATTAATGTACATTGCATCCATGTACTAAATGTCATTATTACTGAGATGAGGGAATTGATGGTAGACCCATCTAAATATCGAGGTTATGCTCTGTCTACACAAACTGAGTTCTTCCGCTTGAAAGATGATGATGATTTGAATTATTGTTTAATGTATGATAATGTACTCAATGATGATCTTAATCTCGTCTCTCTTTTCTCCCACTCTCCTCCCATCACCCCCCCCCCTTCTTTTTTCCTCGCTCCCTCCCTCTCTTACCGTCTGGGCGGTGGCGTAGACTACCTGGTGCCCATCGTGTGCGTGGTCTTCTGCGTGCTCTGGCTGTTCTGCATCATCGTGTGCGTGTGGTGGACGCGCAAGCGGAGAAAAGAGCGTGAGAGGGGGGCGCGCGCCCGAGCCGACGAGAGCGTCAACAACCAGTGGGAACCTCTGCGGCCTGTGGGTGGACGCCAACAACAACAACAACAACAACAACAACAACAGCTCAAATACAACAACCGGGAGGCCCAGCAGGAGCTCAAGAAGCTCATGGGCTCCCCCTACAGGACGTGTGGCGGAGCTGAGGAGGAGGTGGAGACGGAGGGAGAGATGGAGTTGGAGAGGGATGAGGGGGACGGAGGAGTGGAGACGGGCACCGTCTGTAAGTACTCGAAGGCTGCGGTGCGGTCCAAAGGGGAGGTGATCTGCACCTTGCACAGCTCGCCCCTCAAAGCGCCTCACCGGACCACCTACAGCCCCAAAGACAACCGCTGGAAAAATGTCAACGCTGCCCTGGCAGGCCAAGACCTCAAAGATCATTGTGTATGAATGAACTCGCTCCGTAACCCCAATGAGAGCTGTGTGGATCTGGAGTTGGAAGGCGGCTTCTGAGTTCAAAGAAACAGTTCTTGGTTTAAATTTTGTTTTTTTGTTATTGCTGTCATCTGTAAGATATGTTTTTTTGAGGCTGAATGCCGAAGCGAAGAGGACTTTTTTGGCTTTCGTTGACATTCGTATTTTTAGTTTAATTTTATGTTCAGATGAAGCAGAATTGTATTACTTTCTAACAAGTTTTTTTTTTTTTTTTTTTTTATTGTTCTGTTTAAAAAAGCGAAGTTGAAAAAGTCCAAATGGAGGAAAAAAGAGTCAACATGTATAAAGACATTTTTTGTTTACAGATGATTGTGGTTCTGTTTAATTGCGGGCGGGCGGGCAGCGGGCGGGCCTCTTTGGCGCGGCAAATACTGGGAAAGGAGGGGAGGATTTTGGGGACTCTGACAGTGGCAGCTGAGGTTACCACGCCAACCTGCTCCTTTCTCTGGCCCTGGCGTGCCCGCCTGTCCGTCTGAGAGCGTCCCGCGCCAGCCTTACCAAGCGCGTGGCCTCCAGGGGGTAAATCTCAGTGCCTACTACGTGGCCTTCTACTTTTTTCTGCTGTCTCTGGGTTTTCTTGACTGAAAGCTCTGTTTAAGGATGTCTGCAGTATTTGTGTTGGTAGCAAGTGCCTTTCTATGAGCCCCCTAAGGCTCCCAAGTCTCGCTGCCCAGTTTGACCCCAACCCTCAGACAAAGGATAGGTATTTGGAGAGTCCACATTCACAGTAACACCATTCAAGGTATTTCATCAAAAAAAAGAAACAAGAAATCTGTACATATGTGTATATACTAAAGGAGTCGCAGTGTATATTTGAATTTAGTAACTTAAAAACAAGTCACATTTTTTATTATTATTATTATTATTGTTATTACAATTATTATTCTGATTTATTTTTAATTATTTTTTTACAACGCCATTCCTTTTATTTATGCCAGTTGACATGAGCAGGTTTTATACAGTAACAGTTCCAACAAGAATATACAGCGTCCCACAGTCAAGAGCTTTGACATTGAGGTACCCTTATAAAGGATTTATAAAGGGTTTATAAGTAGTTAAACAATAAACATTTATAGATCAATATAGATAGTTGTTATTTGTGTGATCATTGTTTTATTGCTTGCCAATTTGCTAATTTGAGCCAATAGATGGCTGTTATTATTGTGCCGTATAGGTGCACATTCTAAATGTTTGCAGTATGGCATGCTCTATGGTGGCCCGTTAAATACGTAGCCATGTCAAATAATTATGTCGTCACTTAAGGTGACCGATTTAACCTCAGTTTATCAGATGCCAGTGAAGGGCTGTTGTCTCTCTTTCTGTTACTTCCAGAAGGTGCAACCTGGCCCTACATTTTCTTTGCCCAATTTCATCACCTGTGCCACCATATTTAAAAATCTGTATGCAGTTGGTAGGACACAGTGGTCAACTTGGGGGGGGGCCACAGTGCCTGAATGGAAAAGTCCAACTGGTATAAGTCCAACTGGTACCCCAAGAATCCAATTTAGGGGCCCAATCTGACACTGTATGAACAGACGAAGGTAAATACAAAATAAGTAACACTTAATTATCACTTGATGTATATATGATGATTTAAAACAAATATCAAAACACTGAAATAATCACTATTTCTACCGTGAAAACTGTACCATACAAGTCTAAACTTTCCATTCTTTCAGTTGGGAATTACCTCAATTTGTAACTGCATTTAGGACGTATTGAAAGTAGTAGCGCAGTAAGTTTTGGCAAGCACTAATGCAATGGTCATAACATGCAAAGTGATGTTAGAATATAGGGTCTATACAGTTCTAAGTGTTTATGACACATTATAAAACCGCTACAAACCCTGTTAAGACGGTGCCTTAATGTAAAGTGTAACATTACATATGTAATCAACAGTCATCCTTTTACGTTGTTGTTGGTTTGTTTTCACTATTAAGGAAAGTGACTCTTAAAGTGTGTAGTGTGTCGTGGCGTGTTCTGTCCACCTCAGTAAAGCTCTCTCCGCGTCTCACTTTGCCGTCATGGAGGTTTCCGCAGAGCAACCATGGGCGTTCCATACCTGTGGTGAGAGACCACCATGTTTCTACTACAACGTGTGTGTGGATGATTCTACTTGCGACATGTATGTGGATGCCAGTTTTGTCAAACCATGTGAAAAATAAGTATTGTCTGCATCCGCCTTTTTGCCTAATTTTGGTCCGAGGCTTTAATAAAGGGAACCCGTTGTTCTTGTTATCATGCAGTTGTGTTCGAGGTACCAACTCAATCCAAGATGACTTACCTCAGAAGTTCGCGGTGACTGATATGTTTTTGTTTATTTTTCTGTTCATATCCATGATAACGTCTCGAACAGCCATAATGTTTTCTCGACATGGGACACCGCAAAATAAAGAAGTTTAAAACACTATCCCTTAAAAGCTGGTTAAAAAAGCTGAATATGCATACGTGGAGGTAGATGTGAAAAATGTAATTTTGTACAAAAGATCTGCTCTTGCAAAAAAAAAAAAAGCATATTTGGTTCATTTAGTATTTTTTGTTTTTATTGTTTTTGAAAAACTAAATCCAAATAATTTCTTAGAGCATTTTATATTGCTGTCCTGAAGGAGCAGTGTGTCCTTGTATGTATTTGGGCAGGCAGGGAGGGGAAGGACTGATAGAAAGGGGTTGCAGCCAGCTGGCTTTGGCCCAGGCTTGTTTCCCAGTGTACAGTGATGCTCATATTTCAAAACATAATTATCAAACTTTTGCTGCAAAAAGGGACTCTTTGGACCTCATTGAAGTGACACACACGAGCAAGCCACTAAACCTATACTGTACAATGTGTCTTTGATAAAGCTGATGTAACCAGTGACACCACTTCATGAAAGTACAGTACTCGACCATTACAATTTACCATCATTTGTCCTTGCTTCAGCTCAGAGCTGAGGACGAGTCCCAATCGATCCAATCCCCCCCCCCCACCCACTATCCCCCGCCTCCTCGGATCACTCTGGCTCCACCCCACCAATGGCGCTCGGTCTCCAGTTCTGGGCCGATTGGGGCTCCACCAATGGGAGGCTGCCGTTTCCACTGGCTTCATGGGCTGTGAATGTTTCATGAGGAATGTTATGATGCCGTGGGATGGGGGTGTGTTATTCCCGTCTCCCGTGGGTGCCTTGGCACTAATGGGACCCTCCTCCCCGTCCGGAAAGGCCGGATCGGCTTACAACATCTCAGAGGAAGCAGGTCAGCCACAGAAGGCTGTTCCGGCCAACAGCAGTGACTAAGTATGTTGATGAGAATGATGATGATCATTCCTATCATCATCATCATCAACAATAGAATTAAGGAGGGTTGGCGATGATGATGATTGCACAGTAACATGTTTGAGAGAGAGGCAGGAGAACGGGCTTCCTGCCTCAAGGATTATATCCTGCTTTGAGAGATTTCTTGGGTTTCTGTCAATGTCAATAGAAATCACACAATGTTCTTCATATACAATTTGGAGGTCTCAATATGGGTTTACTAATGGTAGGTAAGCAGGCTATGGTATGTCTTTTTCAAGCCAGGATCTAAAGTTCCTATTCTAACCCAATTTCACATACTCCAAGCTGGGCAATACATTTCATTCATGTGCAGCCAAAGTCCGAACAGATAGATACGGTTAGGTTCAGACACCACTCTTATAGTGCACCAAACTTAGAAATATGTAACTTCTTCACATTATAGGCAGCAATGGAACGAACCAGTTTGCCTGGCCACACCTTTGGGGATAGAGTGAATTTGCTCTCTGCTCACCAGTTGCCCACTGTCCACCATCACATTTATCCATAATTGGAGTCATGCCGTTTGGGGTTATGCTGTTTTGGAACCCCTATCACTCAATACATAACCAGATGCATCGGGGATTTTACAGTAATCTCTATGTACTATGTATTGGAATTGATGGTAATATCATCTTTGGATATAGGAAACTTGCAATGTCCTTCATTCCACAGCTTTAACCCACATGCTCTGCGAGAGGAGGCCTTGGGACTGAGTCTCATCGTCCCACCGAGTCTCCCTATCCCAGACTGCAGCAGTAAACTGACACCGGATTCCTGGAGTGTCTCCCCGCAGTCAAGGGCGTCTGTGCGCCAGGCACTTACACACAACAGTGTGTCTGTAGTGGGCTGAAAACGGCAGGTATAAACACACTCACCCTGGTCAGTCTAACAGAGGCATGCAGCTTGTCCCTTGGTGTAAGGTAAACAGATCTACATGTACGTATGTACAGTAGTATCAGATTTTCCAACCCCTCAAACAAAGCTTCATAACGTGAGGAGGAAACAAATACAACCACTGTAAGAAGTAAATAACATGACCAGCACTCTCAAATATTGAAAAATAAATTATGGATTTGAAGCATTTCAGCGGTCACTGGACCAGTTTCGGCATCAAGCCTTCATCAGCACGGAGTACAACAAATAAAACTAACTGGAGATCTGTACAGTAGATAGGCACTGACACAGTGTTAGACTAGTACCACCACATCCACCGTGGTTTTCCTCTCCTCGCTGTTCTCAAATCAGGGATGCAGTGTTAGGAGATCGGAGAGTTTGGATTGGATAGGCGTAACCGATGTGTTGTAAATTCCACCAAGCCTATCAGAGGGCAAGGCGGAGCTACTACTATATTGCTGACACCTGTTAGATACTCTCAGATCTCCAAAAGCTTGGGATTGGGTATAACTGTGACCAAGGTGAGCGGTTGCAGTCCTGTGTAAGTAAATAAGAGCAGAGGGACCAATGCAAACCCAAACACAATGAGGAGGGTCTGGGCTACAGTTGGTTTCACATTCCGGACTGTCATTTGGGGTCATACTGTACCTTGGCCTCAAAACCTCACGAAGCGTGGCAAGAAATAATGAATAGATGAGACATAGAGGATTTCACTGAGGCAAAATGTAGGAAATTGGGGCCTCTTAATTTGAGTCTATGGGCTATTTTTTAGCATAAAAAACAGTCTTGGTACAAATGCTGGGGCGCTAGGGGGGCGTGTCTGAAATATTATTGCTATTCCCAATGCCAGAATTTTTCAGTGCAACTGATGGCACTTGACCTGCTCGTTGTCATGAACACGCCTCTATTACTGCTGCTCCACCCACCTGAGCGCAGACGAGGCAGTGCTCCAGAGTGGTCAGTTTACCTGTTACCGTTGACACAAATTTCCCTTATGCCTGCATTTGGACTTGCATCCGGTGCAACGGCTGAAAATAGAGACGTCTGTCTGTCTGTCTCTCTCTCTGTCTCAAATGTTTGTTTGCACTGCGCTTGTCTGTGACTACATCTGTGAGTTTGTGTCTCTTCGACCACCCGACTGGTGGCAGCTGGGTCACAGGATGTTGAGCTAAGCCCTCTCCCTTTGTCTCCCCCCTCATCTCCACACGCACACACACACACACACACACACACACACACACTCCCTTATGGGCTTGAAAGTTGGTATGTGTGATTGCGCAGCCTGCAGCTGGCACCACAGCTGGAGCAAGACAGGGCACCTTACTATGGCGCTGGCTGGCTGACTGGAGCGGGGCACTGGATTTGGCTGGCACAGGAGCCCCCTCTGGGCACTGCAGCACAGCTTGGCCTCAGCTTGCTACTTGCTGGGGTGGGTACCGACTTGGCAGGGGTGCAGGGGGTAAACACTAGCGCAACAGACGTTTTTCTGTGTGTGTGGGGGGGGGGGGATGCTCACCATAAGTAAGAAAAAAGCCATAACAACAGATCAAGAACACTCTTGTGAGCGTGAATGTGTCAGAGAATACCATCCACAGAATACGTCACCAGCCCAACTATGATGAGCATTCTTTGGTCATCCACTGTAGAAGTCTGCCTTGGCCTATCAGCCCATTAACAATTGCTGAAGTCACCAGTGTTTCTTTTTCTTTTTAATGATGATCCAAACTGTTGATTTTGGCAAGCCTAAGGTTTTGGCTTTGTTTCTAATAACAGCTGAATAATCACCCCCCCCAGGGAGAACAGAGCTCAGTGCTCTGGGCACAGGGTCAGCCATCTTCAGTGCCCCTGGAGCAGTTAGGTGTTAAGTGCCTTGCTCAAGGGCACACATGCAGTGTAGACACCTTAGATATGATGCCAG
This sequence comes from Argentina silus, assembly GCF_951799395.1. NCBI lineage: Eukaryota > Metazoa > Chordata > Actinopteri > Argentiniformes > Argentinidae > Argentina > Argentina silus. The sequence continues at coordinate 3,015,606 of NC_139671.1, forward strand.
CCACCCTCCAGCTCACATTCGGCTCCCTCCTGGGGAGGGATCAAACCAGCGACCTACCGGTTGCTGGCCGGTCTCTCTAACCTCTAGGCTACCTGCCTCCCAATTACATATGGAATTATCCCAAGGTACCCTTTATCATGTAACCGACTAAACACCTTTCCATGCAGGATTCATTGGAATATCTGCACAATATTTTGGTTGGATCATTCCCTGAGCTTGTGCGGTACTGGAGCAAATTGGAGCGGGAAAGAAGGCAGACACAAAAACTATTATTTGGTCCAGTCAAATTACGTCCACTCTGCTCTGAAATGCCTAAGGAGGGCGCAAACCAAGAAGTCTGGGAACCCTTGACCTGATCAGCTTGATCTCCAACAAAGTTCACATCTCAGCTCTTCACACAGATTTGAGACCCAGGCTCATTGTTTAATATTGTATCATATGGTATAATACAGTACAGTACTGAACAAGCTTTCAGATGTAAAGCTTACAGCTGTATGGTAAAAAGAAAAATAGTCCTTGAGGTAAAATGTGGACATTTATTGAGGCGTCTTTGGATTTGTTAGGAATGTGAGTATGTTTGTGATTTTGCCTAGCCTACAGGTCCTTGAGCTGTGCGTAATGCTGCCTGTTTGAGCATGAACCTAAACCCTAATTAGGAATGTAATAATTCCCCCAGAGGACATTGTTCCTTTCCCGTTGTTCAACTCAAGCTTCCAGACCCAAGTGCTGTAAATATGACTGTGTTTCATACTATCTAATCATCCGTATCACAAAATGTTGTGTAGTCAAAACAATAATTACATAATTGTTGGTTTGATTTTAATACTTTGGTTTAAACAAAATGCAGTTTTACAGTACTGCATACACACACACACACACACACACACACACACACACACGGCAGTTGTTGACGCCAGGCCCCGGGGAGCAGCACAGTATCAGCCACAGCAAGGCGATGGTTTGGTTATCAACCAAACAATCTGACAAAAATCCATCCCATGTCTTGGTCACTCCAGGCCGTTGAAAATCAATATCCAGTGGTGACCCAGAGACACTAGTGGGTTAGACTACTGTATGTAGAGGTACTCAAGCCTGCCCTCGACAGACAGACAGACAGACAGACAGACAGACAGACATCCATCCTCCTCATGGATTGGACCACAGAAGCAGACTAAGCAGACTAAGCAGACTAAGCAGAGGAGACGGGCGTTGGGGTGTATTGATGTGAACGGGAGAGTGGCAAATTCTTCCACATTTGTTATTGTTTCTTGGAATCAAAAATTCTCATCCAGTTAACCAACCAACTGCCACTCTCAACCACTCAACCAACCAGCTCTCTACCCACTCCACTGAACTCCCCAACCTTACAACATTGTATCTAACGAACCTTCTAACCCATACTTATTAACCTCCAAATGTTTATCTATCTATACATATCCTTTCTCATCTATCTAGTTATCTATCTATCTATCTATCAATCTATCTATCTATCTATCTATCCTATAACTATTTAAATCTCCAGACATGGAAGATTGTCCCACTCCCTTTACCAACCTTCTGAACGCTCCCATTTACTGCTTCGCCTATATTGGTACAAAGTTTGTGTTGGTCATGGCAGATGCACTTTGCGGTAACACCAAATTAGCAAAATGGTCTTTGCACATGGTTTTAGTGGTCACATGGCTTTAGTGGTGGCAGTGCTCTTGTCTGAGCGAAGGGGACCAAGGGGAAAGCACATCACCACGCACAGCAGTTGGTGCATGCAGACAAACATATAGCTACACTGATGAATTACGGTGGTAGGTTAAGTTTGCGTGTTTCTAAGGTTAAAAGAGGTTAAAGGTTAAAGAAACAGGACCTTTGCTTGCCCCCCTCTGAGCCCACCCATGACCCTCCCCCCCACCCCCACATACACACACACACACACACTCTCTCTCTCTCCGCGGCCAGCACACATGTGCCTGTTGGTGTGGTTTCCTGACAGCCACAGTGAGAGGCAGAGGTGCAGCAGCTGACACTGGAAGTCAGGTGACTGGGATTTTGGTGCAGGGACACAGCTTGCAGTGTAACACGGGTGTGTGTGTGTGTGTGTGTGTGTCAGAGGCAGATAAGAAAGTAGTGTATTTACATATGAGGCATAAGGACCGATTGTATTTGTGTGTGTGTGTGTGTGTGTGTGTGTGTGTGTGTGTGTGTGTGCCCCCCAATTATTGTGTGTGTCTGTGTACATGTGTATACAAGCATGCACAAGAATGCTCGTGTGTGTGTGTGTGTGTGTGTGTGTGTGTGTGTGTATTTAAGTGTTTGTGTTTGTGTGTGTATGTGTGTATTTAAGTGTTTGTGTTTGTGTGTGTATGTGTGTATTTAAGTGTTTGTGTATGTGTGTATTTAAGTTTGTGTGTTTCTTTTTCTCGGCATGCTTTGGATGTACGTTTGTGCAGCTCAAGTGGCAGCATGTGCTGATGCAACCTACTGCCCCCCCCCCCCCCCCCCCATGTGCTATGCAGGGTCATTTTACATGCTACCTCATACCCACCAATATCATTCTCAACCATATTCAGACTTGAGATCTGCACAAGTCTGAATCTGGCCTTCTGTCATTATTATGAGTGTAGGAGGAATATTTCTACCTATTTTAAATAAACAACATTCAATATCATCGGGTGAATTCCCCTCGGATCAAAGGTTTGTTAGAAAAACAGTAGTCAGGGAAACTGAAGGACTAAGACAAGGAAGCTCCTCTGAAGAGACAGAAAGAGTAAGAGGACTATATTTTAATCACGTAAAAACCTGTCTTAGCAAAACGTGGGCGCTGGCGGTGGCACTGTGGGGTGTGTCTGAAACGTTATTGCTATTTCCAGCCCAGAATCTTACAGCACACCTGAAGGCACTTGACCTGCTCATTGTCATGAACACACCTCTATTACCGCTACTCCACCCACCTGAGCGCACGCGAGCTGTGG
>NC_139671.1:3023568-3219982 GCF_951799395.1 Argentina silus
ATTGAAATGAATCTGGTGATGTCAGACTTCAATGTGTCCATTCTTTTACAGCCATTACTCAGGACGTGACTTAGAGATGCTAAGAAAAGGTGTGGTAGTCATGAAAATGTTTCCCGAATTTTTTTTTTTTCTATGTATGATTTTGAAATTGTAGCAACGTTATTTATTAAAAACAGTCGGGGAACAAAGGAGACATGGGTTTCACAAAGGCAGAGTTATTTTATTATAAAGCGTCACATACGCCCCCAAATATTAAGCATTCATAAACACTTAAAACGGGAAGTTATTATTATGTGTTACCAAACATTATCTCTAGTCTTTACTCTTCAGTCCTAACTCAGGATGTCCACCCCCCCCAGTCCACCTTTTGGGAAACACTGACCACTAAAGGCTGCCAGTTGAGAATGGAGGCCTGCCCCTCTTGTCATGTCTGTCCTCTATCTCACACACTCTCCCGTTGACTAAACCCTTCAAGCCCCCAGACATGTTGGCCTGTGTACAGTGTGATCCGACGCCCTTCCCGCCATCGCATTAGGAGTCCTCTTCTCCCCCTGTGACTTTGCCCTCCACTTGGCATGGCAGGCGTCTGGGCTGCCAGACATGCATCACACTGCATCTGAGTATAATACATTATAAGCAGTACATGACTTCTATGATAGCCTGTTTAAATGTCTATATATGGGCATTGTAATACTTGCTGTAAATATTTGCTAACTGCACATACTGCACATAGCTCCTTACAGCAGCCTAATGTGTATGCATACATCATTCATCATGCACTACACATTTGTATACTTCCTTATAAGAATTGCTGTAAGCGTTCATAAGATTGTATGGCTTCTTTTGTTCAGGTGGTTTTTAGTGTTATGGATACCGCTCCCTTCCATCACTGTTTTGATCTGTGCTCATTGATTTCTCTACCCCAGGACTCACTGCAGCTTTTGGTACTTCTGCAGCAAAGAGGGTCAATAGGTTTATGGCTGAGGGAGGGAGGGAGCCACTCCTGCTACACACAGAGAATGAGAGAAAGAGGAGGAAGAGTTGAAAAGATGGCAGGATCTCTTTTGTGGGAAATCAGTTTGCATGTACTACTGTTAGTAGTTTGGCATGAGAACTCAAAGTGGCTTCCGTGCCTCGGAGCCAAATTCAATTTCAACTTTATTTGAAGTGCCTTTAACGTACAAGGCACGACACACTTCACAAATTTAAAGTCACTCGATGCAAGTAAGGCACTTACCCCTGATCCCCCTGTCGACATGCAGTGCCTTCCATAAGCATTGGAAAGAATAAGCATTTTGTCTTCTTTTATCTCTATACTCCGACAGTTTCGCCAATTTCGCCCAGTCAAATTTTTCTCAGTGGATAACGCTTGGTCCTCTTTTGGGCCATGTGGAATTTCACCCCAAATTCAATATGGCGGCCAAAATCCAATATGCCTGCCATAATACCATTGAATGGAAGTTTAATTGAAACTAACTAACTAAAAATAAGTTATATATCAGTGCCCATACAGACTATTTTGGTGTAAATACTCATTACTGTGGTCGTCATAATGAACCCTTTTGGGTTCCACATAGAACCCTTTTCACAGAAGGTTCTAAATGGAACCCAAAAGGGTTCAACATGGAACCCAAAAGGGTGCTTCAAAGGGTTCCCCTATGGGGTCAAATAAAGAACCCTTATTTCTAAGAGTGTACTACCTTGCATGAGATGAGACTAATTTAGTATTCAGCCTGATTCTCCTCTCTCCTAAGCACAGTAGCTAGCTGTACCGTGGTGGGTTGGCGCGGTGCTCTGTGGTAGAGGGTGCTTGTGTGTTTGTGTACATGAAAGATGATACCGCACCACTTTCGCAGCAGACAACTCATCTGGTGACCCAGCCAAACGTGAGAAACAGAAGCGCCAGGTCCAGTTTCATAAAAGGGCCTTGCGGTCCCGATGCAGAATGTCCCTGCAGCTGCAGCTCCTAACCCACCTTGGGATGTTGGATGAGCCCATTTGGCAGCAAAGAGGAGGGATCTGCTGGAAGGCCAAAGGTGGGGAGGGATTCCAGAAGGATTTAGACTTTTGGGGGGAAGTAGGGGTGAGGGTGCCAAAAGCTTGACTGGGGGGGGGGGGGGGGGGGGGGGTTGGCTCATGCTAGGCGGGTTTGGGCTTTATACTTTCTGAGATTCAAATAAAGAACAAAGAAATCATCACAAAAACACAACTAAATTGTGTATCATCTACAGTTATACATTCTAAACCCAACTATTGCCACCTCGCACATACATATTGAAGCAGAATCAGAGGTCTTTTGAGTAATGTACACATTACTGTCTCGTTTGACACTAATTTGTGTTGTTGAAATGGAGACCTGCAAGCGATTGCCAAGGGGCGAAGAGGAATCAGAGCCAGATGGAAACCACAGCCAACTCTGGAAACCACAGCCAACTCTGCGCCTAAATCAGAGGAGTGCCACCAAGACAGACAGCCACTGCTGAGGTGTGTGTGTGTGTGGGGGGGGGGGGGTTGCTCCTAGAATAGGGTATTGGAACAGGGGAAAGGACACATTGTACCAGCCCAAAGAAAATCCCCAGAGGAACTGCATGTCCTCTGTGGTCAGGAATAAGACTCTGCTCCATGTTTCCGGGACATGGCATTACTCCACCCCAAAGGTCTCAGACTAGCTAGTCCAGGTTGGCAAGTGCAAGTGAATCTTGAATTAAGCTTAGTTGACTCTGCCAGGACTGAATTCAGATTTTTTTGTATGTAACCTTTATTTATGCAGGGGAGTCTCTCTGAGACCAGGGTTTCTGTAAGCAGGGCTCTCCTGAAAAAAGGCACAAGAGGAATAAAACAAGAAACAAAACAAGAAAGACATTTCCAGGTATCCATTCTTGGGAGCGAGTGGTATAACAATATGCCAACCTTCGAGGTAGAGGTTGCTCTTAACCATAGACTGAGGATAAGATTACCCTACCCTCTCAGTACTAACTGTAAGTACAGTATTAGAAGTTTGAAAAACCTGTGTTTGTGGTAAGGGTAAACTTCATCCTAATTCGCTCTAGACAACACTGCTCAGAATGCAATTAAAAACAGAGGGGCACAATGGATTGCCGAGCAAATACAGTACTGAGCGTGGCTGACAGATGCTACACTGCTAACATGGCTGACAGATGCTACACTGCTAACATGGCTGACAGATGCTAACATGATATCAAACATTGAGGAGAGAGACTGCAGTGTAGACATACTAAGGGGAGGAGAGAGTGCAAGGGAAACATAGCAGTAAACATGATGGTCTATGTGTGTGTGTGTGCAAAGTGTTGAGTTTGATGACTGCGCTTGGGCCAGGGTTTTTGCATGTGGCCTTGCTCACACTGCCCCCTGTTGACTGACCTCTGGGCCTGCAGCCTCCAACTTTGTGAAATGCTACCAATAACCCTACTGTTAAAAACACTCAATTCCGTATAAAAAGAGGCAAGGCAAGTAAGTACTGTATAAAATAGAATTTATTTTTCAAAATAAAGAGGGACAGACTTTAGTTTATATGGGCATGGTCAGCTTAACATACGTAACATAGTGACCAATCACCTAATTAAAAACAAGATCCAACCTTTCCATACTGTTAGAAACAAACAAAAACCTGTTATAGACTAAATATTCGAATCTCTCAAATACCTAATTAAAAATTATTTCAGTTAAACAATTGATCAAGAATAAAGAAATTAATATAACTTAATATAACATAATATTCATCTTAAATACTATTTGTTCCATTTCCTCATAATATGTCTTTTTTACAATACAGGTGGATGTTGAGGCACAAGGTAAGACAGCAGTCAGTTATACCTCAGTATCTTCTGTCATGTCTCAAAATGGATCATATTATTATTAAAAATAATAAAAATTATAAAAATGATTTTTCCAGAGCAAGTACAATTGAAATAAGAGTGTCCTAGCAGTGTGTTGTGGTGTCATGTTTGTATTGTAGTGCAGTGTCTGAGGGCCAGCGAAGAGCAGCATTGTGCATCCATTAGATAGAACCCTTTCCTCTCCTCTGCAGTCTTACCATTGTCTGTGTCTGAGCCGTCACTGACCAGAGGCTGTGTCTGGTAGCCCTCTGACTCCTTCCTCCCAGACCCCACACAGGCAGCTGGCTCGAGAGAGATGGGGCGCAAACACAACCTCCAGCCTGCGGAGGGCACTAGCCTGGCCTCCTGCACCTGTGGACTCTTGCAGGCGCCTCAACATCAGTCTCACCATCACCTGGCTGGCCCAGGCCATGCCCAGGGCAGGCAGCACCTTGTTCCCCACCAGCCTGGAAATGTCCGCACACACACACACACACACACACACACACCTTTAGCCAAGGACCAATATCTATACAGATTTTTTTTACAGATAAGAGGACTTACCCAAAATTACAGAGTACTGGATCTGAGCCATCAACAACATCAGTCACCTGAGGAGAAAGTGAAAAAGATCATTTGAATAATGCGATTTTAATAATTACCACCCTATCTCAAGGCTTTGTTGTTTAGCTAAAATATCAATTCTCTGCGGCCCCTTTCAACACTAGAAGCCCCAGAGAGACATAATTAAGTCACGTAAGACGAATGTGCACCTACTTTTTGTTTACCAAGTATGCACAGATCTGCATGTTCACGTCAACAAAGGTATATTGCAAAGGTCTTGCCTACCTGGTTAATGCACAGCACAGGTGCACTGTAGTTATGACTCAGGTGGTGGAGGGTCCCGGCGAGGGCCACCAGGTGGCGCGCTCGCTCCACACCCTCGTTGGCTTGGAACTCGCAGCGGAACAGGGAGGCCACAGAGTCCACCACCACCAGCCTCACCAGGCCCCGGGACAGCAGGATGGGCACCCGCTGAGAGACACAGGCCTGCAGCGCCCCCTATGGGACAGAACACAAACACTACCACTCAGTTAAAAGCTACTGTCCACTGTGAGCATAGGTAACTCCGGTCCATGGGAGCTGCAGTCCTGATCATTTTCTCTTATCCCCTATCAGGTCATTGATTCATCAATGTTACTGGTGGAATCCAATCTGAAGGGGTCATCCCTAAACCCTGCTCATGTTTACCTGAACACTACAGAGATGCAATTCACTAATTGCCATTTTTTCATTCTGAATTAACCCCTGATCCCCCTGGAGACATACCGTGCCCTCCAGAAGTATTGGAAAGAATAAGCATTTTGTCTTCTTTTATCTCTATACTCCGACAGTTTGGAGGGTCAAAGTAGAGATTCTCATCTTTAATTCAATGTTTTTTTTCTCTCAGATTGGGTTCACCATTATTTTTTTTCGAAGTGTTGAGTTCTGAATGTACCTCAAAGGTCCTATGCAAACAGATCTGACCAACTTTCAAAGTGTAAATTATACAATGTTATATCTATATTTGTGCTGACAACCGTTCAATGCTATACAAACAACGACTGCTGCGGTCATGTCTCACCAGATCGGCAGCATGCTCAATGTAGACGTTGTCACTGAAGCGGATGCTGCGTACCAGGGCCTGGGGAAGGTCTGGCCGCAGCCGAGGCTGCTGGGTAATCAGCTGCCGCAGCCGCTTGATGGGGAAGGTGTCCTCTGTGCAGATATACACTGCTCCTGCAGGTGAAGAAACAGGACTTACAATTTACACAGAACTGGCCTGTACTGTGGCTCGTGCTCCATGAAAAAAAACAGCAATTAGCGACTGCTCGATGAAACGAATGTCAGTTGACAGAACAAAACAACCAAACTGTCGATTATTCGGGGCAGCCCTCCTATGTTGTTGTTACCTGAGTTGAGCCCCCCGTACTCCCGGGGGTACTGGACGCTGAGGCTCAGCTGGAGGCCAAACTGGGTCTTCCCTGCACCACTCTCTCCAGCCAGCTCTGTGATTCCACTCAGGGGGACTCCACCTCGTAGCAGAGCATCCAGGACAGGACAGGCCAGAGTCAGTCTGTGCCCGGGCTCCAGAGAGGGACGATCCCCGCGGTGCAGTTGGAGGGCTGTGTGGGCATTCAGTTCTGTCATTTATGATAAAAAAAAATATTGAGGGGTTGGAGTCCCTATATGCACTGGCACAGGAGGCTTTCTTTAGGCCCTGAGTGTGTGTGTGTGTGTGTGTGTGTGTGTGTGTGTTTGTGTATCTATGACCTCTAAGATATGGACCCTGGATTAGGGTTCAAGGTTAGGGTCAGGGGTGGGGAGAGGCTAGGATAAGGACCCTGGATTAGGGTTCAAGGTTAGGGTCAGGGGTGGGGGAGGGGGGATTGGATAAACACATCACTGTCAGGTTTGTGTTCTGATTGTGTTGGGATGCGGCTGCCCACCTTGCGAGGTGTGTCTTAAACAACATATTGTGGCTAACCTGTTGTAGGTGGATGTCTGCGATACGTGACAGCAACAGCAGTGTGCAGGTGGTGGACGTCGGACTTTGACAGACGGGTAAGTCGCTGCAGATCTGGACCGGAAAGACTGAGAATCTTCTTTGCTGAATTCACGGAAGCTGAAAATTATTATAATAATTGGAAAAGACGCACCCCGTTAAATCATGCATTTAGCGACAGCACATCCGACAGTATTGACAAACGATTGCTTCAGTTTTGTGCAAGAAAGCAAGAGGACACATTGTGCAGTGGCAAGCTAGATAGTTAGCTAGCTTACCTTTTTTTACGGCTGCTATAATCCTTGGGTTTAGTTCAAGTTGTTCCCAATCAATATTTCCCACAAAATCCATTTAGTCTGTGTTACATCTCGTTACTCTAACTTCAAAACTTTATTTTCTTCACTTCACTCTGAGAACTAAAATGAATCTGTGTTCTCCGCGCTCCTTTAGTGGGACTCCGCCCACCTACTTCCGATCAATGTAAATGTATGTAAATTAGGATTTCTTCCAAATAAAAGCGCTTAAGATAAACTTTATTTTGCATTTAAACATGGTAAATAAGGATCAAGGAACCACAAACAATATACGAATTACCTTTTATCCTTAGTGCAACTTTAAACTTCACTTTTAGAAAGGCATTTATAGCTTGACATGTAGATCTTTCCACTTATTTTACATTTAAATGTGTTTACCTTTTTAAATGTAAATGTTGATATTTAAAACTAGGATGTATAATGTGTTGGTTGTTTTAAATAAAATAAATTCTCTAATACTAAGTAATCTGTTTTTGTCATCTCTTACTTGGACTTGCTAGAACAGTACCTATTGATTATATAATGGAAATGCTTTCAGGACCTTGGATAGCACCTCACAAATAAATAGATTGCTTGCTGTATGGCCACAGTAAAGCCATCAACATTTGGTAAGACACCGCTTTAGACTCACTCACCTGACCTACATTCTAGAAGTGTAACCGTGTAGACTGGCACCAGAGATAAGGTGAAATTATTGAAACATATTTCTGTACAGTTCCGTTTATACAAATAATAGGCATGTGTATAATTACATGTAATTGCACCAATATGTAAATTGTAAAGCTCAACTTTAATTTTACTTTTGTTTTTTTAAATTACTCTTTCGAAATTGTATATAGTTTCTGTTCGGTAAATCGTCGTTATTTCAGCAAAAATAAGAGAAAATATTGTGATCCATTAATCTCTTATTTCGCGCTTTTATTTTGGTGTCGCGAAAACGGCTAAAAAACAAAACCGGAAGTTTTAATGAAGGAAGATGGTTATTATAGCTCATATCACAGCGCGCGCGTCGTAAATAGTTGTGGAAGGAACCAAATACAATTATGGGGATATAGACTTAGAAATAATCTTGAAAGCAATACAATACACGTTGCCACGAGCAGCTAATTATGTTAGTTCATAAATGTTTATCTGAAACGAATATATTATGTTTACAAAGTTAAATAAATCATAGATTGATCCATTCTCCCCTCAGAATATGGCATTTCGGTTTGCCCCACTACGTCAAACGTGTAGGTTCCTAAAGTCAAAACATTCGCTCTCTACCAAGTCCGATGGGAAATGTAGAATGATAGGAAAATCATTAGCACTCAAACAAAGGACATTTTGTTATTATTTCTTATGCACATATTGCAAGCAATGATAATAAACATACATGTCCGACTTTTTTGGAATGAGAAACGAGCTTGCAACAAGCTAGCCAGTTGTTTTTGTGTTTCCCTCTCTGCGTTTCTTCGTCGCTAGTTAGCTTGCTAGTAACGTAAGTATCCGGAAGATAGCGAGACTGATTTGAACGAGTAGCAAACGCCACCTGAACGTTCGTAGTCATTTGTTCGTGTCTTGACGAGGTTTTACCGTAGTTTGACAATATGTTGCATACAGCTAGCTATATCTTGTGCAATTGCTAATACACTGCAGCCACAGTACTAGTGCCGTGGGCGTGCCGTGCCTAGCCATGTTGATGGTATTGTCAACATTATTACCAATGCTGTTCTGTCCCATTGATATTGCCATTGAATGAAGCTAAGCCAGCCACCAGTAGATGATGAACAGAGAACTATCGTATGACTTTCTTGAAATAGGTTTATTTTGGGCGGCACTCGGACATCATGACTTCCCGCGTCTGCAAGAACTGTGGTTGTTCGGACATCGATCTCGACCAGGCTCGGGGAAATGCCGTCTGCACCAGCTGTGGCTCCGTCCTGGAGGACAACATCATTGTGTCCGAGGTGCAGTTCGTGGAAGGCAGCGGAGGGATTTCGTCGGCTGTGGGACAGTTCGTCTCGGCAGACGGTGAGAGACCATGCACATTGAATTGAACAGTGTATGAATAGAATGGAAACAACAACAGGGCAAAGCTGTAGTAGGCTATTACAAAAAGAAACACCCAGAAGCCCATATCAAAATGTGGAATAGTTAATTGAGATTAAGGCTGTGAGAAGTCAAAGATATTAAGACCCAAAGTCAAAATCCTTAAAATGAACAAGTGTACAGTAAACATGTTGACCCCCACGAATGATATAGCGCCCCCTATAGAGTGATGGAGAAGCCTGTGAATGAAGCAAGACATTTTTCACTATGGTTGTCTGTTTTACAGTGCAGTGTCCCCGTTGCGGAAAGAGAGGGTTTTTCTCTTGGTGCGATCACCTTCTGTGACCAAAGAGAAATGATGTGGGTGTCATTAGGCTACTATCGTACTAACTGTATTGATATAAGGCACCTTTATTTCAAACACAAATTTCACCAATAGGCTAAGACAAAATATTTGGTTACAAATGCAGCAATGTAACTAGGTTACACAACTTTTGTAAAGTTTGCCTTAAGGTCAAATAAAATAAATAGGATACATTAAATGTAAAGTTAAAATATGCATAATCTTATGCCAGCATGTAACTGGTTGCCATAGCCTACTGCTTGAGAAGCTCCCATTGAATGCACGCCATCTTCCTACTTTCCATGGAAATCACCACAAGGCAACAGTCCTCAAGAATAGAGAATGTCTGCCTAAAAAGGCTCCGGCACAAAATCTCAATTTGAATTTTATTACAACAGAAAATCTTGACATGCATGACTGTTTCCACTGGCCGTGACATATTGGCTAGAGGAACACAATTTTTAGAGGTTACCAGATATGTTTCAGAGAGGTGTCCAGGAAATGGTGCTCAGCTCATCTTTTATCTTTGAGGGCATGTTGAACTGGGCCACGTTGACCTGGGGGTAGAGTGAACATGCTTAGAAGACTCACTTCCTTTACTTAAGTGTCATTCTGTTCACCATGCACAAGTTATGGCAGGTTATCAAAGCCAAGCAAACATCTTCACATAGTAATTGAAGAACAAGGTGTTTTTGCTGAATCTGCATCCCATATCCAGCGCCTGCAACTGCATTTAAAAACTTGAAAACTAGTTTTAGCTCCTTAAAAAGTACACTTGCAGATGTAGCCAAAATGTTATATGTTGCAACCCTTCAGAGCAAATATCAAAAACCCATTTAGAAAACATTGAGGTTCTTAGAATTCTCATAAGGAAGTTTACCCACCTCTTAAAATGCCTTCATGCACACTTGCCCCGTATCTGGCCTGGCCACTGCCTTTCATGGTGTTCGAATTTCCTGCCGAGTTGCCAGAAGAACAGTTCTCATAAGGGTCCTGTCTCTCAATGTCAATATGTCTACCACCGACTCCTCCAAGCTGATATGCGTCTTGTTCTTTTACCGTGGAGATGCCGTCATCGGAGGCCATGTCTTCATATTCACTTCCACTAGGAGTAGCTTGAAAGGGGTCAGGCTGGCCAAGAATGTTCCCTCCTTGAGATGTTTGTTGGAAATAGGTGGGGGGTTTCTGAACAACACTAGTCTGGGCTATTCCGTGTTGTTTTTCCATAGATTTGGCGCTACTACTTTGAGTTGACCCATAGTTAGACAAGCCATAATCAGTTGGAACACTTCTTGGATTGTATTGGGCTCTACTGCCTTGGGCAGCAGCATGGTGGACAGCAGGGTGGGGTACTCCAGTTTCCTTTGAATCATACTGGCTTAGTATAGGAAGTAATACATCAGTGGCAGGCCTGACATCGAATCTTGAGAAAGCATACTGGCTAGAGGCAGGTTTGCTTTTGCTACCCTGTGAACCATGATAAAGACATTTGGCTGGTTTTATGCCTTTGAGTTCAGAAGCACCATGCCAGCTAGGAGCAGGTTTAACTCTGCCACTTTGTGGTCTTCCATAATGATCAGTTTCTGATTTGATCCTTAGCCGTTGAGAGGGCCCTGACTGGCTTGCATTTGGCACAACTCTGTGGCTTTGTAAACCTCCATACTGGCTAGTAGCTTGTTGGCCAATGTTATCTGGAAAAGAAGCAGACTTGATGGAAATGGGTTTAACTGTTACGCTCTGTGTACCACTGTCCTGGCTAGAGATAGGTTTGATGTTGTGAGAAGCACCATACTGGTGAGGAACTGACACAACTCCTTGTGAACCTCCATACTGACTAGTAGTTTGTGGGTTGACGTCACCTGGAGGAGTAGACTGGCTCTGGGTAGATTCAACTCTTCCACTTCGGGCATCTTCGTAAAAGACTGGTGGAAGCCTGGCCTGTTGAGGATGTGATGGTATGGTCTGTTGGAAAGGCCCTGTCTGACTTGGGGTACGTTCGCCTCTGCTGGTTGGTGCGCTTTCATATGTTGTTTCTGGTTGAATTCTGGTCTGCCAAGAAGGCCCTAACTGGCCAGAAGGCTCAACTCTGGGCCTTTGTGAACCCCGAAGCTGGCTAATGGTTTCTTGATTGACGTTACCTTGAGAAAGAACAAATTTGCTGCGAGTCGGTTTAACTCTGATGCTTAGTGGACCCCTTGCTTGGTTAATAGCTGGTTGGATTATGTCCTGTTGAGCAACACTTACTTTGATGGGGATATGCTCAACTTTGCTGCTTTGCGAACCCACAGATCTGGAAGGTTTTGAAATGCTTGAGGAAGCTTGTGCATTACTGCTTTGTGAAAAACTGTACTGGCCTGTGGCAGGTTCAACTCTCAGAATTTGTGAACCACCAAATGGGCCAGAAGGTGGACCAGACTGGCTTGGGATAGGTTCACCTCTGCCATGTTGTGGGCCCTCATATTTGCTACGCCTTTGAAAAAAATCATTCTGGCGAGTAGCTACTTCATCTGGAGTGGCATCTTCAACTGGACCACTTTGTAAACCTTGACTTTGGCTGGAAGCAGGTGTGATGCCAACGCTGTACTTACTAGGAGCTTGATTTACTGTGTGGCTTTGTGAAATTCCATTGTGACTCGTGGCTTGTTGGTTGATGTTACCTTGAGAGAGAGACTTGCTGAGAGTGGGTTTAACTCTGACACTTTGTGGACCCTTGTCCTGGTTAGCAGGTTGTTGGATTATTTTATTTTGAAAAAGAGTATTCTTGATTGTGGTGTGTTTAACTCTGTTTTGTGAATCTTCATATTTGCTCGGAGCAGATTTAATTCCAGTATTCAAGGCACCATGTCTGTTAGAAGTAGGTGGGACGTTGTGTGATTGAGAGGCGCCTTGCAGGCTAGTAGGTCGTTTTTGAGAACCACTGCCGTTCTGTGTGCCCTCATGCAGGTTAGAAGCCGGTTGGACAGTACTGCCTTTCAAAGCGTCATACTTGCTAGCATCAGGGACATAGTTTTTGTCTCTGATGATTCCATGGTGGTAAGAGGCTGCCTTATGATCAGTTTTGCCATAGCCACTTTGATGCGTGCCATTGTTGGGTTGCATGTCGTTTCTAGGGTTAGGTTCAGTGACACTTTCAGTGTGTGTGTTTTGGTAAGTACCATATGAACCAGGGAACAGTTTTACATTGTTTGGAGCACCATGTTGGTTTAGAGCCTTGACATTCCCAGCTGTATGGTGTTCACTGCCAGGCTTGGCAAAGTGATGGGGAGTAGTCTTGCCAATACTGCTTTGGGAAACTCCATACTGGCTGTAATCGCTTAAGCCAGAGATGGCAGTATATCCAGCATTATGTGGTGTGCCACCACTTTGAATAGAGGCATAGTGGCTTAGCGCAGGTTTGTTCACAGATTGGACAGTGGCATGGCGACTGGGGGTAGGTTTGTTCACAGATTGGACAGTGGCATGGTGACTGGGGGTAGGTTTGTTTACAGATTGGACAGTGGCATGGCGACTGGGGGTAGGTTCGTGTACTGTTGCAGAGTAACTAGGTCTGTCGCTTCCACCATTATAGTTCAGTTGAGGTCTCGACTCCAGTTGTGCATTATGAAGACTTTCACCTAGGTCACCTGTATATTGGCTGGGATTAACAATAGTAGGAGGTTGGACTTGGTTATTTGGAGCATTACTATTTTCTGTATATCCATAGACGTTTAAGGCAGGGGTGTCGTCACTTAAGTCATGTTGGCCAGTGCCTTGAACACCCTGTGTAAATCCATAGTGACTGGGAAAGTCTTTAACATGGCTGGATGATTGTGGGGAACTACTGCCTAGGAAACTGCTATAATAACGGGTAGGAGGATCATGGTTGTTGCCAGCTAAGGGAGATCCATAGTTGGCAAGATGGCCTTCAGTCTCGAACACCTTATGATGGTTGGAAGCAGATCCATAATTACTTGGGGAAATGTTGATGCTACCACTTTGGGCAGTGCCATAGCCTCCTTGAGCAGATGGAGCACCAGTTGAAGAATCCTGGGTGACACTTCCATAGACATGCCCATGTGCACCAATGGAAGGTTGCATTTTCCCTCCTTGGACAGTAACAAAGTTACTGGATGCAGGCTTTGGCTTACTTGGTGCAGGTCTGACTTGGTTTTGATCAGGTTTTGCACCGATAACTTGCACGCTCTCCATGTTGAAGGGCAGTTGCTGTGGGCAACCAGGAACGGGTCCATGGGTCCCACCATCTAATGACAGAGGAAATTATTGACCACTTGCCTCAAAAGCAGCATTCAGTTTTTGACTAAACCAGTCTTACCTATGGTGCTCCCTGTGACTTTAATGGAACCAAGGCCTGGCGCCTCAGATTTGAATATCCTGTCAATGAACAGCCCATTGACTGAGCTGAGTGGATAGAAGCATCGCACTGTGAGTCTGTAGAGGGAAAAGTCATTTTACATTAGAGCTGCCATTTAGAGGCATGGGCTCATAATGTACCCACATTTTGTGCAAATTTGTTATGGTCAGATATTTTAATGAGAAATTGTTGATTCAAATGCACACCACCATGCTGTTTCTCTTGTGGTGCAGGGAATTAAGACCCCAAAAGTCCATTAGTCATAGTAAAATAATTCCTTCACACCATAACCCCTTGTACACATTTACCAAATGTAGACCTTTTTTCAAGTCCCAAAAAAGGTCTTTGACC
The DNA here is from genome assembly GCF_951799395.1 of Argentina silus. NCBI lineage: Eukaryota > Metazoa > Chordata > Actinopteri > Argentiniformes > Argentinidae > Argentina > Argentina silus. The sequence continues at coordinate 3,037,340 of NC_139671.1, forward strand.
AAAACAGACAATTTGTGCAGAGGTAATGGTATGTGCGAGAATCTGTGTGTTACAACCAGATATTTTAATAAAACTTGTGATTTTATGTACTTGTGTACCACATGGCGTTTACCATGTTTTAGATCACTGTATGATGCAAAGATGACGGAGCATTGAAGGGCCAAACAGACATTCAGTTTCACAAATGAGTGAATAAGACTTTTCCTTACCTGAACTTAGAATCCCTGGACATCACATGTGTTCCATGAGGTATGAACTCCCTGTGAGACAGGATCTCATTCTCATACACGACATGAGAGTCACCAACCTAAGAACAGAAAGAAACGGCCATTACCCTTCGTATTGACGAAAGCTAGACAGGGTTTCTTCTGGCTCAAACAACGCCCTAGGTGTTAAAGGCCATGGCAGTGGGCGTAGTTGGTCCATTGCCACCTCCTGCCAACCATAACCCGCTTGACCTCCCAACATTTAGAGCTGAGCTCAACAGTGGCGTCACGCTCTGGTCCTGGAGGGGCAGCATTACTTATTCTTTAAGTCACTGACTGTCATTCACCTGGCCATCCAGATTTAAATCAGACATTGTTTCTGTAAGTGTACATTGGGAACAAAGCAATATTTCAATGCTCTTAGATCTTACCATAATCCTGGTCCCGCACGAGTTAACACTGAAGGCAAACAGAACTCTCGATCCGTCTGTTTCTTTGGGTTGGCAGGTACGGTCTATGAGCGTAGTACTACGTGGGTCTACTGTCGGCCTGGTCCCTGTGGTGGTGGCCACCACAGTCATGACTCCATCAGCTGAACACACTATAAAAACAAAGATCAATTTAAAAGGATAATTCATTCCAAACCAGAAGTTTTGTATAGATCCAGTTCTGTGCATTAAGACATATCTACAGGCCTCATTCAAAACTAAAGCATGTGCATTATGGATGCTTACCTATAAGTTCATCAGTTTTGAAAAGACATTGCTTTGATGTGGATTTCTGGATCTCCAGAGTCTTAGAATCTCTCAAAAGTACCTCAAATGTGCCAAAGAAATGGCTCAAGTTTATATCCTGAAAAACAAAGAAAAAGGCTTTGGTCCATAGCAGTGATATACTGTTGAAGTGACGGAAAATGTGCGCCAGATCTAGTTGACCATTGTCCATTGGATAACATACCTCATAAGTGTAGCCAACAGTGAACACTGGCACCTCCAAGGTCAAGCTCTGGCTCTCGTTTCTCAAGATGTATCCTCTCTGAGCTGCCAGTTCAGCTGTGAGGGGGACATGTCTGACACCCATCTCCCACAGGTGCCCCAATCTTGGGTTGTTCATCGTGAAGATAATTCCCCCTTCTGTGCAGACCCCATTGAGCTCAGGGGGGACTTGGGTCAGGAGTAAAGAATTCAAGCACGTTAAAGAGATGCTACAGGATTTGTGCGAGATGTATTTATGAAAAGGTCAGACAAAGCATTTAAGGAGAACTGAGTTTCTAATTGGTGTTTCTCCTGCCGCTTGTTCACAAGAGAAAATCCTTCAATCAGGAAATTGCTTCAGGAAGGGTTAGTTATATTCATGTATATGAAAAGTTATATTGACTATATATATATTATATATAGCTCCATTTCAAGGTGAAAGTAAAGGTTAAAAATGATTATCCTTCACCGGTCAACACCGAAAAATTGAGCAAACAATTGAACATCTCAGACTTAAAGTAGAAGTAAAGATGTCTCACATGCGTTGCTGAGTTGTGCCATAACAAAGGCTACATGGTAGTACGGGTCGTTCTGGGGCATGATACTCAAAGTGTAGTTTATGTCCAAGGAGTATTGGAGGAGCCCCTCACCCAAGTACTTAGAAGAGAGAGAAATAACTTTAAATCCACAAGTTCAAATTCATATCAATAATGCCCCATAGATGGCAACAGATTTTTGAAAGTTATTGGCGTTAAGTGATCTTACCGTCCTCTGCACAGCCCTGTCTTCAAAGGGGACCCCAAGAGTATAGCCATGGGTGCCGTTAGTGTTGACAAGCTTCCTGATGACATAGCCGTGCTCAGCAGCCTCTGATACAGAGAGCTGCTTCTCGTTGAACGTCACTCCCGTCAGAGCGACGTCATGAGGAAAGTGTCCCAAGTACACTGTGAACACATGCTCTTCAACTACAGTCTCTGCAGAGGAAACGGAGGGTGTGACATTATCAAATCATGCACAGACAGGATTAACAAGAATTTCAGGGTTGTCTCACAGTAGCTAGGACCAGGAGTTCTTTCTAACCATGTGACCTGAACAGGAAAAACTGAGCTTTTCCTGGTGTCCTATTCTGGCCCTACTACGTTGGGAAATTATGGAATTGTGTTACAGTTATGAGATAATGATAGGAGTATGCAATGCATCGAAAGGATGGACATACGGTCAATAGTGAAGGGCCGTTGGCACAGCAGTGGAGTATCAACAACCCTGAGAAGCCGGTGTCTGGTTTCCACAGTGCTGCCATCGCCATACACATGGAAGAACACATGTTCGTAGAACAGGGATACCACATACATCTCCCTGTAGGCGTTGTTCATCACCAAACTCTGTAATACAAGAAACTGTCTTAATACTTACTGCAGACCATTCCTGATTGAGAAAAGATCTAGTTCAAATGTGTAGGTTGAAATTAAAGCCTTTCCATGTGTAGGTCTCCAGGGGGTGGTCATTCTGATCCACAGGTAAATCACAGATTTATTTCACGTACCCCCTAGATCGGTACGCGTACCCCACTTTGACAATAGTGGGGTTAGATCATGTGTGTTAGCTAGAACAACATGCACACGCAACGGTCCTCATGGAATTTGAGACCTCTGCTTTACACAATTGGCTGGATCCCACATCAGAGCAGAAGTGCACTGCGGTCTTACCCTTCTGTAGCCTCCCTCGGCACCAAAGGGAATGCCAATCTGCACCATGGGCCCCCTGAGCTCCAGTGTGTAGCCCCTGGCCCTCGTGGTGCTCTCGTCCAGAAGTTGGCTCTCCACACCCATACTGATGCGCTTGCTTTCAAAGCCAGCGCCGCTATGCACCAATGGGGTCACGACCCTCGGGATGTCCCAGAGGAGCCTGGACCCCTCAAAGGAGCCAGGATCTTAAGAGTGCAATGAAAGACATTCGCATGGTACACAATTCCACTTTTAAGGGCATCAAATGATTATCTACAAATACATTCATGCACAATTATGTTTAATTAGATTAGTGTTGAGAATTGATCAATCTAGAGGATTTTGGGCCATTTTAGCACGTCAAAACATTTGCATAGGGTTGACATGAGGCGAGTATATCAAACCGGCTACCGTTTGTGGCCATCCAAGTATTAGGGAAAGAGGTAAATTCAACACTTACTTATTGTGCAGGCCATAGACATGTCAATCATGATGACCATCAATTTCTGCCTGAAGAACATTGTCGCGTGAATGACCTCCACTGCAACACCATCCACCTGATAGCAATAACAGTAAGAGTAGCCAATCCAGTGATGGGCTAAAATGACTTTAAATTGGTCTCAGTAGTAATGTCTTCCTTATCTCCTTTGAATAATCTGCTTTCCCTTGATGCATTGTTTTCAGATCAGTGCAGATGAACAAACGAGACAAGAGAAAGTCACTTAAGACAGACACTTGGCATTTCTTGGAATATGAGGTTTTTACCATTACGGCCTCTGAGTGGGGCTGTCTGTAGGCAGTGCGGAAGACCACCCTATTTTGAGTGTCACTTAATGTATAGCCCAGTCGATGGGCCTCACTGATGGACATGGCAGCCATGTTCTCCTCATCCCGCAGGAACATAACCTTCCAGGCATAATTGGCTGTTTTCTGGGCCTAGAGAGAACATGGATTCAATACACACAAAAAACGTAATCTACAACAATCAGAAGGATACGTCCGCTCCTCACAAGAGAAGCAGCACAACTTTTGGTCCAAACACTTGTATTTGTTGTAAGTCGCTTTGGATAAAGGCGTCTGCTAAATGCCATAAATGTAAAAAGTAAATCTCTTTTTCCCATACAGTATCTCAACGTAAAGATGAGGGGTACGACAAGAATGTCTAGGCCATAACTAGGCTCAGAATGTCTAGGCTATAAGTAGTGTCCCTTACCACAGAGAGGGCCGCCCTCCACTCTGCTTTAGAGGTTCCCTCTGAGGGGGCACACGGTATGTCCCTCGTCACAGTCACCTATGGGAGGTAGAAGCATCTTAATCAATCATTCAACTAAATAGGACATGTTTACCTTTACTGCAGACTGAAATCAACCTCCCTTTTTCCCCCTCATTGCAAAATGTTCCTTTGGTCCTGGAGGCCCAGAGTTTATCCTAAGTTTCAATCAAGAAATTAAATTCCAAAACAATTAAAAAATATATACATCAACCAGTTATGAGGCCCAGACATTTCTCAGTGGGACTAATCTTAGTATGGTTCCCTAAAAACAAACAGTTTGACCAGTTTTTGTCCATCTATGCAGTTGGACTGACTTCCCGATTGCCCAATGGGTCTCCAAGACCAGAATTTGAAGTGTCGGTCATACTTAACCTCCATGTAGTCCTCTTCACAGATGACCTCCCTTTGGGACCAGGACAGTGGCAGTGAACAGGTTTGAGACAGAGGGTAGCTGGTCTGTTGCCCATCAGCGTCAGTGATGATGATGTTCAATTTAAAGGCAAAAACCTCATCGTTCTAGAACAGCAAGGAAATCAGTTTTAAACAGCAAGACGCCACAGTAAAAGGTCTCCAAACACTAGTCTTAGAGAGCTATTTGGTGTGTGCAGACATTCATTCCAGCCCTGCACTAACACATAATTTAATTTATTGCAGCCCAGGCTAAAGTTGGAGTGTTAAGTGCTGGTCTGGAATGAATGCATACCCCCCCAGTAGCTCTCTAAGACCAGAGTTGTTTAATCTGGCTCAGAGGGTGTGACCCACGACCTCCGTCATGAGACGTACCTGGTTCTCAGTGTGGCAGGAGAAGTAGGCGGCCCTGAGAGTGGTATGGCCATCCATCTTGAAAGTGCTGATGGTGTAACCACACTGTGAGGCATACTGTCCATCGATGGCGTGCACACCAGCGGCATCTGTGGAGAGACTCATTTACACTCCTACACACTACAGACCGTACGCTGCTCACGATGTGACCAATGCCATGGTCACAGCTAATGCTGAGGAGGATAGTACATAAAAAAGTGCCATCTGTGCAACCACCCACCTTCAGCCTCGAACTGAAGTGCACTTCCTGTAAAACCGACATGCACCCACAGGTATCGGTCCCGGCATTCTGACTGCATGTCGACTCCTGGAAGAGTTGATGTGGTAACAGTATTACTGACCGCTACCTTGGACAACTAATGTAATGGACACAGACTGGTATGACAACCGCATTGGTTCACGTGCCTGACTATTGAGGGCAATATTGTGCAATGCAATTATACAGAGTGTTGTATCAGACTAACTTAGGCTTCATGATCAGCAGTGAACATAATCACACCCTCTGGTTTGCTCACCATTCACACTTGGAACAAGCTCCATGCAAAGCAATGCAAGTCTGGGCGTAAAGAGAAAGTTGACATTTTTCATTAGAAAAAGAATGGAGAACCAAATAAAATAGTTTAAGTAGGCCTACATCCGAATAAGGGAAATGAAACTTACCCAATACAAATGCCAAGACTTGTAGCCATCATTTGGCTGTATAGTTATTAGCTTGACAAAATGAAGTAAGCTAATCAGCCAACAGCAAAATGACAGAAACAGTAAGCAAAGTATTTGTTGCTCAGACAAAAACTAAACTAAACTCCTGCCTTCGCTGACCTGAAGTGACACAATACTTTTGAATCAAGTCACAGGTGGATTAATCACCAGGGACAGGTTGTCATAGTAACAGCCCCATGAGAGAATTGAACCAAGGTGCTGCTGATTCAGCCTGATTGAACTTGAACCTTTGAGAACCGTGTTGAAAGGCACTATGAATGTGACTTATTCGGCTTTGCAATGTATACATACACAAATTGGGACATTTGGTGCTTGAGATTCATACAGCACAGATTGTTCAAGGTACATAATTTGGTGTTTTCATGGAAAAAAAGATATAAGGGATTGTCAAGCTAACCAGCAGAGGGAAGCATGCTCTCATATACAGTAGGCTACAGCTGTTTTTGTAATGTCAAACCACTAGATGGTGATGTTCTTTGACTCGTGTCAATGGATTTTACACAGAGTGAGGTCATTTATGTATTTTTTGGTAGGATTTCACTCTTGTATATCCCTTTATAATATTAGAACTCATAGCATTTAGGCTCTTAATGTTTTTCTTTTTGTCAACGATGTAGTGTTTGTTTTCCCTCCACAGGTCCTGTGAAGGCCCCTGTCCTGGGAACCGGGTTCCACACCAGCCTGGGAAAGGAGTCCCGCGCCCAGACGCTACAGAATGGTGAGTTCCCTCTATCATCCCTCTCAACTGCCCTCTATCATCCCTCTCAACTGCCCTCCATCATCCCTCTCAACTGCCCTGCCATCATCCCTCTCAACTGCCCTGCCATCATCCCTCTCAACTGCCCTCCATCATCATCTCAACTGCCCTCCATCATCCCTCTCAACTGCCCTGCCATCATCCCTCTCAACTGCCCTGCCATCATCCCTCTCAACTGCCCTCCATCATCCCTCTCAACTGCCCTGCCATCATCCCTCTCAACCACCCTCCATCATCATCTCAACTGCCCTGCCATCATCCCTCTCAACTGCCCTCCATCATCCCTCTCAACCACCCTCCATAATCCCTCTCAACTGCCCTGCCATCATCCCTCTCAACTGCCCTGCCATCATCCTTGAGCAAGGCACTTAACCCCTAACTGCTCCAGGGGTGCCGGAATACGGCAGCACACAAGCACAGGCTGACCCTGTGCAGGGCTCCCTCGGAAAGAGACCCTGGTCTCAATGTAACGCCCTGCCTAAATAAAGGTTACATACAAACAAATATAAAACAGCAATCAGATTGTGTGAAGTGCAAGCTAAATTGATTGCATTGCTACTTTTTCAGTTACAGGTGTCCGTACAGACATGCTTACATCACTGATCATCGATTATTCTTATCCTTAAAATGATTAAAATCTCATTTAAACTTTTAAAAAAAACGACGCTCAACTGTGGAGTTTGTTATTGACCAACGTTAATTTAAAAGTCAAATCACCCCCCATGTGCCGCTCCCAAATGTGGTCATATTACCAATCATTTTTAAAATGCCACTATTGTTGTTTTTACATTATTGTGTTGCATAACATAAGCTCACATTCATTATGCTAGTGTGGTTACGTAACGGTGGTGCCACACACACTCTTTCTAGTGTGTGTGTGTGTGTGTGTGTGTGTGTGTGTATGTGTGTGTGTGTGTGTGTGTGTGTGTATGTGTGTGTGTGTGTGTGTGTGTGTGTGTGTGTGTGTGTGTGTGTGTGTGTGTGCGCGTGCATGTAGTTACAAAGGGGTGGGTAGAGACAGCACTCACTCACACACACACACACACACACACACACACTCACAGGGATTATGCTCTTAAAAGCTTTTGGGGTTATTTCAGGGGATGGCTGGCTGGTAGACAACAAACAGCCTTTACTCCAACTCCACCACAACCCAAACCAACCTGTCCAGCATGAACACACACACACACACACACATGTACACGCACACACACGCACGCACACACACGTACACGCAGGCCGCATCAGTACATCATGTGTCATGCACACACAGACACACAAACACTCTCGCTCATACACTCACTTGCATGCACGCGTGTGTATGCTGAATTTGTGTTTTTTCCCCCAATGTGTGTGTGTTTATCCTAACCTGTGTGTGTGTGTGTGTGTGTGTGTGTGTGTGAGTGTGTGTGTGTGTGTGTGTGTGTGTCCGTGTCCTAAACACACGTGTGTGTTTACCCTAATGTGTGAATGTGTGTGTTTTGTCTCCAGGGAAACGGCAGATCCACAACCTGGGCAGCCAGCTGCAGCTCAACCAGCACTGCCTGGACACGGCCTTCAACTTCTTCAAGATGGTGGTGAGCAAACACCTGACGCGCGGCCGCAAGATGGCGCACGTCATCGCCGCCTGCCTCTACCTGGTGTGCCGGACGGAGGGCACGCCCCGTATCCTTATGACGGCACCACCCTGGTAGTACGGAGGGGACAGGGAACACCACCCTGGTAGTATGGAGGGAACAGGGAACACCACCCTGGTAGTATGGAGGGAACACCACCCTGGTAGTACGGAGGGAACAGGGAACACCACCCTGGTAGTATGGAGGGAACAGGGAACACCACCCTGGTAGTATGGAGGGAACAGGGAACACCACCCTGGTAGTATGGAGGGAACACCACCCTGGTAGTATGGAGGGTGGAGGTGATCACACTATATTGCGGAAGTGTTTTTGATAAGAAAACCGATTAATGAGGATGGCCACAGGATTTTGCCCCTGAACAGCATCACTGTTGTATAGGCCTAAACAGTGTATTTTGCGTACAATGCATTTCCATTTTAAATATTGTGAAACTTCACCTGTCAAGATTCACCTGTCAACACTTCCTGGGTGCAGGAGCAAACTATAGGCAGGCAGTTTTGGTTGAGGTAGAGAAGCTGTGTGTATGTTGGTGTGGGAGAACGCATGCAAGGGCGTTCCTCTCCCCCTAGGGGTTGGGTTGGGTTGGGTTGGGTTGGGCCTGTACAGTTTGGGTGTTTTCACACTCGGTGCCCTTCAGCCAATTTTGTGAACTCGGTTTGCCCATATTTTCATGTACGTGCATGTGAATGCTCCAGGTGAGCTCCAAATGAAACGAGTGAACCTACAGTAACGATGGGTGTTTTCACACTTGGTCCCTTTCAGCCAATTTCTGTGAGCTCAGAGCGGTTAACCCAAATTGTCAGGATATTTTCACATATAGTCCCTTTTAAAATAATCGAACTCAATCCTCTTTAAGTGACCCGAGAGGTGCAGGAAAAGTACAAGAACTCAGTTATTTTTGTGTCCACACCGCGCTTCTCTTTGGATGAGAACTTCATTAGTTTTCTTGCTGGTCCGTTTCAGCAGACGCCTCAGTCCACTTTGTTTTCACAGCGCCATCTTTTATTGGTACTCAGGCCAATTAACTGCTTTGCACCTTGACACGACTTCTGTCCTGTTCTTGTTGTCTTGGCGACGGGTGTCATGGCTTCTTTCACAATGCTACCGTCGGTAAACGACTTCTTGTTCTTGGCCAATAAAATTGCTGCGAGGCCTCCGTGTATTTGTTTTTTGCCTTTTGGCTGGTACTGCCTCGGCATTCATGTTCAAATTAAATTGCCTTTTGCTAGGAAGCTTAAAACTGCTCCATGGTGCTCAAACTGCTCTTTCCCGGCTTCAAGTTCAAAAGACTGCTCTAGAGAGAAGATGCCCAGAGTGATGGTCTTTGCCATGTGTCTGTATCTGTATCTTGATGGTAGCACAGGATTATCCTTTTCCCTTTCCATGGCGTTAATCTCACCCCTCACTGGGATCAATGGACCACTTAATCTCTTCTGCCTGTGTGTCTCCCAGGTGGGTGTTATGTATAGTACGATTATGATTACGACTACGATTATGTATAGTACGGGAGGTGTATGCGAACTGCACAGTGATGAGGGGTTTTGTGTTGTGTGTAAGCTCCACTCATGAATATTGTACGGTCTCTTCATTACTTTTTGTGTATAAAGGCCTACTGCATAAACTCCCAGCTTACCCAACCTCATGATTGAAATTCAAGAACATAAATTACCTAACTCGTTCTCAGAGTTGGTTAACTCTTGAGGTTCCTCGGGTCTCCACCAAATTGGGTAAATCCACTTTTAGTTTTGGTGCACCGCACTGTTGGAACAATCTACACAAAACATTACAGTTGGTTGTTCTGGTGCTGCTCAGGCAATTTAGGGTGTTGATCGAGGACCTCTTTGGTGAAGGATGGGGTTGTTTCTCTTGATATATTGTGGTTTTATATGATGTATTGATTTCTGTATTTAATATAATATATATAATATATGCCATTTAGCTGACGCTTTTGTCCAAAGCGACTTGCAGTGAGTGCATACATTGTTCAGTATATATTTTTATATATTATAAAACAAATATCTTATATTTAACTGTGTTGTATTTTGTACGTGTTGTTTTGTATGTTGTTTTTATATGGTGGACAGGGTGTACCTGCAAAAGAGGCCTTGTTGTCAGTGTGTTTTCCCTCGTGTAAATAAATGTTCAATAAAACAAGTCCTTAACTCTCACTCATAGACATGCTTCTGGACCTGAGTGATCTCCTACAGGTAGGTTTACACCTGTGTCTCCCTCCACCTTAAGTGTACCAAAGGTTCCTTACGTTTAGCTCAGATAGGAGAAATAAGGCTAAACATTCAGTCCACTGGTTCAGCCTTCTTTCATGTTGAGGTGAAATGTCATCTTACCCTGAGTTGTCCTCATAGGCCAGGAGTGAAAGCTTCTCTGGTTCTCTGTTATGTGCTGTGCTACTATAGAATAGAATAGAATAGAATAGAATAGAATAGAATAGAATCCTTTGAAACCATGATTTTGGTGGGCTTCTTGACATTCCTTAATTACTATGTAAAGTCACACTCATAGGCAGTATGAAATTAATTAGAATCCCTTTCTTCCTTCCTTCCTTCCTGAAGAAACTACAGATCTAGCAACGTTTGGTTGGTTAAAGTAATAGGATCGAAATATTGCCTTCAAGTGATTCAATCACAGAAGACACTTGGTTAAGGAGGAGAGGTGGGAAGGAAGGTTGCAATTTGAAAGTATTTGAACTGGGCCTAATGTTCCCTCCTCTCTACAGGTCAACGTGTACATTCTGGGGAAGACCTTCCTTCTGCTGGCCCGGGAGCTCTGCATCAACTCCCCAGCCATAGGTAAATGACTTCCATTAGACCTCGCAGAACTGATGTGAGTTCCTTTTCAACAAAGGTAAAGGGATAGTTCACTATTTTACACCTTATAGTCAGATGATTCCTTACCTTAAAAGTAGTCTATGGGCCAGGAGAAACTGGAATCCATGGTTCAGAGATGTTTAAATAGCCATTACTAGCCATTACTAGTTATTCCACACACTGCAGCATAATTAAAATAATTTCTCAGCTATGCCCCCTTTCGACAGACATACTCACATTATCACACATTATCGGTGCATGTGTTACAGAAGAAAAAGTGGCAACACTTGAGTCACAGAATGTTTTATGTCCTGCAGTTCCATAAAGCTGTGAAACTAATACACATCATGTCATTTGTCAACCAGCCTCAGGCTGTAAACAAATTAGCTTTAAGTTATGTACAAAACTACACACTAGGGGAATGGCCCAGTAGGAGTGCAATGCAACTTCTCTCTGTATATACACATGATGCTGCATCAAAAGTTAAATAAAGAATGTCTTTTCTCAATAAATAAAACTGAATAGGATTTCTGCACTCATACATTTGTCAAAGGACTAACAGGCATTTTTGCATTTTACATCATTTACCGCTGCTACATTGTTGAAGAAGGCAAGAACTATTTTAACCCAACAATATGCGCACGTACGCACGCACGCGCTCGCACACATACACGCCACCCCCCCATGCGGGGCAGCATGTTCATCAAATCCAGTGGCCATGTGAACCATGGGCGAACTGTGTCACGGCTCATGCATAGAAGACCAGTTCAGGGATCTGCCCTCCTTGCACGCCCGTGCCGTTCGTACTGTCTGAAGAACACTGGAACTGGAAGGTCACTTTCCCACACTGCACCTCTGTCATGCCCTCCTGCCCAAAGTAGCTCAGCTCGTTGCCGTCCAGTACCGCGCTGACTGTGTAGAACGCGTCCTGCTCCACTTGGACCGGGTGCTCAAACCACACGGAGAATGTACTGCTCGAGCCGTCCGACACGAACTTGGTCAGGTTCTGTGCCAGGGTGGCGCCCTGCCGCTTCAGTTCAATCTTGGCGCTGTACTCAGCCTTCCCTCCGCTGGAGCCGTACAGGCCCAGGCCGGCGATGAAGATCCGCTTGTCCACCGCAAACTGGATGCTGTCGCATCGACCCCTGTAGCGCCACTGGTTGCTCCGGTAGGCAGAAGACTGGAAGCGGTGGCACCTCTGTGGCGACAGGCCCGTCCTGTGAGCCAAGGGGAACTCCAGCTTGGGCTTGCTGGCTGCTGTGTACCACAGGAAGATGTTGTGCGTCTCCTCCAGGGTCAGCACGTCCGACTGAGCCGCCCCGTCTGCAAACTCCTCCAGGGTCATGGTGGGGATGCGCACCAGATACAGCGTCTTTCCCAGTACCGCCCGCTTGTTGCGCGCCGTGGGCCCCATCCCCTGCCTACGGCACTCGGCCACTGCCCACTCTAGCAAGGCCTGGAAGACCACTGCCTCGCTAGTGTTGAGGGTCTCCCGTCGCAGGATGATTTCCAGGGTCTGCAGGTCGATCTCGCAGAAGCCCTCAGAGCGGAGGGCCAGCTCTGCCTGGGCATCAATTACCTCCCAGCAGCGCTGGGTCAGCTCGGGCTCCTCGAACAGCCGGCTCTGGGAGAGCAGCACGCAGGCATTCTTAGCCTCCAGGCTGGTCTCCAGGAAGTTCACGCAGGCCTTGGCCAAGGCAGGCACAATGTACTTCTTGGCAGCATACAGAGTGGCCAGCACCGTGTCCGCCTCCAGTTCAATCTCATCGCTGTACATATACCTGGTGGAGGGAAGGGTGAAGACAATGTTACTGAGATCACTACAACCACTTTGTGTCTACTCGATAGGCTTATAACTACTGGTCCATTTGTGACCACAGCATCTTAACTTGGTAACTGCCAAAGTGTTTTTGCTGAATGCCAACAACAAATACTGAAACACAAGAGACAAGACTTGCACAGATGCAGTGCCATCTGTAAGTATTGCAAAGAGGAAACATTATGTCTTCTTTTTGCGCTGTACTCCCAACAGTTTGTAACAATTACTGGGGTCAAAGTAGAGATTCTCAGCATTAATTCAATGTTGTTGTTTTTTTTCAGTTTAGAAATGACAATCTCTACTTTAACCTCATAGTAATTGTTTGATTTCAAATCCTAACTGTTGGGAGTATAGAGCTAAAAAAAATACTCCAATACAGTTGAACCTCGAGATACGAATTTAATCCAAGTCAAAACATTCGTATCTCAAAAAAAAAAGAAAAAGGGTTCGTGTGCAGGCGGCTGCCAGTTCTCGCGCGCGGCTGCCACTTCTCGCGAAAAAAAAGGATTCGTATCTCAAATTTTCATTCGTATCTCAGAGCACAAATTCTACGAAATTTCAATTCGTAACTCAAAGCATTCGTATATTGGGACATTCGTATCTCGAGGTTCCACTGTACGTCCAATACTTATGGAGGGCACTGTATAAAGACTCAAATGGTTACTTTACTTACTTTAAAAGAATTAAAAAAGCAGCAGGCTCCACATCAGGGATGTGAATCTCAGACTCTCCTTCTGCAAGGTCTCCATAAAACATGGCACCAAAAACAGAGCTGCCTACTGCCAACACATACTGTAAACACAAGAGGAACAGCAATCTATTTCAATGCCCATGCTTGCATTATCCTTCCTTGAATCCGGTTTTTTGGTTGCATGTTAGGAAAAGCTTAACATCTGCAAATTATTCTTCCCATCCAAACATTGTTTTTTTGGGGTATTTTATGTGAAATACATAAGAGGATTGAAGTGAATGCCGTTGGCTAAATTAACGTGTATAGACAGTCTGATACGGCGCAGGCTACACAATAAAATCACGTGACTGGCACAGGTGAAAGAAACCCTCTTACCTTGTGTGCTGGAACTTTCTGTGATTCACCGGGGGGACCCACAATGAAATGAACATCGGCCATGTGTTCGTTATTGAACATTAAGGCATTCCTAAAACAGACAAATGAAGACATGCAACTGGCAGTATTTGCGAATGCTTTTAGACATCTCTTTTTGCAACATAATTTCCATAAATTAGGACATATGACATTTTTAGGCAAGAGGCGACTATGATTATGCAACCTTTCGGATGTACAATCACTATAATTGAATTGAAAGAGCGTTTAAAACGTTCCCGTACCTTTCTCGCAATGTGGGATGTGTGGACTGCCAGCTGGTTGTCTCAACGTTGTTGTTGATGTTCTGCTGGGCGGCAGTAGTAGTGGACACGGTCAACGTCTGGGGGACCTGAACGATGCTCTTCTTGCTGGCAGCAGTCACTGCGGCGCCGTGGCTGTTCGGGAGGTTGGTGTTTATGCTTGCAGGGCACAGTTCTGCAGCCATCTTCTTCTTCAAGGACAAAGTCACGATTTCATAGCATATTGGCAGCTTGCCAGATTGCTTCGCACTCTTTTTAGTTCTTTTTAGGGTTTCTGGAAGCAAAAGGAAAAATGTAAAAAACGTCATGATCGGCCATAAACGCAATCTGAGGGTGCCGGCATCGGCAAACAAATCCACCTGTCAACCTTTCGACAAGGCGAAGTGCATTTTATTGGCAATTGTAGTTTTAAAAAAAAATATAATTCAGTTTTCAAATGAATAATTCCACATAACTAGTTGTTAAGAAATGTATTGCCATTTCCGTAATTGGTCGACTACAGTATCAACCAACACTCGTACGCACCCTGGAAGTACCTGAACAGCAACATCAAGTGCCCGTCCAGAGGAAATATTCCAAAGCGGTTACTCATCACTCATTCTCGTCGCATCCCTGAAGTAAACCATAACGACATCCTTCCAAAACACTCGTCTCCGCGTTACAACCCCCGACTAAACTACACAATGGAGCATACTAAGCACAGGTCCGCTACATAGCACTTAGATCAAACAGTATATACTGTACGCGTAGCGGGAGTGGAGTATAATCATGTATGTCGGTACTGTAGTTTAGTGTCCTGACGGACGCCCAGGTCCAGGTTGACAAATCAGACCCGGAGATGCCTGCGCGTCATGAGCCCGGAGGCCCCTCCCCAGCGGATCTCTCTCTCTCTCTCTCTCTCTACAAATGGAGACCGATACGGCGGAGTTTCAACACGACCATATTGTTGACAAGCGTTCAACTCACCGCTTCCGAGTGTCCCAATAAATCATATGTTTCAATTGATGCATTGCTCTATCTAATTAGGCCCCAGATGGTGTTATCTATGTATGTATTTTGAAAGTATAAGATGGAACAGTATAATAATCACCAGTAAATATCCGAGTTATTTTAGACCATACTTGAGCAACAATTAATTTGCGGGCAGTGGTCGCCAAACGGACGTTGTTTGTAATTGCGTTCTGTGTAACATCTGCAACGAAGTGCATGCGTAATTATCAAAATCTATTTAAATATATGAACACAAGTGTAGAATTCATTTAATTTTGTTTCAATGTTCATCATTTGAAGATAAAAATGCTGCTCCACAATCCGTGCGTTTTGAAGATCACGAAGTGCCTGCTGAATCTCGGCTGAAATTATTTAGTAATCGTACATTCGAAGTGATGTCAACCTTAGCGTTTGATTCACACTATTTCAATCCGACCCTTGACTAAAAAGACAAATATTTCCCTTACCGATGTGCAGAATGGCCGATTGACAGAGAATAACACATTCAGGTTTGGTTACTGGACGCTTGGTCGCAGCCAGAAGCCATGTTAAATTGGAGGACTTGGTAACGGGAGGGGGGTTGGGCTTACCCAGTCCGGCTTCCCTGGCTTTCCAACAGAGGGCCCCGGCGCTGCTAAATGGAGGCGGTGTGGGCTTAGATAATGACTGATGTCGAAAGAGGCTTTTAACCTACTTCTAACCCTAACTCTACATCTAGGCAGGCAAAGTGTTGTTATCATTATCTATTGCAAAGTCATACAGAAGAAACATGAAAATAAACAAAATGTGCTCAAACCTATCACAACAAAACTATGAAATAGTTGATTAGGGAATAGGCAATTAGCCACTTCTAACCAGAACTCTCACTCTTTCATTGGCACATCCAAGGCATTCAGTAGTTTGACCATAGTTTAGGGACGTTTTTATTCTCAAGAGGAGAAATGACAAATATATGTTATGTATATTTGTGTTTGTATATCTACTGTAGACATACTTCTTAAACAGCTAAACACACAGCATATGAATGAGTAAACAGTCAAAGAAGAGCTAATAGTCAGGTTATTTGGAAATTTAAATTGTGTCCATATTGAAGACCTTGATTAGTTCATAATTGAAGTTGGTGTCTGACTCAGCGATATGATTTTGCCACATGAAGTGGGATGACTGATGTTTCAAGCAAGTAAGACGCTTCTCTCATGAATGATTCCATAGGCATCTGTGATAGCGTGATAGCCTGGTGACAATAGGCTGGTGAGGGAATTATCTTGTTCCATGCTAACAATCTCTGCCGGTAGTTGCCTCAGTATTTTGTATTTCGGGGGCAAGGCAGAACGTTTAAACCAAGTGACACACACACACACACATACACACACACACACACACACACACACACTATTCACTTCACTTTACTTTATCATGTAGTTTGTTTAACCCTAACCCTTTAAAATCACTTTCAGTTTCAGCTTAATGCAGAATTTCCTGTTAAATTGTTCCACATGCTAATTGAGTTCTCTGAGATGCTTGAAGCTTCATTTTCTGTTATGAATGTCTGCTTCAATAATGTGTGAAATCAATAATTACATACAATGTAAAAAATAAAAGATGGTCATACTGTATAGAAAACATACCTGGCCTATGGCAAGGTTACGTTTGGTAGTCTATAATCCTTATAGTGTTGTCAGTTGAAGCATTTTATTTGGGCTTATTCTGTAATTACTGGGAGTGCAAGTTTGTAGGATGGAAGTATTTCACCTTCCAACTAGATGGTACTGGCCCTGGCTCACTACCCGACCGGGCATGCAACCTTGGTCTGACACCACTACCCGTGGAGAAAAGTCCCCATAGAGCAGCACTGCTCCATAAAACAGACCTAGATTCTCCCTGAACTCTGTGAGGATTTGGCCAATTTCTTTTTCCATGTTGTACTTCAAAAAGAGGCCCCCTGTGGAATCATATTTCTCGTATGAACTCTACCTACTGTATGGCCTTGAGCAAATGTCAGTCTAACCTTTTTGCTTTTCAACTTGCCCCTTTGGTAACCTGTTGGGAGTAACAGAGCTGCTACACAAACAAAGTGCCTGAAATAATTTGTGTAAATCCTTTTTTAACACTTTATAGTATGGTAATAGAATAGAATAGGACAACATATGGTACCAGTATGAAGAACTAACTGATTAACAGAAATACAGTTAACCTAATTGTATTTGGAGGTATCGGATGTTGTAGACAAACCCCCTTTCGAAGATAAGATTTGACAGAACATGAAACATAAAAGTTCAACATCAGGAATCGCCTGAAGTGTTTTGCCTGAAGTGTTTTGCCTGAAGTGTTTTGCAGTTAATTTGCGCCTTTTCTTCTCCATGCATTTTTTGCGACCCTGTTGACTATTTCCAATAAAACGTTTGATTGTCTGGTGGTCAAGACTCAATAGTTTGGCTATTTCAAGAGTGTTGCATCCATCTGAAAGGCATGTTACAACTTGTGACTTTTCAGTGTCAGTTAAATCTCTTTTTTGACCCATTTTACCTGAGGTAATGAAGCTGCCTAATAATTCCGCACACTAAAACTCACTTTTCCTTTGTTAAACATTCAGGTTTGAGATTCAGTGACATTTTGGGGATTGACTGAGAGCATTGTATTTGTTCAACAATAAAAATGTATCCTGAGGGATACAATTTGCCTAATAATTGTGCACGCAGTGTAGATGATTTGACCACTTTGATATGTTGAGTTACCTCTTGGTGTATCTGCTCTGCACAGATTTAGCTGCAACATAGGCGGAGAAGTAAATGGGAAAGTAAAGTGTTCAGACTTGTCAAGGGGAGTGGGCAAATTAGCCATTCCACATCAATTATTAACAGGCAAAACTAGACACTTTCATGACAGGCACAGCAGTAGGCAGAGATAATCCCCCGTACGACACATTCTCTACAAATATGTGGAAGTAGGCTTCTCGCATAACTAAATTCTGTGTATTCCCTAAAACAGTGGTTCCCAAACGTTTTCAATGTTTGATTACTTTGATAACTAATTTGACAGATGTAATTAATATAAATACTTTTTGGCATACCTTCTGACACCGTATGTAGAAGAGACGGGAGGAAAACGTGGGCTATTATTAGAATTACATGTTCATTACCACTGCTCTGTCTGCTTTCCCGCTTTGTGACAGTGCCATTGTAAAAACATAAATTAGAATAATTAAAATTACATACAAATTAATATCAGCTAACAAATGGAGCATGTGCAGACGCAGATATGAGCTACTGTAATAACACATTAAGCCTATTCATTAAAACTGCTCAACGTCGCCCCCTGGGGTCTGTTTTGTTGAGGTGAAATACTTGTGTGAAACAGTCAAGTTGATTTGCTGCTGCTGTCACGGCGCCCATGTCATTCATCCATGAACCTTTAAACACTGACCTACTGTCGGCCTACATCCATGAACCTTTAAAGACTGACCTACTGTAGGCCTACATCCATGAACCTTTAAAGACTGACCTACTGTAGGCCTACATCCATGAACCTTTAAAGACTGACCTACTGTAGGCCTACTTTCATGACAAATTTGCTACTCTCTCTCTCTCTCTCAGACCCTTGCCTGTACATCCCTCGTTTCGCCCATATGCTGGAGTTTGGTGAGAAGACCCATGAGGTGTCCATGACGGCTCTGCGGCTGCTCCAGAGGATGAAGAGGGACTGGATGCACACAGGACGCAGACCCTCAGGGCTGTGTGGAGCAGGTACGTCGCTGTTCAGACCCTCAGGGCTGTGTGGAGCAGGTACGTCGCTGTTCAGACCCTCAGGGCTGTGTGGAGCAGGTACGTTAGACGTGAAATGGGTATTGAAGCTACAATTGTTCAGATATCCTGGCCAAAAATGACAAGGTGAAATCTTCTGCATTGAATTAGACAGCTAGAACTGTCACTCTCATTGAGAGAGAGACTTAAACTTGTCCGGGCCTGTTTAAAATATCGTCACAGAGAGACAACACAATTGAAAAGCTGTACACAGTAACGAGCTTATTCCGCGCTATCACCTAGAGACTTGCCCTCCACTCTAGAGCAACGCCGCTGAGCCCAGCAATCGCAAATCCTCATGTGAAACATCTGGAGACGGCATGTGTTGCGTGCGTGTTGCACGTGCGTTGACTGCTCACCGTGTCGTTCTCTCTATCCTCCTGCAGCCCTGCTGGTGGCTGCACGCATGCACGAGTTCCGACGCACGGTGAAGGACGTGATCGGAGTTGTGAAGGTGTGTGAGGCGACCCTTCGGAAGAGGTGAGAGTTACAGATGTTTCTGTCTTAGATAGATAGATAGATAGATAGATAGATAGAAACTTTATTTATCCCAGGGGGAAATTCAGGTTCCAAGTAGCGTACAGACATAGAGGTATCACACATAACATACACATACAACATACAACATCAGCAGGATTGTAAACAGGCGAGGTGCAGTTGTAAACGTCTTTGCAGTTAGGTGAGGTGCAAAAAGGTCTTGTCTGTATTCCTACTCTAGGCAAGGCTCACAATTCATTGTGATCCACCAGGATCACTCTCTTCACTTTGCTTCCATGGCAACACCCCCTGGCCTCTCATGAACCCCTTCTCCACAGTGGTACCAACGCTGTGCGTGCCAGGGCGTGCCAAGGCCAAGTGCTTTTTCCACAGTCACTTCCGGGCCTCAACACACTCTGTGTGACCTGAACCTGTTGGATAACCACTGTTTGACATGTTGTTATTGTCTCTTTTGTAGTTTCCCGCCACACAAACGTAAATAAGGTGGAGATCAGACTACGGGGCGGGATTTCAAAGGCAAGCTGTGGAAATTCAAACAGGCTTCTTCACTTGAGAAGGCTCGAGGCGCAGGGTTTTGAGCACTCGCTGACCACAAATTAGCACCGCTATGTAAACCTAATCTAAAACCTCTTGTTAGCTACAAGTATCTAAAGGTTGATTTGGCTATAATGCTAATACCATACCGTTATAAATTGGTGGGGAGATATTACTTTTAAACACTAGTCGCTCCATGCTTTCATTTTTCATATGCTGTAGTACAGTGAACATGTCATGTGTGGCTTCTTTAAGGTTAGGGGTTCCTGGTAGATACAGTCAGTGATTCTTACCTATGGCCACCCAACTCCACCTTTCTTTCTTTTGCCCAGATTGACAGAGTTTGAGGACACTCCTACCAGTCAGCTAACGATCGATGAGTTTATGCGGGTGGACCTAGAGCAGGAGTGTGACCCCCCCTCTTTCACTGCTGGCCAGAGGAAGGTCAGGATGCAGCAGGTACGTGTCCTGGCACTGGCAGGTCGGCCTGAATGGATGCTAATCGATGTTCACAGCACACAGGATGCTGTTCACACACAGGATGCTGTTCGCACACGGGATGCTGTTCACACATAGGATGCTGTTCACACACAGGATGCTGTTCACACACGGGATGCTATTCACACACGGGATGCTGTTCACACACAGGACGCTGTTCACAAGCATCGGATGAAGACAAGTTTCATTATTGTACCTTTTTCATAGGAAGCTTTGCTTGTTTGTTAATTGATAAAGTGACTGGAGCCTAAGTATTGGCCACCCTTTAATGTCCTGAAGTTACTTGGACAGTATGTTTATTGAGTGTGGTAACCCCAGAATTTATGTAAAGCATTCATTTGTTTTTATTTGTTGGATGCTTATTTTTAGCTATTTTGTGTGTACTATGTATTCATGTAAGTCATTAGGGCTTTAGTTTCTATTGCATAACCCATGTTTTGGCCAAGACACTTTCTCACTGTCACTCTCTTTGTTTAGCTTGAACACGAGTTAGCCAAGAAGCTTGACGAAGTTCAAGGTAGGTTTTGCTTTTTCCTAGTGCATGGTAATAGTTGTGGCCTCAATGTAGGGTTTCATCAGCCTGGAATGTATTAACGGGCAAAAACAAATACACAAATCAACTGATGTTTACTGCAATTGACACTCAGATGTTATCAAGAATCAGTGACTATATAGAAAGTAAAAAAAAAAAAAAAAAGAATCAGTGACTATCTATAAATACATGTGAGTGCTCCTATAGTATGTTATTAAAACATTGTAGGACAGGATTGAGTATTAGGATGTGTAACACTTGAGTTGTCTCAAGTTAACAATCTCTGACCCACCCCCTGCCCTCAGGTGAAATCTGCTCCTACAGAGATGAGATTGAGACAGAGTTGGAGAACAGTAGACCAAAACTCAGAGGAATGTATGCTGCCTATGCCAAAGAAATAGGTGAGTGTGTGTTTATCAGGGGTGTAACAGTTCAACAAGGCTATGGTTAGGTTCGTAGAAATAGGTGAGTGTGTGTTTATCAGGGGTGTAACAGTTCAACAAGGCCGTGGTTAGGTTCGTACCGCGGTTGTGGGGTCACTAGAGCTTTAAACAGACCTAAAAATTCAAGCCCGAACCGGAGAGTCTGAGGGCGTACCCTAATGCCAGTGGGGCTGACAACTGGCATTAGGGCTGACGGGCTGACAACTTTAGGGCTGACTGGCTGACTGGCTGACAATTCTGGGTTCAGTCTTCTAGCCTACATTGAGAGCGTCAGTTCCTATTAAATAGCCTAAATGTATAACATTTCAAATGTACTCTAATTGCTTATTACAAAGAATAGCTGTGTTTACTGACAGTCTAAGAAAAACGGAATGCATAGACTACAGTACAGTAACATCGCAATGCACCGTAATAGCAGCTGTACTCATAACTATTACTACTAACTAACATTTAGATGGAAGTCGACTGGAACATGTTTGATGACTGTTTTACCAAAGTTACATTTGGGAACAAATGTTAAAATCTTTGGAAACACTTGAAGGTGTAATGGCTGTAGTACGCAGGCAGAGGACTTGAAAGCACGACTCGGGAACAAAAACTGAAATCCAAAAGAATAGCCTTTAATAGCAAAAGCAGGGGTCGGCACACAGGTAGGCAATCAATGCGTAGGCAGATAGTCCAATAAGGAGTAGGCAAAAAGCCTGCTGATGGTGAACCCAATCTGAAAGTAAAAACCATTGAATTAAAGCTGAGAATCTCGACTTTGACCTCATAGTAATTGTTCGACTTCAAATCCAAACTGTTGGTAATATGGAGCTAAAAGAAGACGAAATGCTTCCTCTTTCCAATAAGTATGTATATGTATACTTATGTACATCCATATAACCCTCTTCACCTCTGGCCCCCAGACCCCATGGATGACGTGCTGTCCCAGGCCTCCTGCTCCAGCCCCAGAGAGGTGGACCATGACGACGAGGAGTTGGAAGCGGCTGCCCTACACCTCAACCAGGACTTCCTCTGCCAGGTCATCCAGGGGGAGCAGGAGGGGAGCCAGCCAGAGGCCGCGAAGGAGGGAGGAATAAAAGGGACAAAGGAAGAGGGGGTGGAGGCCCAGCCTCTGCCCAAACACCCGACCCTGGCCTCCATCTTGGGGCCCCTGCCCAGCGCAGCCAGCTTGGCCCTCAGTGAGTCCATCCTGGAAAGCATCGCTGAGGACAAGGACAGTGGTGAGTGGCTCACTAACTTTAACCTAACTTTAAGACATGGTTTTTAATGACTTGATTGGTAAAGTGTTGTTGTTGTTTTCTCTACAAAGAACTGCCTCAAAAGAATTCTCTTGACAACAAAATAAAAAGTGAGCCCCCCCCCCCACCCCCCTGTCTCGAATACATGCCCAGATCCAAGCAATGGCAAAGCAAGCTTTCTCTTAGAGGAGACGTTTGAGTGGAACCAGACGTGTTTTTATGCTTACCTCACCTGGTTCACCTGGCTGATGTCCATCTCAGTGACATTCTCCTTTTGTTTCATGAGTTGAAGGTTTTCTCATTTGATAAAGAAGTGTATGAAGCTTCTTCAGAAGGAGGGAAGCCAGAAGCTTTTATCTTCAGAAGCTTTTCTATTGCGCATTTCAATCAAGGAAACCCAAAGTTCTCTCTGTGGAGATCTCTCACCGCTTTTTTCCAGAGCTCTCACCACACATCCATAATTTCGGTGAAGAGTTGAGGAATCATTTAGACATGACTTAACCGCCTCTTCCCAGTAGGTGTTTAACACATTTCATCAGATATTCCTTTGGCTTAAATGGGTTCTATATTTTATTTAACATACCGGATTGATGTGATAGCCGGGATCTGCCTAGAGAAAGGGCACTGCATCTGCTGACATTAGATTTTTAGGTCCAATACCGATGGTGATTTAAATTCACAGATAACCGATATATCTGATATAGAATATGGAATATATAGAAATAGAATATAAAAGTCAAAAGTAGATTAGTTGTAGTGGTGGATGTCAAGGCTTCACCCTGCTTTGCTTGGTACAAAGCTGAGTGTGAGATTCTGAGACCGGTAATGCAAGAGTAAAAGTTGTCTTGTAATCATATTTGTATTGTAAACAGGACGCACCTCTTTGGCTATGTTCAGCCCCAGGACCTGTAAACACACAGCTTTATTGGCTTGGCCTTTTGCAGAGATACATCTCCCTCCCACACACGGAAATATGGGCGTATCAGTGTCCTGGTCGATTAAAATCCCATTCTGTGTGTCTGTGTGTTTGTCAGGGAGTGTTTGCCCGTGCCTGTGTGTGTCTGTTTGAATCTTTGTGACTGCATTTTTACTGCATGTTTGTTTGTGTGTGTGTGTGTGTGTGTGTGTGTGTGTGTGTGTGTGTGTGTGTGTGTGTGTGTGTGTGTGTGTGTGTGTGTGTGTGTGTGTGTGTGTGTGTGTGTGTATTGTGTGCCTCCCTGTGTCTGTGTGTTAATGCGTGTGCTTGTGTACGGTCTGCCAAACACACAAACACACTCATCAAAGCTGACGTTGTGGGGCCAGTCTCTGCAGGCTGTCTACAGTAGGTGGGGCCAGTCTCTGCAGGCTGTCTACAGTAGGTGGGGCCAGTCTCTGCAGGCTGTCTACAGTAGCTCTGTGGACTCTCCATTTTTTCCAGTCCCAACATTACCCCAGAATCTTGGCAACACAAAGTGCATCTGCCCTCCATAGACACTCTGTAATGAGCCAAAACGACGAGACAGTCTTTGATCCCTCTGCCTATTTGAAGCAGATACTTTTCCCAAGACACCTTTAACTCCTCGGAGACAAATCAAGTTGCAATTAGTTCATGCTGATGTCATCAAAATGTGGATGACACACAAGGGCAGGTGGTGAAGTGTCTGAAACGAGAGACAAGGTGAGGAACACAAAACAAACGGGAAACAAAAAATGAATCACATGAAACACAGACGAACATAAACCAAGAAACCGGACGAGACGTTACAGACGCACTTATCAGACAAGCTTAGATGTAGGCAGTGATCTAAACTTGACACAGTTAATATCAAAGCCCATGGTTTCCACCAATCAGAAACAGTCTTTATGCGTACTCCCCCTGTTTCAAGGTACCCCAAAGTGATGGGACATATTTATCAAATGTCCAAATTAATGGATGTTTCGTATTTGGTTGACAATTCTTTGCATGCAATAACTGCCTGAAGTCTGCGACCCATTGACCACACCAGGCGCTGGGTATATTCTCTGGTGATGCTCTGCCAGGCCTGTACTGCAGCCATCTTCAGTTGTTTGTTTTGAGGTATTTTTGCCTAAAATCTTATCAGGAAATTAAATGTATGTTCAATTTAACAACAAAAGTTGTTACAGTATGGCAGTATGTTTTGGGTCATTGTCTTACTGTATGCTGAAGCGCCATCCAATGAATTATGCTGTAAATCTTGGGTAGATCCTTTTTTCTCCAAACTTTCCACTTGCAATCACTCTGGTACATGATAATATTTATCTTATCTGTCCACAAGACCCTTTTCCAGACCTCTGTGGGCTTTTTAGGTACTTTTTAACAAACTGCAATGAAGCATCTGTAATTCGGCTGGTGACATATTCTGGTAGTCTCTTGGGGGCATGGGTAGAGGATCTTGTCGGAAGTAATGTACTTAAAAGTCCTTGAACATGTCTAGTTACCGCTGGTCGATCAAATATACATCTTGTGCCAGGTCTGGCTTGTGGCCATATGTAACAGGAAGCACTATCATGGCCAATGTCATTGCGTGAGGCTCTGTGCAGTGCCAGTCCCCCCTCCCCCGCCACCATTGTCCTCTGTTGGAGCCGAAAGGTGTGTTGACAGTAAAGGGCGATTGGCCGTGGCCTGACCTCCCACGGTGATGCAATTAGACAGCTGCTCCCCCTCCTTGCCCACCCTCTGCCAGTGACATCACAGCTGCGGCCCCGCTCAGCAGACTAGCCCGGTGTCTTAAAGGGACAGGCCCCCTTCCATGGGGCTGCTGCTGGTGTTGGAAACCCATGAAAACTCCATACACATAGTTACTGTTGTTTGAAGTAATTTTTCTCATAATGCATATGCACTGTTAAGTTTGCACAGCTGCGGGTGAAGCACCTTTTTTGTTTCATGTGAAATGTGAGTGGCTCAGCTGGCTGGCTGATTTCTAAAAACCTGTTTTCACTTTGTCATTCCGGCGTATTGTGTGTGGATTGATGGCAAATTCTTTTAATTTAATCAATTTTAAATTGAGTCTATAACACATCAAAATGTGGAAAAAGTGACGGGGTCTGAATAATTTCCGAAGCACTATATGACTCATACTACAATGATTATGATAATGTATTTATATAGCGATTTAAGTGCTCACAGCACGTTACATGGCGATAACATTGGAAACTACTGTCATCATAACCCCTGTAAAGCTACTGGTAAAAGTTTGTATGTTTATAATATGTAATTCTGTAACAACTCTTTGTGTTGATACTGTATCTGCCTAAATACAGGCTGTTGCATTATAACGGGAATGGTGGGGATTAATGGAAAACTATTTCCAAATGTCTCCAAAAACAAAATCCTTTCATCTTACCGCTAAGCCTTTGTCCAACAATTATGCCCTAAAAGCCATCAAATGATAATCCATGCTCCATTATTATTAGATGTTAAATGGTTTTTGTTCTGTCTCTCTATTTTCAGATGACAAGTCAGAGAGTGGAGAGCTGGACCTGGATGGTATTGACGATAAGGAAATCGACAGGGTGCGTTCCTTCTCACTCTCAGTGTTTGAGATAAGGACACTTATAGAGCAGATCATGAGGCTTCACACAAGCTTCCCTTTCAGAAGTTACTACTTGCAATTGAGAGCTTTGGGAATATTATAAGGTGAAAAAAAGATGATCCTACCTCCCTGGATGAGAACCTACTAAAACTGATGTCCCTCCTTCCTTCCTTCCTTCCTTCCTCCCTGCAGTATATCCTCAATGACAAAGAAGTCAGCACTAAGACAGAGCTGTGGATGAAACAGAATCAAGAGTATCTGAAGGAACAGAAAGGTGAGACGACAACACTTCATACACGTTTTTAGAACGTACATACGTAAATATACAATGGCATTCCCAGGTTCATGTTAGCTGACTAAAATGTAGGGATTGAACCACATTTTTTATATCCTTTTTACAGAATGAATTTAAAGAGGGTTTAGGGTACACTGGGATGATGTACACCGCTTCTTGGGATCCACTTCAGCTCAGTCTATGGGATTAGTTTTTTAATTCGCCTTTCAATTCAATAGATATACATACCCCTGAATAGCGTGAAATATTGAAATGTAAATTCACGATGGCACGTTTATATATAATGTCATTAATTATTATAATAATACTGTCTCTGACATTGAATGTATTTTAATGTACTGTCTCTGACATTGAATGTATTTTAATGTTCTGTCTCTGTCATTGAATGTATTTTAATGTTCTGTCTCTGACATTGAATGTATTTTAATCTTCTGTCTCTGTCATTGAATGTATTTTAATGTACTGTCTCTGTCATTGAATGTATTTTAATCTTCTGTCTCTGTCATTGAATGTATTTTAATGTACTGTCTCTGTCATTGAATGTATTTTAATGTACTGTCTCTGTCATTGTTTCAGAAAAAGAGGAGAGGATAGCTAAGGAAAAGGAGCAGGGGACATACAAGGAGAAGGTGAGCATAGATGATGGAGATGGTGCGTGCGTGCATGCGTATTTTATTTGGACATTATATGATTTTCCCCCAATACTTTTGGAGCCCTGAAATAGGGGGAGTATGCTTTAAATGGTGAACCCAATCTGAAAAAAAACCCTGTTGAATTAAAGTTGAGAATTTCTATTTTGACCCAATAGTAATTGTTTGATTTCAAATCCAAACTGTTGGGAGTATAGAGCTAAAAGAAGACACAATGCTTCCTCTTTCCAATACTAATGGAGGGCTGATTTAGCTTGCTTCACGCAATGGAAACCAAAAGTGCAAACTCCACACAGCTCAAATACCTGTTGTGCCTCCTGCCCTCAAAAATGATCTTCTAACCGTTGCCTTTTTCCACCTGCAGCCCAAGAAGACCTCCAAGAAACGCGAGCCCATTCGTGCCAGCACGGCCGGCGAGGCCATCGAGAAGATGCTGGAGCAGAAGAAGATCTCCAGCAAGATCAACTACGACGTGCTCCGCGACCTCAACAGCAAGGGCAACGGGAACAGCAGCCCCACCAGGCCGGCTGTCGACGCTTCCCCTAGCAGCTCTGGACGCAAGAAGCTGACGCGCCGCAAGAAGCAGCCCAACAAGACCAACCTGGGCCTGGCCGTCAACGCTAGTATGATGGGCAAGAGGTGAGGAACCTGAACAGTGGAGGGTTTTAATTGGTGTGGATAAGGATGATATTTGAAAGGAATAATAATCCTTGTGATGTTTGAATGTCAGCGGCCTTCTTCGGACGTTTGAAGGTTCAGTCGCTTTAGACGGACAACTCACACTTTGAGGATAATGGTTTTTATTTTGTGTAAAGGCTCTGAGTTGACTGACAGCTGAGATGACACAAGAGTGCGATGACAACAATAGCAACCATGGCTGTGTCTTAATCCAAATGTAGCTGCCTGCTGCCTCTTTGTCTCCAAAGTCATTATTCTTCCAAAGTATCGTTTTTGTCTGAAGGTAACTGAAAAGATAAAAGAAAAAATTGATTTGAGACAGATTTCAAGGTAGCCGCTACATAATAGTGTTCGCCCTTCATTCACGGAAAAGACCTGATTGTTGTTGCTTGGCAGAAAATTGAAGATTTCACGAGAGTTACATCTTTTAGATGAGTTGCTAACCCCTTACAAATGCACCAAATGTAAACTCACTGGATAACTAACTGGCTGTCTTGCATTACAGTTTATCTAAAGTCAAGCTGACAAACTCATTAGCTGAACTGTGAACACAGCCAGCCAGTTAGCTTTGCTTAATTTGAACCGAATGTAATAGCCGTTACCTCAAAAACAGACTCGGATTTCTCAGTGTTCAGTTATACTCTGACTGTAACTGGCTCTTTCTCGCTCCTCGGCCGATACTCAAAGTTCAGAACTCTTTCTCAACAACATCACGACACGACCACATATCTATGGCCTTGAAGACAGTGGACACCAACTGTGGTGTAAAGGATGTTAAGTCCGACACCTTAGTCGCATGCCGTCACCCACCCCTTCTTCTCCTCCGGCTGCAAACACCCCTCGCTCCCACACCCCGCACTGCATGCTGAGATTTAGCTCCTCTGTCCAATTAATCTTCCAGCAGAACTCCAAATGTCCTTGTGAGAAATGTAATGAACTAGGAGCTCATGGATCAGTGACAAGAAGGCAGATGAAGAAGAAAAAAAATTGCAATCTTTCTCAATCATGCCCAATCATGCCCAAGACCACATAAATGATCATGATCAAATTCTGAATCGGTAATGAAAATTAGGCACGGCTGGATAAATTGCATACCCCCTCCCCCTCCACTATTGGGGCTCAAGGGTCTGCTATCTTATGCTCCTTCCAACTAGACCCCCCTGTGGGCCTAATTTTCTCATCAATGCAGAAGCTGGGTTTTAATTACATTTAATTACATTTTCGCTGCAGCAATGGCAGCCATCCAAGTGCAGATAGTACTGGTGGAACCGCTGCACTTCTGCCTATTCAGTATGTTCACTGATTGCACATACAGGTGTACAATATGTGCTTTTTTTTTAAATTAGGCTCTCAATAACATCTCCTTCAGATCTAAACATCAAGATTAAACCAAGAAAAAGCCAGTAGGCCTTCAGTACATTTTTAGATAGAAAGAGAATTGTGCCTTTCATTCGCTTTCAGTGTTGTCACATTGTTGGCAGCATCTCCTCCCCAGTCCCATCACTGCTACCTGAATTTCTACCAACACCGATTCCCAGTATGTGGTCAGCTTTGTGGGGGAAGGTGAGCGGCATATGACAATGCG
Source organism: Argentina silus (assembly GCF_951799395.1). Classification (NCBI taxonomy): domain Eukaryota; kingdom Metazoa; phylum Chordata; class Actinopteri; order Argentiniformes; family Argentinidae; genus Argentina; species Argentina silus. The sequence continues at coordinate 3,066,742 of NC_139671.1, forward strand.
GAACAAATCTGAAAGTGAACTAGAGTTTTAGTTCCAGTGCCGCAGTGGATCCAAGCCTCCTGCTGGAGTGTGGAAAAGAGACTGGTCAGGCTTAGTAGCAGCACCCTGAAACCTGTGTTAACAGAGCTATTTAATTATTTATTAATTATTTTACTCATAGCTGTATTCTGCCATTGTGATAATATTTACCTCACTGTTTTCTTGCAGGCTTCGTCCACTCATATCTTCCACACCTAAAAAGAAGAGAGCTGCTTCCCAGGTGAGCCTCAGCCCACATGAAAATGTTGTATATGGTTTTGATGCTATGGTTCCCTGTACTCATCCAGCTAGCTTTTGGTCAGTGGGTCAGCAGTCAAATCAAATCCAGCTTTATTGATATTGTACATTTCATACAATGCACTTGAAAAAAACAAAGAGAAAATAAAAACACAAGACAATAAAGGAGGACAATAAAGGTATCACAGCCATGGAAGTTTAAACAGTGAATGCAAAGACCAAGTGAGGACAGTAGAGGGTTGTAGAGACTAATGCAAGGTCATAAATAAATAAATAAATAATAATAATAATAATAACTAAAATGTAATAAAAGGGGATAAGATAAAAGACTAAAAGCCCTGTAAGTAAACCAGGTTAAAAAGGTGCGCCTCTTAAAAATGTCCACAGTTTTTTGGCCCACCTCATGTCCTCTGGCAGGCTCAGGCTGTTCCAGCGGCTGGTGGCATTATGACTAAAAGCTGCCTCTAAACGCTGCCTCTAAACGCTGCCTCTAAACGCTGCCTCTAAAAGCTGCCTCTAAAAGCTGCCTCTAAAAGCTGCCTCTCCAGTCAACTTTATATCAGTGCTAAGGTAACATTGGGTAAACATTTGGCCGGATTAGCATCGGGCTTCCTGTTGCTCATCACAGGAGTTGGCATGTTCACAGTCCACCCAGTGAGCTTCGCTGAAAAGGCCTCGCACAAGAGCCTGGCGGGGGTCAGCTGCCAGTTGCCAGGCAACCCAGTGCCACCCCCCGGGAGCTAAAGAAAGGCCTCTAATTGGTTGGATCCTGGTGTGCAGGGAGAAGGTCTTATGTAACTCAGCCTATATTCAGGGAAGGAGAAGGAAAGAAATGGAGGGAAAGACATGAATTGACCCTAGTGTTTTGAAAGTAACCAATAAAGCTGACATTGGAAGCCACATCGCTGTGTGTGTGTGTGTGTGTGTGTGTGTGTGTGTGTGTGTGTGTGTGTGTGTAAAATAATACAAAATGTGTTTTGTTCAAGCAAATGGTAACAAAATATTTTTTTTAAAACGGTTCTTAAAATGTATTTTGAAAAAACATTTTCAAGTAGTAGGTAAGAAGATTTAGTTTTTACGTCTTTAAGTAAATATATATATGTGACAGCCGGGGCTCGAATCCAGGTCTCATCTCAGCCCTTTGACTTCCTCCCTTGTGTAGAGACCTATAAGCAACCAGAGTGGCTTCTGGCGACAACACACTTGCATGCAAATGCATGTGAGAGCATCTTTAGTCCCTAAGTGCAAACCAGGCTAGTCAACATCTGTGTGTCATGGGGCGCCTGCCGTCTGCGCTTTGAGTGACAGTCTACTCACTAACACAACAAAATGTGGGAAAAGTGAAGGGGTCTGAATACTTTCCGAAGGCACTGTACATAAAGGAATTCTCCATAAACTCCCACACTATCTTACATCCCTTGTCTTGAAGACCTATTGTAGCACTCAGAACACTCAGAGACACGAGTCTCAAGATTGGTTAGTCCTCAAGGTCCCACGTGTCTCCTCTGAGCTGGGTAGAACTGCCTTGAGCCATTGTGCTCCTCGGGCATGGCATGACCTGCAGGATACACGAAGACTTCCTGCTTTAGTATCATTGGGCCATTTTAGGAACTTGATTAAGGATTGTTCTGTCTTGTTCTAATTGTTCTGTCTTGTTCTAATTGTTCTGTCTTGTTCTAATTCTGATTCAAGACTGTCTTCCATTCATCCCTCTTTGTACTGCCTCTCTGCTTTGTTTTCCTTTTGTCCCGACTCCCCTCCTTTCTCCGGTGCCCATCCCATAACCATTCACTTTTTCTAAAGGATAAAGCACATGATTTGACAACAGCAGGGTTGAGTGCCCCCAGGCAGATGACCGCTTTCACACTCAAAACTCTGGTTGTCTCCTAGGTCACCCCCAACATCACCCCGGCTGCAAACCCTGCTAGGATTGCCCCGTCTACCCCACCCGCCCAACTCTGCCAGCTTCCTACAGCGCCTCCACCAACCCTGGTGGAGAGTGGACCGGTGGCCTACGATGAGGCGGCGGAGGAAGAGGAGGAGGAGGAGGTGGAGGAGCCGTGTGTCAGCGCTTTGCAGCTTATGGGTGGAAACGGTGAGGGGCCATAAACAAACACACACACCTTCACACGCACACACACACACCTACGCACACGCACGCACGCACACACACTCACACACACACACACACACACACACACACACACACACACACCTACACAAAGAAACAGTGATGAGTCATAACACGTCAGTGCGGTGCAGAACTATAGAGAGAATCCATTGCACAATAGATGGCTAAAAACATCTAGTGTTTTCCTTGAATCATTGTTCCTCTGTATCATTGTTCCTCTGTATCATTGTTTATTTTTTTTCGGGACCCGTCATCAGGTATTGTATACCTGCTTTGCTGCTGTCAGTAACAGTAACATTTCTACCTTTTTTTTTTTTACAGAATATGGATGTGAAGCTGAGGAAGAGGAGGCATTCTAACCCTTTCTTCAGTGGCCTCTCGGTTGACTGGTGTTGGTTTGGGGAGAGGAAGAGGGGAGAGGAAAACAACATCCACAGGTCAGATGCAACGAGAGCAGAGACTTGTTGAAGAAGGGGTTTGGATCGTACTAAATGTATAAACCATCCTTTGAAAAGACTCAAGAGGCAGGCAGAGCAGTGAATGAAGAGAGGGGAAGGGCATATGCAGATTGCATGATATTCATGTGCGGCATCTAGGCTGTAGTAGCTACGGTGGGGCCCCGCCCCTTACCTATCTTGAAATCTGAACCAGGAAGCACTTACTTTTTTTTTTACGCTGAGCTCTCTGCTCACTCATGACTGAAATGGACATTTTGCCCTAGCTAGACATTTCAGCTTTTAATTTTTTATTCATTTGTAAACATTTCTAAAAAGATCACTTTAACATTATGGGATATTTAGTGTAAATCAGTTTCAAAACATCTCAATTAAATCTATTTTAAAGGTTGTAACACAACAAAATGTGAAAAACGTCCAGGTGGGTGAATGCTTACTGAAGGCACTGTATGTGGCTCAATGCCACAATGCCTTTACTATTCAATTGAACATAGAATTAGAATTTTTAGAAATGTCAATTTTGATCAAAAGTTTTGTAACCGAATGACCCTGATTTGAATTGGAAATGACATCAACTCTGCTTACCCCCATCCTTTTTTACCCCTGTCTTTTTATCTTTGTCGAAACGTCTTGGGTGATTGTCAAATGTATGTATTCACATATGCAGCTAAGTTACTTATTTGAGAGTTTTTTGAGAATGAAAATGAACCAATTAGTTAAAGCATCCATTTAGTACATTTTCTATCGGCCCCAAAGTCAACACACTGGTCACAAGTACACAATGAGTTTGTAAAACAACAGTTAACAACAGTTGGATTGCATATCCATATTGTTCGTAGCATGATCTAGACACAAGGATATGTTCTGAAGTAAATGCTGTTACCTGTACGTGTATTTATGATAATGTAGTCTCATGTAGCCTTAACTAGTCAAAATGGGGGACCCAATATGTCCATGGACCCAGGGTAGGGCAAGGACTCAGAGTAAGCTTTCGATTGGTACCACACTGTGTTGCTGAATAAGATTCATGTTTACATCATTGTAAAAAAAAAAAAAGTTTAAAAAAAAATTTTAATTAATAAAAAAAAAAAAAAAAGAATAGTTTACTAAATAGCTGACTTCTTTTTAGACATGTTGTTAGATTTTAGCTATCGTTGTATTTTAGCTATTTCATCTTGTTTATACTTATACAAAGAAGATGTTTTGATTATATCCAATTATGAATGAGTGTTAATAACTATCGTTGTACTGCAGTCTGTTTATACATGTTTATGTACTGTATGTAGTTTCACCTTGTGGCATTTTCAGATGGAATGAAATATTAGCCTGCTTTTGTGTTTTTGTATTTACCTAGTGCTCATTTTATGTTTTATTAATGTGCTGAAAATGATTGTAAACTCTTGTTCTGTACAATATTGTCTCTACATGACAATGTCACCAGCTTTTAGAGAGGATGTTTTCAAAGCTGATCCAGTCAACGAGCACACCCTCTCAATCACATACATTCCCTTTATATCGGTGAATAAAGCCATTTTAGTAACTACAGTGGTTCCGTGTGTGTTTTCTCTGTTTTAAGCTGTATTTACACTGCTGATACGCCATGAAAACCCATCACAGTGCCGTTGTATTACGCTGATAAAGTGATTGCATCACAATCAAAGAATACCGTGACAACGAAAATACCTGGAGACAAACATAGCGAGCATGTATAGAAAGCTCCATAGGATACTGTAAATACAGCTATTTTAGCTAGATGGCTTTTGAAAAAAAGTTCATTAAACACTGCCAGACCGCCAACATTGAACACATGACCTTGCGGTATTGACATTTTTGCTCTTAATGTTGGTAGCTGTCACCACTACCCAACCCTTTGGCTGACCTTTCTGTTGTGTATGAAGTAGTCAGTCTTGTTTGTGACATCATCATCTGACGATCATAGACCACCACATTCATATTAATTTCATTATTTTATATATAATGTGTATTATAATGTATATATATATATGTGTGTGTGTGTGTGTGTGATTTTTCTAATTTTAAGACCACCTTTTCCTAAACTTCAGCACTTATTACCACCTTCTACCTTTTTCCTAAAACGTTTGTTCATATATCACAGCACTTAGAGATATTACGATAATTTTCTCTTCTATAGAATATGCATATGGGTTTTTGACCTATTTTTTAGTTTTTACTTATTATTTCCCTTATTACTATGCTTATTTTTTACCTTATAATTGTTTTTTACGTAATTTCTCTATTTATACAGTACATGCAATCCTGGTCTAGTTTAAAATCAACGTCCCACTTTGCACTTTGGCCCGTTTATTCTCAAGGCAGTTACACTCTAATGCTCATTTGCACTACAATACATTCCTCTAGGTTGCCCTCTGGTGTCCATTTTTAGCAGCACACACAGTCCACTCTTCAGACACTCATGGCTACATAAATGTACCACAATAAGAAATAATATCGTAGTATAATATTAGTTATATGTATTTATTATATAAAATATAATAATGTACTCCCAGGCCAAATCACCAACTCCCAGGCCAAATTGTTCCCTCTATTGTAGTTTTATTAGTTCAGAAAGCCCTTTATCTGCATGCAATGGCTCCATGCTCTAAGCATGTATACATAAAGAATTACATAAAACCAATTAGAAGGGTCATCCTCAGCCTCATCACTCTTTGTCGCCTGACTCTGCCTCTTCAACCTGAAGAAGGGGAGAGACATTACTCTCAAAAAGTTACAGCATACAGAGAAACATGGAGTTAGCAGTTAACTTAAACAGTGCATCTCAATGTTCTGTTATGGCGTCCTCTCTTCATACCCTAGATGCCCCATGCTCCGATGTGAAAGAACTGTTCAGACATGAAAACAGAATCCACCATATTAGTTTGTATCTTGGTGTTCTGTGTGTTCTTTGGTTGAGGTCAGGAGACAAGAAGGGAGAAACCACTTTAGTAGAATGAGATGCACCCTCTTAGTAGGATCTATCAGTGGCAGGGTCTGACCTGGGTAGGAGTCTCCGGATTGGTTGTGGTGTTGACCCCATCCCCAGATGACGTCTTTGTGGCACGCAGACAAAAAGGGGAGGAGATGTCTATGTTCTCAAGGGTCTCCTTAATAGCAGTCTGTGTGTAATGACTAGTACTTGGGCAGAGGACTCAATAGCACGACTCAGGCTTGATCCAAAAGAATAGTATTTACTAGAAAAAGGTTCGGTACACAGGGGAGGGGGGAGGGGGGGGGGAGGGGGGGGGGGGGGGGAGGGGAGGGGGGGGGGGGGGAGGGGGGCCAGTCAATAGCATATATCCAGAAAGGGGTAGGCAAAACAGAGAACGGTACACAGGTAATCAAATCCGAGATCCAGGCAGATAGTCCAACAAGGAGAAGGCAAAAAGGCGAAGGCAAAAAGAACACTCAAAGATCAATAACCATGAAAAAAACTAGACACTAGGGAGATTGCTGGGACGTATTGACACAGAGGCACAATAAACAAACTGGCAACGAAACAGAGGCACACACATACTAAATACACAGGGAATTGTAAGGAACAGGTGAAATCAACCGGGGCGGAGCAGACAAACGGGAAAACACACAACGGCAGATAACGAAGTGACAGAAATGAAAAAACAATGTGAGTAAAACTGGAAATCAATGAATAACAAAAACAAACACAACCAACACTAATGCACAGGACGGGATGTTACACTGTGAAGCAATGGGAAATAGCTGCTTCAGAACTGAGGTTTGGGGTTGCTGAATTAATTAAACGAAATCGGGTAGATTTCGTGGTTGTGGTGGCGGGCAACAAACAAGTTTTAACACTAATCAACACCACCTGTCGTCATTACAGCGCCAAGAAAACAATTAACAAAGAAGTAGGCCTACGAGACAGTACACTAATTGGCTATGAGAATATATGTTTAAAAGATATAAATTGGCTTTCTAAATAAGGTCTATACATTCACTAACCAAGATGCCATTTAACGTGAACGAGGACAAGTTCTTCTTTCTCTGCGGAAAGTTTTATTTTTGACTGCAAGTAGAATATATTTAAAAGTCCTTGAAATTAATTGATAAGAATAACCACATATTAGGCTATTAGAGTATAATCTGACGAACGTGTATTTAATTTAAGAAGATGGAACAAAACGACCTATGGCGGGATAGACCTATTTCTATTGAATCCTACATTGACTTAGCCACAACTGCCTTACAAGTAGACTGTACAAGAGAGAGCAACAATACGGTAGAAAGAAAACACTTACAACAGACAAACAAACGGTATTTCAAACCAGTACTTTTAGGATAATTGCGGATAATGAATGACAACTTAATTTGACTTAAGTTTTCATAAAGCAATGGCTGTGTAACAATCGAATCCTAGATGTGCGGCTTATAATGTCTTTACAGTCCAATACTCAATTTATTTAAGTAATCTTAATTGACAACACTTAGCCTACATTTCAATTTCTCAAATAAATCATGAAGCATTTTTGTGTCACTTATGCTACTGCAAGGATAATCTACAAAGGCCTATACTCACCGATCGATAAAGCCTACAGACGTTATCAATCTTCCACCATCATTGAATCAAATAGTTTTTAGCTATTTTCTGAGCCCACTCGCTTGTCCAGATTACGATAACCTATGACTCAGCTGGATAAATACAAAAACAACACCAAAACATAATGTACTTGAGGACCACAGATAACATTTCCTGCCGTCATTGTAGGTCATATGAAAACACAGACAGAGGAAAAAAATGGCTAAAATCAGTCCTAATTGCGGGCCAAAGGGCCAACCAGGCATGCAGAGGGGAGGAGATCCATTTCAGGATATCCTCAATTTGGGATGTCTGCACTGTTGTTGCGGTTTCCGTATTTGTGGTGGATGATGACCAGGACCACGCCCAGGGTTAAACACACAGCGCCCACAGTGATGTAAGCGATGTCCAGGAAGGGGTTCTTGCCTCCCATCCAGGAGATGGTGCTCAGGATCATGCGATTTCGGCCCTCGAAGCTGCACACAGGGTAATCTAAATATGGCATTAATGGTAAACTCAACATCTGATAACCTGGTCACGATTATGTCATGCTGTTTTAACATAATCTTTATCTAGCGCACATCACATTAATGCACATAGGAGGAATGACAATAGAGTATCAACAAATTAACCATTTTAACAGTTTCAAAGAATAAAATGAACAGGCTGTAGTAAACGAATGGAAGTTTAACCATACGTCCAATGCTTGACATCGATGGGAGAAGCCTATTGGCCTATACTACAGTATATACATTACAATAGCAAAGGAATTGACAACAGGCGCGATATACTCAGGACGTCTACCAGGCATGCTCATTCAACTGTAAATACGTGTTCTTCTCACCATTCACAATGGAAGATCAGATGATCACTGTCTTTGTATCAGTCATATTTTGGTGGTGCCACCAAAATCCGTCTACAATTCATGATTCACATCCAAGATTTTACCTCTTCCAGACTGCAGACTGTGACAAGGTTGACAGAGCAGATGTTGTGTCAGGCTTAGTTTTTTTTATCGACACCTGTGTGTAATCTGTGTAGCAGTGGATCTGGACACTGCGCTGTCTAAAGATCTGGTCACGTGTGAGCATGTAGAGAAGGAAGTGGAGGTCCTAAAACTGACCCTTGTGGGACACTGCAGGTGATGATGGACTCACCAAGGGTGATATACTGCTTGGGGTTACAGAGGTGAACCAGTTTAGGGCAGTCCCACAGGTGGCAGTGTGCTCTCTGCGGTCACTGCAGTAGAATGGTATGATCTACTGTGTCAAAAGCAGCACTGAGGTCCAGAAGAATTAAGAGGGGATCCTGTAGCTGCAGCCACGAGCATGAGGTAATAGAGGAATTCATCAAGGAATCGAGATCCACTGAGAACTCACTTCAATTGTATTACTTTAATGCAACACAGATTTTTTACCAAAGGCTCCAAAGAGACTTATTTATTACAGGAAGAACTCTTTTAGCCAAAGTAGAAGGCCTATGTGGTATATACCACCTTAGCTTCAGATGTTCCAAAAGAAACATGCTCATTAATTGATAAACTACGACTCAAATGTATCTGGAAAACCAAATATTTGATAGCTAACATATAGTTCAGTTGGTCTTTACTTATAAAAAAAAAAAAAAAAAAAAAAAAGCAGATATAGTGCCTCGGCCCACCACTATATCAGAGGAAATTACGTTCAAAAAAGAAAAGTAGTTTAAATATACTTTTTTTGTACTTTTTATGAACGGTTGTGGATGTATTTACCATTTACATGTAATGCCACCCAACTCTAAGCGATGCGCCTGGTCCGTCGCTGATGTGCGGTTCGTTCTTTAAACAAGCAGCACGACATTTCTGACATTCCACGTCAACGTGTGACATCATTTACTACACGGCTGAGCGCTGGTGTAGATACACTATAGCCCTCCTTGCTGTTAATTCTCCTCAATTCTTCGTTTTTCAAACCCGACAACATCACACACTTTGTGTTAGTGTATAAAAACCTTATTTTTTAAGTCACATTGTCAGATCGTTCGTCAGCGTGAAACGGCGGTAGGCGGGCTGTAGCGTGCGTGGTGTAGTCTATTTTCCTGCCCTCGCTGGCTAACGGGGTAGCTAGCTAGCTAACTAACTAAGTTGTCGTTTACTCGGATTGTCTGGTCTCTGCAAGCAAGAATTGGCTAGCTGCTATAACACCATGAACTCGCTTTAACGTGTAAGTAAAGGTTTGCTTTGTATTGTTAGCCAGGTTGCCGACTGTATCGTCAACACACTTTATCTGACACTTTGTCTGGTTGTGTGCTTGTGTTCACATAGCTGTCCTCATATCCCACTCAGCCAGGCTTGGGAAGTCGATCCCGAATCAATGTCGACGCCAAGCTATCTATCAGGTCCCCAAATGTGGCTCGCTAGCTTTCCTGAATTCTTCAGAAAATAAATTGTGAACACGCAACTTTTCGTTTGTATGTTTTTTGATACTGAACGTCGTTCCACGGCGATGGCATCTCATCCCATTCCAGCAATTAGACTGATCCCCCCCCGAGCAAACATCACCAGCAGGCTTTAGCTTCGTAGCTAAGCACCCTCCTTGCCAAGGCCCATCCAGATTGAGGTAGCTAGCTGTGCTACTAGTCAGAAAAACAAGATTTTTACATGGTTGTCACTAAATTCCGAAGTAGCAACGCTCAGTTCAGATTTAAGCTACCTAATGAATCATGTTGTCCACCTTTCGTTTTGTTTTCGTCTAGCTTGTTAGCTAACGCCCAAACAGCTGTGACTTAACCAGCTAACATTAGCTGGATGGAATAAGATGATCCTTGTCAATGAATGTGTGTTAACTAGCTGTGCCGATGCGACTTCCACTGGACACTGTCTGCTGGCTAGTATAACACTGAGGTGACGGCAGCTAGATTGCTAACCAGCTAATGTGAGCTATTTATTGACACACATGCCCCATGTTTATCAAAACGACAGCTGTGTTCTAACTTTCATAGGTTGCTCGTCTCAGTTGACTATGTTAAAGGCCATGACAACTTCCATCACATTTCTCCGTAGGTACACTAGATAGCTGAAAGAAGATTGATTAGGAACACCAAATAGTCAATTTCATCAATGTAATGCTTTAAATCCCATTACTTGGCCTAGAAGTAGGGAGATAACCTAGACTGGGTCCACTGGCTATGTTACAGACGATCATCAGTCTTCTTTTCTTATGTTGCAGATGACCGAGGCCCGGGCTGGCCCACTTGAAATCACAAGATTGTTGTTGACTAGGAGTGCCATATCCCCAGCTATTACCACTTTGGATACCAGAGCAACTGAAAGACACCGCAGCCTCTGTTGCACGTTGGATGTGCCTCTAATGCCCGTCTCATTCTGACACCAACAGAGCTGCCAACATGATGCCGGTGAGTATCTACTGATATAAGCCTTTTTTCCATGCCCTGCTTGTTTTGTTTTTTGGGGGTTTTTAAAAATATATTTTTAGGGCATTTCTGCTTTATTGGGATAGAGATAGTAGAGATTGACAGGAAGGATGGGTGAGAGAGAGAGGAGGGATGACACGCAGGATGTGTCGATGGCCGGAACCGAACCAGGGACCCCGCGACGACACGGTACGCGCCCTCGTGTGCTACGCCACTGAGCGCCCCCCCCCACCCTGCTTGTTGTTGACGCTGATGTTTGTCCCAGAAGTTAGAACAGAGTGAGACTCATTTATGAACTGTAGCGCAGGTTTCACCTCAAAAGTGATTTGCTTCGTCGTGTCGTGCTTTCTCACTCAATACAGAGCAATACCATTTTTACCTGTCCTCTATTCTCCCGCTCTGCCTTGCACTGTTTTAAGGGTAGTCACATATTAACTGTTGCCTCAGACAGCCAATTTAAAAACCTTAGTGTGGTGCAAAGAGGATGGTGATACAGCTTGCCTGTAAGATCTTGCTGCAACCCCCTCTCTCATCTTTTGAAGCAGTGTTCCATCTCTGATCTCAGTTTTTTTGAATGAACATCAGAGCAATGGAGGCCTGTGCTTTTCTGTAATTGAGAGTTTCTATATCATCATTCTGTTAAATACTGATACTGTTAAGTAATCCCATTTGTTAGTCTTTGGGGATACCCTTCAAGCATGCGATTAAGGTGGAGAAAGTTGGGATAATCCTATGGCTCAATGTGGGAGAGGCAGCACTCTCCCCGTCCAATCACTTTGCTCCTTTAAAGCTGTCAATATGCTGCTAGTCTGTGGTCTATTGGGCCGTTCAATAAGCAGATTTTCATATTTAGGAGCTAAGCTGTGTGATGCTGTTCACTTTCATTCAGATGAGACTAGTCATCTGCTCCTGTTCCTGGAGAGCTTGGGTTTCACCCTACCCTAGGTTGTAAGAGCAATACATTGTTCGCACTTATAGCCATGGCGTAAAACAAAGGCATCTTAACAAAATGTGGATTTTCTCCTGACGACACAAATCAAGAGTGTGGAGAATTAAATGACTTAATTGGGTAATGTCACTGCCAGATTGTCATCATGACCCTGGCTTGTCAGAGTGCACTGTAAAAATGAGGGCTGTAATAAAATCGTTGTTTGGAATAAAATACATGAAAGTACAGCAGGTCAGAGTTTAAAAGATTGACGCTTGTGCGACGATGTCACCGGGTTACCACGGCAGCAGTCAGGAATCAGCTTGACTATTTGCCATGTTTTATTTCAGGTCATTCACATCAGCAAAAAAAGTAGTAGTTTTTAGTTTGATCATATTAAGCCTGGGACTACGACACTGGCTGCAACAGTGTACTTCCGCTGGATGTTTTGGCCAGATCAAGGCTACTTTTCATAGGTTTGAATGCAAAGCGCAAGCAAACTTTCTCTATATATATTGAAACATGTGGCAACGTGTCTCAATAATCCTCAATTCAGACATTAGTTTGTACATGGATAAAGCTGAGAGAACATGAGATCCTACTCCCTCCTCCATCATTAGCAACAGTCTCTCTCCCCTTCTCTGCATCCACTGTAACTTACACCCTCCTCCCTCCCCTCCATTCCACTGTCACTCTCCCCCCCCCCCCCCCCCCCCCCCCCCCCCCGGGACATTCCATGTGCCTTGTTTTGAAGAGGAAAGGACTATATGTATATTTGGAAAATTCTGTTGAAAATAGAGCTTCCCAAACCTTTGACTCACGCCTCTGGTTATGTGTCCTCCTACCTTTCTATTAGTGTGACATAGAATGGCAAAAGCTGTTCCACATAGAGCTCTGTGCCTTCAGAGTGTAGTTCGTTTGAGTTTGTTGAACTTCCAAGCCAAAAATCCCAATTACAAAATCCCATACATCAGGATGTTTTCACCCAGCTTAATATATGCATGTCGATTCAACCGTCTAATGGCCTGAGGGTAATTCCGAAACCTGTTGGTCCGGGACTTGGTGCTTCAGTACCGTCTGCTTGATGGAAGCAGGGAGAACAAGTTGTGACTGGGATGGCTGTTGTCCTTGATGATCTTCCTGACCCTTCCTCTTGCATCTCAGAGTAGATGGTGTGGACGGCTGGGAGCTCACAGCCCGTGATGGACTGGGCTGTTTTCACCATTCTCTGCACGGTTGCGTGCAGTGCAGCTGCCATACCAGGCGGTGATGCAGCCGAACAGGATGCTCTCAATGGTGCACCTGTAAATGTGTGTCAGGATCTGGGGGGGACATGGCGAATTTCCTCAGCCTCCTGAGAAAAAACCCGACGCTGGCGTGCCGACTTGATCACACTGTGTGGGTGTGGTGTGACCTTGTTAGATCCTTAGTGAGGAATCTGAAGCCTGATGTGACATTCATGATCTGTCGGCTACACATTCTCATTCAGCTCGTGTGTGTACACATGCTTGAGCTCTGCTTACGTCAAGCTCAAGTCGTTTCCCATTAACAAGCAAAAGCGTGACGATTTATCTAGCCACTAGAGAGAGAAAAATTGTATGATTGTACTACTGTCCACATGAAGGTATACATGAAAAAAAAAAGACTTTGTGATGTGATCCAACCTGTGGACGAGCTTGCATTGCGGACAAATGTAAATGCAATCCGGACACAGAGGTCGTTAACCACATTCTGTTCAACTTGGTTTCAATTAGACATGTGACCGCGGGACGAGAGAAGGAACATTTAAACAAACTAAGATCACAATGCAGCCGCGGACGTCAGGTAAACGGCACATTTTATTGTAAGGTGTAAGGTGTTTATATAGGTGTATCTGTGAGTGGAGCAGGTCCTTATCAGATCACACGTATCAGACACAGTACCCATGTTAATGCAAGGTGGGAATGGGAAGCAAAATAACGAGAATACTGAGAAACTGTTACCAGAAACAAACACTAGTTAATCTGAAAAGAAAACCATGTAGAAAAAAACATGCGGAAGAAATCCTGATGGGGAGAATGGGAATTTTCAGCTGGAAGTGGAAGTAAGATCCCAGAGTATGTTTTGACAACACGACTTCGCCTCTGTGTTGGTAAATGATGCTACCTGTCACATCCACCCTGAAGCTAACTAACATACAACGTGATAACAGCGGATGTCAGATTTGAAATGAGCCAAAGTAAGACAGTGGTCCCGGCCCACTCACAAACCACCAGCGTTGATTTGATGATATGATTCTATGACCTGGTGGACGTGTCCCACACCTGTGTTCTGTGACACTCTCGACATTTGAGTGATACAGAGACCTGCACGGCTGGCTCATCGTAGAAGTAAGCCATGACCTAGATTGTTGTCTCATGCTGGGAACAAGTGGTGGATTGTGGGAAATTGTGTCAGCAGCCCACAAACAATCTGCCTAGACAGCGAGAGGAACACACACAGAGGGTTGGAACCCCCACCCTGCTCTCCAACTATCACGTTGGTGTTAGCTATTGCTTACCATTGATCTATAAATACTAATGCTTACCCTGTTCAGCCATAGCTGATGTCCCATAGCATTCCAGTTAGCCAGCCTAGGTGTAGCCTGGCTAATAAGCCATATTATTTAGCAATTCTTAGCGAGCTACATGGCTAATTAGTCAGGGGGGAAGAGGATAAAGAGAGGGAGCGTTTTGTGTGTTATGTTTGTATTAGTTTCATGTGCGCTTTTAGAGATTGGAGAGAGTGTCTTGTCCTTTTGTGTGTTTACAAATGCAGATGAGAAAGTTGTGGGGGAAGGTGAACATCTTCACCTCTTGTTTACGTTCAAGGAAGAGTTTCTGTCATGCATTGTTGAGTTAAGTCAGAATAGGCCGGATTTGATTATTGACCTTCATAGAGTCCATGTCTCATCGTCAGTTCATCACTCACTATCCTCTCCAGTGGTCTCACACACACACACACACCTGCATAACTGGATAACATGCATAACATCTCCCTGCCAGGTGCCTCTGAGGTAGGACTATCTACACACACGCACACCCTGTAGGCAAGGGAGGACAAATCACTCATCACAAACTAGTATTTCACCCTTCCATTATTATACACTGAGTGGGAAGAGAACGGAATAGTAGGCTTGTGTTATTTGCTGTGGAATTTGGGTAGGTGCTTCTTTGAATGTTGGAAGCATTGAACTTATGAATTGAGGGATTTGCTCCCTTTTCTTCTCTTTTTATGTACAAACAAAAGAAAAGTTGTTCCGAGGGTGTGGTCATTTCTATGTTGTTCTGGAGCTGAATATGAGCTCTGAGGAAACAAGAGTGTGAGCTTAGAGCTGTTATTTGCGTGGTCCTCCTCAAACCCTAACCCAAGAAGTCTTCTCTCGGCTTGCCCTGGCAAAGTTGGTGTCGCAAGCCAACCCTTGCGTAGCTCCCGGTAGCTTCCCGCTTAGCGTATCTGACAGAGTTGATTGAGTGAACAATTAGCATACTACTGCTTGGGCTTGCTTTTGTAGCTAATCTCTTTAATATCTCTGAGCTTGATTCATTTATGTAAAAGTTGTGGCTCAATAGACCCATTTAAAAATCTGGTCCATTTTGAAAAGGAAGTTAAGGAACCCTAACCTTTAAGATTAAATAGCTAAATGACATGCAATATTCATTATTTTACTCAAAGAAGCCTTGGGAAGACGATCATTTGGATTCCCTGTCAATGGTGTAAGTCTGAGTGTCTATGTTTGTCTGTGAGTGTTGTATCGGGTGTGGTATTTGATTGCAGGGTGTCAGGCGATGGTATTGTTTTTAATTAAGCCTGATTGATTGGGTCATGCCCCTTCTCCCACCTCTCTGCTAAGTGACACTGTCTGTAGCATAGGACTATCTAATATGTAGCATGTAAGAACATCTAGTAATATCAAATTGTGGCAATATCTGTAGTTGGATCACAACATTCAATTGTAATTTTTTTGCAGACCGGTTTGAAAAAACCCTGAAAGCATGAGCATTGGTACTTAAGTAGCTAGATTTTGGAACAATACAAACAGCTATTTCATAGCTTGTTGGTCTGATTAAACATGATCAGTGTGGGTCTTCAAACTTTATATGGAAATATTATAAGGGATGGCTGACTTTGGAGAAGTGTGAAATGCTTGATTCTTATTTACAGTTACACATTCTCCAGCCCGGTATTATTGGTGGTTTGTAGTATTTTCTATATGGAGACCCATGTTTGGACCTTTGCCATTTTAGAAACTTTGATGACTGGACCTTCATAGATTGTTCTTATTACCCCTGCCAAAGCAGTATAGCAGTGCACATAGCACACGTCAAAGAAAGTGTAGTTTGAAGTAGTGAACAGGACACAATGGTATTCCGGAGAGGGCAGTTGAGTTAAAGCGAGGGGGCGGGCAGTCTTGAGTTCCTCTTCATCAGTGTTCTCCGCTGGGAGTGACTCCACCGCCGGCCCGTAGCGCCACTGAGCCATCAGTGTCACACAGCCACTGGACCGGAGAGCAGCCTTTCCTCTCTTCTCACGTGACCCCACCAGCCAATGAGGCCCGGGCGGCAGGAATGGCTGCGCTGGCTAATGCGCTGTTGTTGGGGCGAACTCTGAGGCGGATCGTCAAACGCCATCTATATCACACAGCCGTGGTGGAGCAGGGCAAGGGGGGGGGTTAGGGTTAGGGTGTTCTTTTTCCTTTTGCTTGGTTTTGAAGAATGGCAGAACAGGATAATTCAAGCTAAGCCATTGTGTCAGAGGTGACAGCGATGTAGTTGGAGTTGTTGCTCTTCAGTGCCCTTGTGACCTGTTCACCCGTGCTAACCTGTAAGGCTGAGGCTGTAGATGTACTGTATGAATGAGTTCAATATTGTGTGATTGTAGATCCTTTTTTTAAATAATTTATATTAAAGTAGAGATTCTCAGCTTCAATTCAGTGTTTTTCTTTTTTCAGATTGGTTTCACCATTTAGAAATGCATAGTCCCCCTTTTTCAGGGAACCGGAAGTATTGGAAAATTGGCTCGACACGTGTTTCAGGTTAGTCAGGTGTGTTCTGTCACATAATTTGTGCAGGCATAAGAGAGCTGTCAATGTCTAGTATTGATTATAGGCTTTGCATTTGCTTTTAGAAACCATTATGAGGCTGAAATATCAGAAAGAAATCTATCAGAAACAAAGCTAAAACCTTAGACTTGCCAAAATCAACAGTTTGTAACATCATAAAAAATAAAAAAACACTGGTGACCTCAGCAATAGCAAATGGCCTGGTAGGCCAAGGAAGAGTTCTCCAGTGGATGACTGAATGCTCACCGTAGTTAAGAATATCCCCAAAACAAATGTCCCACAGATAAGGAACACTCTCCAGGAGGTAGGCGTGACTGTGTCAGAGACTACCATGCACAGAATACGTCACCAGCAGAACTACAGAGACTTCACTGCAAGTTACAGTTTGCTAAAAGCCTGCAGAGGTCTGGAAAACGTTCTTGTGGACAGATGAGACGGATATTACCTTGTACCAGAGTGATTGCAAGAGGAAAATTGCCCAAGATTTACAGCATACCACCTCATCTGTGAAACATGGTGGGGATGTTTGGCATGATTTATTAACATTTAATAATAGTGTTGCACAATTTTTGTAACACAATATAACCTTATATAATTTCAGTACCAGCATGACTAGCCGTGTCACCCCTGGTCTGCTCAGATCCATTTAGTGACTGCTTGACTAAACAAATCTCAGTTCATAGAGAGCAAAACTAGTAAACTGTGGACTTAACAGGGTCAGTCCTAATGATCTCATACATGATGCATTTGATGTTCTATATGTAGTTATTTCAATCAGTAAGTCATACATTAATGAATGAATGAATTATTCATATAACATAAGTCTTTATTGACTGTTTCAGAGATATCTTCGAAATAATCAAATATTAAATACCGAGTTTCTCACTAAGAACTGTCTCCTGTCAGAGTTGACCCAGAAAGGATGAAAGTTAGTCAGCTGTTGAATTATTTAAAACTCCCAATACCTGTAGGTCTCTCTTTCTCTTCTTTGTTCATTTCATAGTCATTGTTCTTGCCTAAATGCACTCCTCTAAATTGTCATCTTTGATAACGAAGAGCTTTTCAAATGCTAATGCATGGCAGCCTGTCATGAGAGCTTTGAATCAAAGGGACAGCCCTTCACTGTGAGCAGTCTTCCCTATGGGACCCTTACTCTTCAGACACTGCTGAGCCTGTGCCCAGTTGTTTGGCCCTACTTCTTAAGAGGTAGTACAGTATGAAAGGAAGAATAATAGTAAAATCGCACCTACAAATTAAGGAAATGAGCCTATGAAATGAACTACAATGTAGCTGAAATTAGTGTAACCTTGATTTGGTCTTTTCTTACTCTTTGTGCCATATATGGAGCACTTAAAGGACTCAATCTGTCTGAAAAGTGCTATTATGAAGAGATTTAATAATAATGCATAGTCTATTCAAGCATAATTTCTAAATGAAATCATTTCATTTCATCATTTCATCATTTCATTTATTTCCTTCTGAGTACTTAGGTCCTCTGTGTAGGCTTAAATGGCAGATAAAATCTTTGTGGATTGTACCGGTGTAAACGCTTGCCCCATTAGTGCTTTCTACTTGAAATTAGACTTTCAGCGCCTTTATACAATAGAGCACAGAAAAGGGCTCGGCTGGATGCACTTAGCTAGCTTTTAGGAAACTGAGTTGAGTGCCGAGCCAAAGGGTCTTGGATCTATTTTAATCACATCTGCCAAGACTCTCACCTTGATTTGCATTTTCAAGCACGTTGACCTTATTTGGAGGTTAATATATGCAAGGTCTAATCGATAGCAAAATGCTTTATTTCATGTCCATCAGGCTGTAAAAGCGCACAATGTTGAGACATTGTTGTAAGAAGGTATGTTTTTGTGTTTCATTTGTTAATACTTTTTTTTAATTCCCATTAACTTTTTACTTTTTTGTTTTCTTTTAACTGATCTTCAGTGATGGTGCCTTGAAAAAGAGGGATCCTAAATGAATGTCAATTTCTGACTTTAATGCAACACAACCTAAAAACTGTGCAGGGGGGTGAATTATTTTTCAAGGCACTGTCTGCTGCTGTTGTTGGTTTTCGAAAGGTAGTGTGTCAAATCCCCTCCATTGGAGACACTATTTGAAGCTCAAACTGATCTAGGACAAGCATACATTTTTCATGACAAACCCTTTGCCCTGCCTTTAAGATGTGCAGAGGACTTGCAGAGGTCACACGGCCCCTGATGAGGCCACTTCCTGCCCTGACACGAGGCTCACTGCCCTGCACCAAACCACTATCCATGGCTGGCCAGACTTATTCAGGAACGTTCGGCTATAAGCTTCGTCTCTCAGACCAAATCCCTGATGTCTTTTGACATGTAGTACTTTCCTACCAACGTTCTTGGTGCTGACTTTTTTTGTATTATGAAAACTATTTTTTAAATTTGTATCTGATCTTGGAAATTGATTTGTCAAATTACCATCAAGGATGCTGAGAGGAGTAACCCTAACCTTTTTCTAGCCTATTCTTTATACATTCCTGTATATTATTAGTATTGGAAGATTGAAAGAATTTCTGTAAAAGAAGGAAAGAATCATTTGCAATGATGGGATGATGCAGTGATGCTTAAAGCTGACTCTGTCCACAAATGTACAAACAAACAAACCCTGTCTGTGCTGCAGGATACCATCAGTATTTCTGTCATCTCGCCGCCATTTGGCATCTTGCAGTTGCCTATCTTCCAGATGCACAACTGATGACACAGTAAGTTTCCAGAACACTTATGAGTCCGCAATCAGAGTTTAACAGGTTCGTCTGACTGTTTTGTCTGACTGTTTACAGTAGGTCAGAGTTTAACAGGTTCCTCTGACTGTTTTGTCTGACTGTTTCCAGTAGGTCAGAGTTTAACAGGTTCATCTGACTGTTTCCAGTAGGTCAGAGTTTAACAGGTTTGTCTGACTGTTTCCAGTAGGTCTGAGTTTAACAGGTTCGTCTGACTGTTTACAGGAGACTACCATTGCACTAGGAACCTTTTTAAGTCCTGGCCTAGTGTAGTAACAGAATGAACTAAACCTGTTCTAGACCTGCTGAAGGACTTCCTGGGTTGTTTTGGCACACACCCAACTAAATATTGGGGTCTATATTTAAGTAATAAACGGATGAGTGATGTTGAAGCAACCAAGATCCAAAGCTGCATACGGTATTACATAAAAGGTTTGCTAAGACATTTTATGGGGCCATTAATAATTTCTAACGCCTGGAAAAGTTGGCAGAAGAAAAGAAAATGGCTTTTTGGAAAATATTTCCATTAAATTGGAAATGTATCTTGAGCTAGATGATACTCTGAAGAAGACTTTTTCACTGGGATATTTCAAGGGCTAGCCTATCACTTCAAACACTGCTGTAATGTCCCAGATGAAGAGATTAAGTAAGACGAGGCTATTTCCCGACACTGATGCGATTGGAGCCTGTCTCTGTGTAGAAGGGCTTTTCCCAACTAATGTCAGTTAGCTGAATATGTTGCGGTGTGATCCTGCATTTTAACAAATGCTATTGCAAATGGTGAGAAATTATCACGCAAAAATCTAACTTTTGACCCAATTCCCACAAGAAAACCATATCTACAATCTTACCCCATTCATTTGAGAGAGAGAGAGAGTGTTGTCTTTGGCCAAAACAAGGCCACAGTTTCAACAGGAGGGGGGGTCCATATAATTGATTCTATTTATTCATACAACCCACCGATCCGGAAAATGTATTGTCGATGAGGATTTTTTTTCAGTTAATTAATTCGACTTCCAATTCACAAAATTGACTTCTTTAGAATGAATAGGTTTTCAACCCTGAGGCTGACATACTCCTTGCTCTAGAAATCGTTTTCATAGGCCTACACACAAGGTTGACCAAATTAAAACACAATGATAATACGGTAGCTGCATGACAAAATATATTCGAGGGTGGATATTTTACCGGTTCAGTCCAGTGCTATCAGCCCAACCATGAATGGCCTTCGAAACCTTTTTGTTTTTTCTTTTGTCTTTGTGGGTCCTACACACACACACACACACACACACTAGAGATATGACGTGATTGGAGTGGTCAGAAGTGATGACTATGTGAATCACTCGGCTAGGGAGCAGTCATTGCACACAGTCCCTTCCTCCCTTTCTTTATTTCCCTCTCCGTCCGCTGCCTGTGTAGCATGATGTTTGCCTTTCTTTCTTTCTCTCTCACTGCCCTTTGCAGAGTCATCATTTCCCCACTTCTTCGCAAACAGGATTGCCTTCTTGAACCAGCGGGGAGAACGATCCAAGTCCCACTCCTAGTCACCGTTTCAAGGTTGAATGCTCTGACGGGGTTGGCCCCGCTAGCTGTCCGTCACCGCCTCTGCCTCAGCCCGCCCACTCTCATTAGTAGTGTGTCATAGCTACTACTGTCACTAGCGCGCCCCCGGGGATCCTCGTTCAGGAGGGGGGCTCGCTGACGCACCTCTCCCTTTTTCTCAGTGTTTCTCTCTCTCTCTCTCTCCTCTCTTTACTCCGTCCCTCCCTGGGTGCTCGCACAGCAAGTCTCCCTCCGTCCGCAGGGCTCTGTCTGCTGCTGCGTTGCCCCAGCACTGTGCTTAGTGTGCCGGTGCGTTCTTGTGAATCTCACCGGTGGTGGCGGGGGGCACTGAGACTTTAGGCGCGGGCTACAATGAAGAAGTTTGTGACCATAGTGCTCCGTGGCCTTGTCAGCCTGTCGAAGGACCGTACCGCCCGGGCGAAGGAGCGCCACCGACTGCCGAAGAAGGAGGGCAGGAGGAGACGGACAGTGGTCAAAGGGGCAAAGCCAATGGGCAGGGGCCAGTTTGGGAGAGGGACCAGAGGGACCAGTATTCCTCTCGAGGTGAGATCACTCACTGGCTCCAGTTTTGATTCAGGGCTGCACTCTGATACCGTCCAAGATTCCTATTGTATGTAGTCTTGTTTGGTTTTTTAGTATTGATATGTGAAGATGACCCTTATTGTTTTATGTTTCATTATCTTTTCTTTTTCGTCTCTGTCAGGCAGCGATGCTCAGTTATGAGCACCCATAAGGTCCCTGTGTTTTGGAGGATGGTTTTTTACTATTTTGCATGTCTAGGAACACAAACAATGACAGGTGCCAGATCACTGGTACCTCAGGAACCTCGTACTTGGTGGATCTAGAGAGGAGGGCTACTGAGCTCAGCGGTTGAGCGATTGCACTAATTGGTAACACTTAGCTCCGTTCTGCATGGGTGAGAACTCTCATCGCAGAATTAGTACGACTATTTCAAAAGACTACGCAGACTAACTAGCCATGTAGCTCACTAGCAATGGCTAAATATGATGACTTATTCGCCAGGCTAGACAACAAAGGCGTTGCGTAATAGCCCCATGACATGAAATGACTTCATGACAGATTGTGCTGTCAGACTGTGCTGTTTTATAGACGATATGTTTTCATACAAACATTTTTGTTTGAGCAAGTTGTTTGTTGGAGGGATGCATTTCCTTTGCCTGGTCCTAGATTTGTTGTGCCTCAACTAATCCATCTGTCGTATTTATGCCAAACATGACAGTGATTTCAGAGAAGTTGAAAAAAAAAGCAACAGATCTAGAACCAGCACTGCATGTCTTGAAAAGATGTGGTGGATTTGATAGCCAGGGTCAAAGTAGTACAGTATCATTTTGCAACACTATAGTCACCAATAAGCTTTCTTGTCCATGTGTTGACACCGCTGGTCTCTCTGTGTATGATATAATCTGGCACAGAATGAGTTGGTCAGTAGCCTTGATATGGCTAGCCTCCTTTATGTTTGTGACTAGCAGCAATGGACACCGTAATGGGCATAGGGTTAGGACACTTTTTTTAAATTGATGCCACCCATATCAGGGCTAGGTTTTAAGCAGTATACTCCAGCCCTGTCCAGAGATTAACCCTAACCTCTACTCCGTAGACACTAAATGTATGTCTGAAAAGATTACACGGGTATAAGCAAGATGGCTTTAATTCCACTTAAACCAATTAAACCTATCCATTTCTGTTAGATCTACATAAGTGTCTAGGGTGAAGGGGCCATTGAGTCTGGTCCCAACCATTTACAGAAGATGATTCACCACAAACCAACCTTTGACCAGGGCGTTTTTAGTAAGGTTTAAGCATCCGGGCTTTTGCCAAGATCATCAGTTACGTGCATTTACCATCCTGGCTCAATAGGCTTTGTTTCATTGCACTTAATAGAATTGCTTGGGATTATGATTTAATCTGATATATTGATGCGGAGGGAGGTGGATCTGCAGGGAGAGAAACTGACTTAAGGAGAAGCTCTTGAGTTTGCCTGTGTCCTGTGTCGTCAGTGGTAATCTTCATTCATCACGGTTGTTCTGATTCATCTCATCAGAAGAAGACTACTAACGCTACCGCTTTTCCGGCACCCGGACTGATGCATTATGTATTTGTACCTGGAAAATGGGCATCATTTAAAATTTTCCATTGTGATTGGCCAAGGCCTACTCTGTTAGGATTGAGATGACAGGAAGAGCCCTCTTGGGAGTCAGATCTGTTGACACCAGACTGGTGTTGGTCACTGATGTCATGTCCTGCTGTGAATGATCAGGTTTTCCAGCACCCCCGCTGTGAGAATGTAGGCTAACAATTTCTCTCTTAACCCCTGCTGCTCTCTTGATTGACTCTAGCACCCAGTACTCAGCATTTTTTTGTGCCGGTGTCCTCCTCTCAAATAAATGTTATCGTTGTATCAGCTATGGCAGAATCATTGGTGCAAAAATTCATAATCATAATTTGGATGACGGAGCTAGGCGTGGAAAGGAAAATGTGGTCTTCTACATTTTTAATCAGCAGTTTGCTGCGGTCCGAGCCACGACATCTTTTGTTGACCGTTGAAACCCATGCTGAGTTGTACAATATGAACAATGTCAAAATGGTTTCTTCAGCTTTCTTAATTAAGAGTTTTGAGAACGTTATGATGTTGGTTTTGGGTTCCTAGCCTCGATAGCGTGGTTCTAAGAATTGCAAAGAGCCTGGGGGTAGTTCAGTGGAGTGAGAGACACGGTTTTTCCTGGCTCAAAAAAGGGCTTAGGTGAAGGGGGTGGAGCCGTGTCTGCTAGATTTTACATCCCTGCTATAGAATTACTAATATAATCACTGAATTGTAACCTATTCCTGCCTTACTGCATACAACAAAATAAATTAAAAAAAAGTAGTTGGCTGGCCTATGCTTCCCAGCTAGTTGGTTAAAGAAAAATAAATCATTTATTATACATGTTTATCCATACAACCATTCATATTCCAACCCTGATTCTCACCCCTATCCCTCATTTGGGAGCCTCAGACTGCAGTTTGTCTGCTACCTTTCTCTGGCTCTGTCCCTCCTTCAGAGCCTGTGTTTTTTCCTGCTGCTTAGCCCTAAATTGTTGCTGACTACAGTGATTTTAACGGTGCCAAATTCAAAATCACTTTAATTGCATTTAACATATGTTAAAAAAAATACATAAAACTCGTAAATTGATATTATTAAATTTGGTGGTTGTGTGTACTTTGAACGCTACTGTTTTACCTTGTTTGTCTGGCTCTTATCAGTCTGGCTCTTTTGCTAAATGATCAATCTATTAAAAAAACAAATATATACACTAATGTTATATACACCTCCAACTGTGTCAACCTAACCTTTCGATTTATAGTGTTCAAATTATCTACTGCAACTCACAAGGTATCCCCTCAATACTCACCACCTCCCTCAATACACACTGCAGTTATCTTACAGTTTGCTACAGCATTTCTTCTCCTGTTCTTTCTAATACTACCCTGCAGATACACTCCCACCTACGTACTGATGTATTGCATGAAAATGCGTCTAAGGGCGTAAATAGCAAGAGTTTCTTTTTTTATATATATATATATATAGTTTTTTGCACAATTCTATGCATTTTCCTTAGGCAGCCCAACATTTTTTAAGGCAGGCCGCCCAAAGATTCTCTATGCAGGAAAAACCCTGAGAGACTAGAATCTTCAATCTGTAATTAACTACTAACTAACCCACAGTAAATACACTTTCTATACTTAAGCTGTTGAAGAAATAGAAAGTGGGAGATGCAGGAACAACAGTGAAAAGGTATGATGCATTTTGCCACAGGTGGGCCTCTGGGGATAGGTCTTGGCGCAGAGGCTTCTGGCCACTATGAGTGAAAGGGGGGCGCTGTTCTCCTTTTGCAGCTGCTGCACAAGATGCATTTTTTACATAGTGAGAAACCTTTGAGATGTCTTCAAGTGAAGTAAGCACAATGAAAAGTAATCTGATGGTGACTATTTAAACCCAATGGAATGTTGATTGGTATTAAAAGTGTGCAGTATCAAACAACTGTATTAATGTTTATAAAGTTGAGCCATACTACACACTGTTGAATTGTTTTTCTAAACATTGTGAAGTTGCTTTAGTCTTCTTGGTCTTCTTAGTCCAACATCGTAAGAGCAGAGAGGTTCAGTGAAGCGAGGGAGTTTTCACCCGAGGCCTATTAAGTACATTTAACCTTAAGTTACCTCATTAAGTCAACAGTAAACATTATTTCTGTACTTAAGTTATTGAAGAAAGAGAAAGTGAGAGATTGCTGAAGAAAGCCCACTAATAAGAACGACATAACTATAGCTGTCTTGCTAGTTATTTCTAGATTAGATTGAACGGTGGTATCCTATCTAGTTAGTCTGTTTGTAAAACACAGAGCTAGCTAGCTGGAGACATAAGAAACTTGCTAACCAGCAAGATGGCTAGCTAGCAATTTCTTTTCTTCGCTATGTATTTTTGATGTATAAGCTATCTTCCCAATGGCTGTTTGCCATCTTCCCAATGGCTGTGAATGCATTTGTAGGCAACATAAGGTATTGAATTTACAAGTGTAATTTTGACAACATTTGCGAGAGTCACCATATAAAAAGGTATGTGAAAGAAAGTGAGTCTTATTATGGAAGTAAAGTTTAAGATGGGTTGGATGAATGGTTGGTTGGTTGGTTGGATGGATGAATTGATGGTTAGATATGATGGAATATCTGTCTCATTGTGATCTTTTGGAAGTTTCTGCGTTTTTTCCCCCGAAAGGGTGAAAATGGTTTACCCCACTGTTCCATTACCCTAGTTAATGCATCACATGTCTGTTGACGGGGTACCTCATGAAAACAATGTCCCTGGTCCGGATCCCACCGTCACCCAGCAGCTCATGGAGGACTATTGAGATGCAGCTCCAGTCTCCACTCCCACTCCTCACCTTGCCCGACCCGGCCCGGCGCTGCAGCACTTAGCTCCCCTCCACTGCAGCGGATCCATCTCTCCTCCTGTCAGGCTGCCCAGCAGCCAGCGCCACCAGAACCGGCCCGCTCACACGTCAATCAGCCGCTGTCTGACAGCAGCCAGCTCCTCCCTGTCAGCACCGTTATTCGTCAGAACTCTCAGAGGGAGGTGGGGGCTGTGAGTGAGGAGACACCTTTTGTTTACCTTGCGTGTGCCCGGTACAATTTGTTAGGTTGTTACAGGGCTGTTACACCAGGCGCGTGAAACTGACAGGTGTGAAACAGGGTTGATGGGCTCCTTCTGTTGTCTGTGTTACCTGCTACATCGGCTGCGTTGGCAGCAACATCACGCAGCAACATTTTACACTTGGAGTCTATTTCAACAAATCCACACATGTGAGATGCACGTAAACCCAGAGTTAACCCATTTCTCAAGATAGTGGAAAATCACTTATCATATCTAGTAGGATACTCAGTCGAAATATGTTGTGTGTACAATGCATTAAGGTTATCTTTTGGAGAGTTTATGTTCATTGTTACTGTCTGTCTAAAGGGGAGCAGTTTGCCAGGATGGGGCTGGTTGTGGCTTGTATAAATGCCCTCAGCAGAAGCAGGGAGGGGTACAGCTGATGGCACATTGGGCATTAAGCCTTGTTGTGTTACCAAAATGTCAACTACCACAAAAGTGAAATCTCTCGACCACTAAGATGCTTTGTTTGTCTCCTGGCTTCGGCCAGTGCCTGTGGCCATCGGCTCGACCATCGCCAACTGGAGCCTTTGGCCACCGAAGCCAGGAGACAAACAAAGTATGTATGATGTGCGTATTGTATTGCGTAGAGGAGCACACGTAATCCTAAAGCCAACCGCCCATGAAGAGCATCAGACTCTGAAAGGCGCAGGGTGGCGTACTGTTTACCTTGCAGTTTACCTGTTGATGCCACGCCAAGAGTCAAATCCAATCAAGTCGGCTCGAAACGCACTTTTTGTTTTTAAGCATTGGCTCCATGGGAAAGACCATCAAACCCATGGTTTTCCATGCGTACACAAGCTGTGGCGTCACCTTTGCTAAGTTGGCAAACCTAATGCTAGGATATTGTTTTTTTAGCTAGCAAACTAACCTGATGCACTCTTTATCTTTACGTACTTCTCCTCCTAAATGTGCAACTTCCATAGTGTGGGAGGTATGCTGTAACACCCTCATAACAGAAAGATAAAAAAAGAAACAGAAAAAGGCATTATTCAAGACTGATATTATAGATTAGAAATAACTCGACCTGAAAACCCACCGGGCTCCTCACCCCACCCACCCACATCATGTGTGCCGCATACCCTCCACAGATGGACAGACACGTACACACAGCTCCTAACCCTGCCTCTCTCTCCCCCTCTTCCAGATGATCCTGACGGTGTACCTCAGCGATGGGGAGCAGGCGCTGACGGAGGTGCCCATCACCCCGGAGACGTCGTGCCGCGATGTGGTCGAGTTCTGTAAGGAGCCTGGCGAGAGCGGGTGCCACCTGGCCGAAATGTGGCGAGGCAACGGTAAATCAGAGGTTTTATATCTATATATTTTATATATAGATTTTAATATATATTTATTTATTTATTTATTACAGGTCTATGGTGCCTTGGAAAAGCACCCCCCCCCCAGGCACAATGTTCAAATGTGCTTGCTTGATGAGCCTGAAATTTAAAGGAATTAAATTTGTTTTCACACTCATCTACACAGCTCTCACGGGACAATTTAAAAGCGGAAAATAACATTTCGGAAACTGTGGCCAAATCGGCTCATCCGTGTTTGTTCAGGTCACAGAGGTGAGCAACTCTGATCCCCGAGGGTCACGTTCCTGCTGTGCTTCTCTGCAGAAACCCTGGGCTTGATGGATGAGCTTGATGGATGTTGGTAAAGACCGATTTTCTGTCAGTGGCATATCTGGGGAGCATTTACACACTTTTTTGAACGATTTGCTGTGCTTGGATTATGTGTATGAAGCATGTGGACCTGTGCCTGTGTTCTCTGCATTAAATCTCCCCCAGGATAAGCTTGTTTCCCCTCAGTAAATGAAGGATGACAGGCACTTACTCTCAATTTGTGGCAGTTTTAAAGAGATGCTACATGATTTGTCGCCAAATCTTTACAGCATATTTTGTCTTTGGTTGATGATATAATGTTAATTGATTTCTTATGTCATTAGATGACGACAGTCCTTTACGACAGTTTAATGCTTTCGCAAAATAAGCTTTCGCTCATGGTAGTAGGGAGATGTGCCCCTCTGTCCAATCAGGTAAATTTTTGACAATTTCTTCTATTTCAGGAACCCGTTTTTGGCTTGAGCGCTCATTTTATAACTAGTGACCTAACAATATGACTAACAATATACACATCCTGTACCATCTCTTTAAAGCACCATGTCCAAACAGATGTCTGACCCATGCAAATGTTATGGTCTACAGGTTGTACATGTACAAATGTTGAATTTCTCTCTGGCAAATCATTAGAGAGAGAGAGAGAGACTAGCCAAACGGGATTGCGTAACTGGGTCTGATAAACACGCTGGCTGGATGCTATGCTTTCCTCAGGAGTGGTCCCCCTTAGCAAGACAGCGATGACGGACGCGTCAGCTGCACACGACAGAGTGTGGCCACCATCCACAACAGATAGATAGATAGATAGAAACTTTATTTATCCCTAGGGGAAATTCAGGTTCCAAGTAGCTTAAAGACATAGAGACATCACACATAACATACACATACAACATAAGCACGATTGTAAACAGGAAGTCTATATGAACGCTATAGACAGATAAGAATAAAGAATAATAAAATGTAGTGATGACGGAAGCGTCAGCTGCACCTGACAGAGTGTGGCCACCATCCACAACAGATGTAGGCTGGTGAACCCTGCTTCAGAGCAGGACAGAGTGCGGCCACCATCCACAACAGATGTAGGCTGGTGAACCCTGCTTCAGAGCAGGACAGAGTGCGGCCACCATCCACAACAGATGTAGGCTGGTGAACCCTGCTTCAGAGCAGGACAGAGTGTGGCCACCATCCACAACAGATGTAGGCTGGTGAACCCTGCTTCAGAGCAGGACAGAGTGCGGCCACCATCCACAACAGATGTAGGCTGGTGAACCCTGCTTCAGAGCAGGACAGAGTGTGGCCACCATCCACAACAGATGTAGGCTGGTGAACCCTGCTTCAGAGCAGGACAGAGTGTGGCCACCATCCACAACAGATGTAGGCTGGTGAACCCTGCTTCAGAGCAGGACAGAGTGTGGCCACCATCCACAACAGATGTAGGCTGGTGAACCCTGCTTCAGAGCAGGACAGAGTGTGGCCACCATCCACAACAGATGTAGGCTGGTGAACCCTGCTTCAGAGCAGGACAGAGTGCGGCCACCATCCACAACAGATGTAGGCTGGTGAACCCTGCTTCAGAGCAGGACAGAGTGTGGCCACCATCCACAACAGATGTAGGCTGGTGAACCCTGCTTCAGAGCAGGACAGAGTGTGGCCACCATCCACAACAGATGTAGGCTGGTGAACCCTGCTTCAGAGCAGGACAGAGTGCGGCCACCATCCACAACAGATGTAGGCTGGTGAACCCTGCTTCAGAACCCTGCTTCAGAACCCTGCTTCAGAACCCTGCCCCAGTCTCAATCAGAGACTCCTGCTGTTGTTGACTCCAGTTTGTAGAAGGAGAGAAGCGAGTGAGGGAAGCAGGCCAAGCTGCCTTTCTTCTTTCTGCATCATTACCTTGTGCGTTGCGTACATGCCGGTGCCTAATGGGAACGAATGGGGCCAGGAGTCAGCTTGAGTTGGGCCTGGAGGAGAGGAGCTCGCTTATTGGTTTTTAAAGCTCCCTCTACATGCCAGTCTGTCGAGTGGAGAGACGCTGTTCTCCCCCCACTAGTACTGTTGTCAGACGAGATAGAGACGCTGTTCTCCCTCACTAGTACTGTTGTCAGACTAGATAGAGACGCTGTTCCCCCCACTAGTACTGTTGTCAGACGAGATAGAGACGCTGTTCTCCCCCCACTAGTACTGTTGTCAGACGAGATAGAGACGCTGTTCTCCCCCCACTAGTACTGTTGTCAGACGAGATAGAGACGCTGTTCTCCCCCCACTAGTACTGTTGTCAGACTAGATAGAGACGCTGTTCTCTCCCCACTAGTACTGTTGTCAGACTAGATAGAGACGCTGTTCCCCCCACTAGTACTGTTGTCAGACTAGATAGAGACGCTGTTCTCCCCACTAGTACTGTTGTCAGACGAGATAGAGACGCTGTTCTCCCCACTAGTACTGTTGTCAGACTAGATAGAGACGCTGTTCCCCCCACTAGTACTGTTGTCAGACTAGATAGAGAGGCTGTTCTCCCCACTAGTACTGTTGTCAGACGAGATAGAGACGCTGTTCTCCCCCCACTAGTACTGTTGTCAGACGAGATAGAGACGCTGTTCTCCCCCCACTAGTACTGTTGTCAGACGAGATAGAGACGCTGTTCTCCCCCCACTAGTACTGTTGTCAGACGAGATAGAGACGCTGTTCTCCCCCCACTAGTACTGTTGTCAGACGAGATAGAGACGCTGTTCTCCCTCACTAGTACTGTTGTCAGACTAGATAGAGACGCTGTTCTCCCCCCACTAGTACTGTTGTCAGACTAGATAGAGACGCTGTTCTCCCCCCACTAGTACTGTTGTCAGACTAGATAGAGACGCTGTTCTCCCCCCACTAGTACTGTTGTCAGACTAGATAGAGACGCTGTTCTCCCCACTAGTACTGTTGTCAGACGAGATAGAGACGCTGTTCTCCCCCCACTAGTACTGTTGTCAGACTAGATAGAGACGCTGTTCTCCCCCCACTAGTACTGTTGTCAGACTAGATAGAGACGCTGTTCTCCCCACTAGTACTGTTGTCAGACTAGATAGAGAGGCTGTTCTCCCCACTAGTACTGTTGTCAGACTAGATAGAGAGGCTGTTCTCCCCCCACTAGTACTGTTGTCAGACTAGATAGAGAGGCTGTTCTCCCCCCACTAGTACTGTTGTCAGACTAGATAGAGACGCTGTTCTCCCCCCACTAGTACTGTTGTCAGACTAGATAGAGAGGCTGTTCTCCCCACTAGTACTGTTGTCAGACGAGATAGAGACGCTGTTCTCCCCACTAGTACTGTTGTCAGACTAGATAGAGACGCTGTTCTCCCCACTAGTACTGTTGTCAGACGAGATAGAGACGCTGTTCTCCCCCCACTAGTACTGTTGTCAGACTAGATAGAGACGCTGTTCTCCCCCCACTAGTACTGTTGTCAGACGAGATAGAGACGCTGTTCTCCCCACTAGTACTGTTGTCAGACTAGATAGAGACGCTGTTCTCCCCACTAGTACTGTTGTCAGACGAGATAGAGACGCTGTTCTCCCCACTAGTACTGTTGTCAGACTAGATAGAGAGGCTGTTCTCCCCACTAGTACTGTTGTCAGACTAGATAGAGAGGCTGTTCTCCCCACTAGTACTGTTGTCAGACTAGATAGAGACGCTGTTCTCCCCACTAGTACTGTTGTCAGACTAGATAGAGAGGCTGTTCTCCCCACTAGTACTGTTGTCAGACGAGATAGAGACGCTGTTCTCCCCACTAGTACTGTTGTCAGACTAGATAGCACCGGGCTTTCCATAAGCGATGGGAAAGATGGAGGTAAATGGGTGTGCAAGTGCTTGTAAGCAATTTCTGCCATCTCTTGTTCTCTCTCTGTTACCGTCTTTCTTTTTTGCCAGTGGCTATTTCATATTTGCTGTCACTCTTTCACTGTCCCTCCTACCCACTCTCTGCTCTTCCTCTCTCTCCCTGTGTATGATTTAGACAGTTAGGAGACATGCTAATCAGGCCAACCATTTGGAACTGGCTTTCACAACATCCTGTGATGGTGACAAAATGCAATGTACTTGAATACTTGAGTATTACCCGCAAGACAAGACTTGGCAACAGTGACACAGTCGGACATTTGGTTTAGTATGAATTTGAGATTGATTATTGAATGTAGTAACTTGATACAAGGCAGGGACTCAATAAGGTGTGACAGCAACACCTTGGGGATAGACTGGGACAACATGATTAGTAGACTTCACGTCCAATTGCCTACAACTGCGGTCAGTGACCATTTACATAATCCAGGAAGTGTTCAAAGAAAGAGCAGAATCAGATGGACGAAAGACAAGTCAGACAACCGAGGAACATCTAGCCTCATCAAAAACAATGGACATTGGATACATCAGATTGATCAAGACATTGGCCAGTGTGTGGATACATCAGATTTAATATTTCCTCAGATGGTGTTTTGAAATCGGGATTTATCATCTAAGGAGATATCGCATGAACACTACTATTGCACAGAATTGAACCTCTGAAGGAGAATCCATAGCCTTAAACATGAAGGACTGGTATACATATTTTAAAGTGTGACCATTTTGTTTCTTTCTACCCTAAACCCCTAACCCTTTCTGTATTTGGCTCATCCCAGTTGATCTCACTCTTTCGCTCCCTCCTTGTCTCACTCAAGGTTAGTGTTTTGTCCAGCACTTAGCCCAGATGGAGAAAGCAGAGGGGAACCACTTGACAAGCCCATGCTGGCTTCTTTTTAGGTTACTACAGGTTCTGTTTATAACTAGTGTACCAAACCCTCTGCTGTTAGTGCAGATAAAACAATGTTTTTCTGTTCCCCAGGAAGTGAAAAGGTTTTAACCGCTCTTGCCTCTCTTTTTTTGTGTCCCCCCCCTTTCTCTCTCCCTTCCACAGAGCGAGCAATCCCCTTTGAGCACATGATGTATGAGCATCTGCAGAAGTGGGGCCCCCGGAAACAAGAAGTCAAGTTCTTCCTCAGGCATGAAGACTCACCCACTGAGAGCAGTGATCAAGGTGGGCTTTCTGTCTGTCTCTCCTTCTGTCTCTCCTTCTGCTCTCAGTCTCTTGTGCCTTCCTGCTCTCTCTCTCTTTTTGTTTCCCTTTCATAATGTAGCCTTTTACAAACACAAGATTGTGTGTCTTTCAGCAAAAGAGGGACACTAAATGCACGCACGTACACACACACACACACACACACACACACACATTCATACCCCTGCCTCTTTTCAATAGCTGAACATTCAGCCTGAGTACATTCAAATGTCTTCTGTTGGTCCAGTAATCAGAACGTGTTGATATGGCCCGATCCCTAACTCTTTCATTGGTTGGAGTCTCAGCCCGATATTCATGCGGTTATCCCCGTGGATTTTTTTTACACGCCATTTTTCTGCCTTTCAGTGACCTACTTAACCATTCCTCTCGCCAATCACCTAAAAGCGAGGGACTCTAGGAAGGTCGAGCGGCATCATTTTAATGCCTACTCTGGCACTGGCTGTGTTGATTGGCATTGCCTTTAATCAGGGAACACACCTTACATAACTAATCAGCTTTGGCCGTAATGGGCCTCCTCTGTGGTAAACCAGACATACCCTCCCCCATGGAGACCTCCTAACATACATGCACACAACAGACACATATCACAGAGTCCCATAGAGTATACTTCAATATATATACACACACACACACACACACACACACACACACATACACACACACACACACACACTGTCATTGGCAACCACTGTTTTGTCCATCCCGGATTGCCCCTCTTGCATCATCACTTTCCAACCACTAAGTGTGTAATACTCCAAACCATATATAACCATGTTTGCACCCCAAATGCACCCAGTCCAAACCTAAAATAGCATTGCAACCTTTGGTTGTGGTTTGTCGGGTACCTTTTTGCCAAAGCAATGTGCCCGTTGAAAGTCCCGCTTTTCAGCCAGCTCCGCTTACGCCTTCAGTGTCTGCTTCTTCTTCTTTCATCTCCAGGCAGCCAGCAGTCTCAAGAACAGGCCAACCGGAGGAGTGGAGGCAGCGGGGAGAAGCACAACGAGAACGGGGTAAGAACTCTTTAACACGTCATGTAGAATAGTTGGAATGTCCTGGCAGGAGTTTTTCCTCACTGCGGGGACCATACCAGGAAATATTTGGTAAATGCTCCCAGGCAAAAAAAATAAATAATAATCTATGTAAAAGTGTAAATCTCCACCTCTGTACCTCTCCCCCATTCACATCATGTTATTGCTCAATGTTCCACTCTCTTGGTTTGCCCACTCTGACACATTGTGGAACTAAACCTACAGCTTTGTGAACAGTCTTCAACATGCATGTAACCATGAAATATAATCTGGTAACTTCACAAATTATGTCCCGCTGTTTCAACTACTTTCATATCTCACTCTTTCACAGTTGTTTTTAAAGCTACGGTGCCCTCCATAAGTATTGGAAAGAGGAAGCGTTTTGTCTTCTTTTTGGATCTATGCTCCAACAGTTTGGATTTTAAATCAATTAATTACTATGGGGTCAAAGTAGAGATTCTGAGCTTTAATTCAGTAATGTCCAAATAAAGCACTCATGTTTAGTATTTGATCGACAATCCTTTGCATGCAGTAACTGCCAGAGATCCGCGACCCATTGACCTCACCAGATGCTGGGTGTCTTCTGGTCATGCTCTGCCAGGCCTGTACTGGGCAATGTGTACAGTGTTGGTTTACAATTACATTGGTTACAAACAATGGACTAAAACAAGCCTATATTTTGGGTTATGAGACAGTTGAACTAAGCTCATGAGGCATTCAGAAGTTAATTTTTTTTAAGAATCAATGGCTATATACATAATTTAAAAGTCCAAAAATAGATCTCAGATTGCCACTTTAACAATAAAATGATTCATTTAAAATCGGAACAGGTTTTTATGTATGTACCTGTCTTTCATCCATTTGCTGCGTCTCTCAGACCACACTCTCCCATAGCAACACAATGTGTATCCACCCCACTCTGGCATTACCACACAATACATGATGACCCTCTTAAATACAGTCAGACAATACCATTGAGTCTCTTTCCCAGAAGCACTCCATACACGTCATGCTTTTACACACAACTGTGCTGTACGGTGAGCCATTATCCCAATCCCAGTTCCATTTCCCCTTCTTAAAAGCTATAATGGGAGCCTCAGTCCCAATCCCAGTTCCATCCCCCCTCATAAAGGGCACAACGCTGTTTGTGTCCTGGCCCCCGCTGGCTGTAGGAAGGCCAGTGGATGGGATGAGGATGGCACACTGGTAAGAGCAGCCTCTGGCACACCATGTCCCCCCCCCCCCCCCCTTCTCTCTCTCTCTTACCATCTGTCCCAGATTCCAGAATGGGAAGAGCCGTGGTTGAGGAAGCAGAACTAATTTAACCTTAACAGGGTGGTAACAAATCGTCACGGCACGCAATGTTGGAGGATCAGTTATCTATGTATTTATTTATTTATTTAGGTAGCTATTTATTTGTGAGACGACAGCATTGCGACACTCCACACTGGCTCTCTTTTGGAGTCCTTCCCCAGATACGGGTGTGTTATGGGTGGGTGGCTGCATGTTGGTGTGAGAGAGAGGAAGGCATCGCGTGTCCATGTTTTCCATTTGTGTGGGTGAAAGGCCAGAGTGCTCCGTTTGAGTGAGGGGAGCCAGGCGGGAAGGGGACCTCACAGAGACTGACTGGTCAGGCGGGAAGGGGACCTCACAGAGACTGACTGGTCAGGCGGGCTGTCAGCCAGAGAGCCGATTAGCACTGAGGCGCTAACGCACGCAGGCAGAGAATTTAGCGTATAGCTTGTTTCCCTCTATGACAGGCGGGAGTCCCAGAGAAAGTGCTGTCAGAACAGAATCCACCATCTAAAGACGCTAACGTCCTCCTAACTCTTATCTAGACGACTGTGGCTATTGTCATGAAAAGAAAGAAAATCTCCATTGAAAAATGTCTAAGTTGTGTTTTCAGTTTAGACATCTCGCAAGGAGATGCTAATACTTGCTAGCTATGAGTTTAGCTTAAAATATACCCTTGCAATGCCAAGAATAACGGTAACAAAAAGTGTTGAAACATTATAATGACTGCCAATGAGTCATTGTATTCTTACTGTCTAAATGGCAACAGCCTGTTGTTGGCCAACTCTTTCAGGGCTGGCTACGTCCCCCTGGCTCTCAGCAAACACAATCAAATGTGTTCTACTCTAACCAAGTCCATGATAACACCCCACCAACAACCACAGCCTCCACACCGGTTATTCACCTTCCCCTTACACCTGATGCAGGGGAGACGGGGCACCTGTGGCGTTTGTGTCGAGCTTCTTCAGTGCAGGGAAGCCCAGTCGTCTAAGCTCAGTTTCTCCACTTCAGATTGAGGGGATTAGATTACGGGATTAGATTAGATTAGATTACGGGCAGGTTCATGACATAACTGCTTCTAAGAAGATCAGTGTGGTTATCCACTGGACTCTGGCCAGGCAGGGGGCACACAAAACACACACACAAAAACAAGGACTCACACACACACACACACACACACACACAAAAACAAGGACTCTCACACACACACGAAAACAAGGACTCACACACAAGCATTATACACACACATAAATGTCCGTGCATAAGGAGAGCTGTGCAGAGGAAGGGCGGGTAATCCCCAGGGGACACGTGTCTGTCAGGAGGGAAAACCCATGTCTCCCATTACCCCCCCCCCATCATTGTGGAGGCTCTCTCTCTCTCGCTCTCTCTCTCTCTCCCCCTCGGGTGTGTGTGTGTGTGTGTGTGTTTTCCTTCTACAGTCCTAGTCACTGTCTTGCCTGGCTGCATTCGAGTGTTGCTCTTTGTGCCAGTGGCTCTCTCTCTGTCCCCCTCTCTGTGGAGCACATTTAGTTGATCCCCCCCCCTCCTCATCCCCCCCCCTCCTCATTCCACCACCCTCCCTTGTCGTCAGTTCCATCTCGTTACTCTTCCACTCTCGTCGCGTTATATCCTACACACACACACACACACACTCACACTCACACACAGCCAGGATTCACTCACTGCTGTCGGGGGAAGACTGTGAGCGAGGTAAGGACATTCTCCGTTTGCGTGACACAACCAACTTTACATTGTGTAGCTTTGTAGTCTTCACTTTTCAACATGTAATGTTGACGGTACCGTCCCGCTGTACCAGAGTAGGGGATGTGGAACTGTGAGGTAGTCGATTTCTTCGGAAGTTGAGTGTCATGTGAGCAAGGGCAGAGTTTAAGTTGTATCAGGAAGCTTTGAGTGAGGGGGTGGTTGTCGGTGGACTGTGGTGGTCTCTGTCAGGGATTAGACGCGCATGTACTTAGATGTGCCTGTGCGGTGAGGTTCTGGGTGAAGGAGGGGGGGACCTTTTAGACATTTTGGGCACTTTACAAACGCTTCATTGAACTCCAGAACGCCAGTGGAGACCTGGGGCTCAATTCCAAATGTGTACAGTGAGGCAGGATTTGGTTTTTGAGATGTCACATTCAAGGGAGTGAAACAGACAGACCACAGTGTTTGTTGGCAGCGTGCGCGAGTCCACTTTGGTTTAGATTAGATTTCTGTAGTCTGTCTCTTTAAGCAGGATTTCCAGCGGATGGACCCTTGTTTAATCTAAAAGGCAGTCGTCAATCTTCCATTGAGCGATTTAGCAGACGGACTGGTCTGTGAGGCATTCCCAGTTTTTGCTGGGTAATCCC
Organism: Argentina silus; assembly: GCF_951799395.1. Lineage (NCBI taxonomy): Eukaryota > Metazoa > Chordata > Actinopteri > Argentiniformes > Argentinidae > Argentina > Argentina silus. The sequence goes on from NC_139671.1 coordinate 3,104,465, forward strand.
TGAGTTTACACACACACACACACACACACACACACACTTTGTGTCTTACTGAGCACTCAAACCAATCAGTTTCTAACCTGGGTTGCCCTCGTTGCATTTTACAGGCCCACTATGAATAGACCAATGTTGTTGTTTCTCAAGCAGCATTTGTTATTGGATATACATGGAACATACTCAGCAGGGGGGCGTTGGATTTTTGCCATGAGGGTACTAGTTTTTGACGAATTATATGACTATCATATAATATGCCCGGATTTGCGCTTTCAAATTTCAACCATGGTGCAGGGGCAGTATGCTGAGGGGGGGATTCAGGGCATATTAGAAGTTTTTTTTAGTGGGGCACAGTTATTGCCCCCAACGGGTGACGTTGCGATACAAACCCTGCGCCATGTGTGCAAACAAAGACCGACACGGTCACCCTCACAGCTGGGATCCAACCATCCGCCCGCTAATTGAATCAAGTAATTTGTAAACGCATGGTAATGAAATTGGGATCGTTGCCATGTGAGGGGTGGGGAGAGGCCTCAGTTACAGACACAACACTGGCTCCAGTTAAAAACAGACCACTGCTGGTGGTGGTGTCAGTACCAATCAGGAGCTGGACTGAACTAAGAAGGTACTGTGTACATGCTTTGCTTTCGTTCTTTTTTTAATTTATTTTTATTATAGCTGGTGAATGTTCTTGGAGTGTTTATCATGGCTGTGCATCGGGAGTAACAAGCCGACTTCGTTTTGTCGGTCCTGAAGTGTGCCGTTGGTATTTGTGGCCTGGCTGTGTGATTGAGGCTCCTGACACGGCCGATTTAGGACTGAGGACGGTTGTCATGGAGTGGCGACGGGCTAATGCACCGCCGCAGGCATTAAAACGGCACAGATATGTGTTCTTGGTGCAGTTAATATTAGTAAAATGAATTGTTCTTACATTTATCTCAGCTTTGTCTTCGTCAACAAAAAAAACTGTGATTAAAAACCAAGACATTGCTGCTGGCTTCCAACTCAGTCGGGGATTTTAGCTTGAGGCTTTTCCAAGTGATGACAGAGAGGAGAGTCACTGTCTCTCATAGTACCACCTTCCTTCTCTCTGCCTGCGTCTGTCAGCTCTCACACATGCATAGACACTAGGCTAGGGTGAGCCTGTACTAATCCATCACAAAATAGTGTAATAGAAAATACACTCAGAAGGAGTGCACTCACTGAGAACTTTATTAGGAACACTATACTAATGCTGGGTAGGGCCTCCCTTTATTAGGAACATTATACTAATGCTGGGTAGGGACTCCCTTTATTAGGAACAGTATACTAATGCTGGGTTGGGCCTCCCTTTGCTCTTTATTAGGAACAGTATACTAATGCTGGGTTGGGCCTCCCTTTGCTCTTTATTAGGAACAGTATACTAATGCTGGGTTGGGCCTCCCTTTGCTCTTTATTAGGAACAGTATACTAATGCTGGGTTGGGCCTCCCTTTGCTCTCAAAACAGCCCCAATTCTTCGTGGCATTGATTCCACAAGATGTTGGAAACATTCCTTTAAGATTCTGGTCCATGATGGCATGAGTGCATCACACAATTCCTGCAGATTTTTCAGGTGCACTTTCAAGCTGTAAATCTCCCGTTATACCACAAACCAGAATATAATATTTACAAGATTTTGGGAAAGCTGAAAGGAGTTGTTGACGCAGGTTTGTTTTGTGTGTGTGTGTGTGTAGGTGGGGAACCCCCGTGTGGAGCTCACGCTCTCTGAGCTGCAGGAGATGGCCACGCGTCAGCAGCAGCAGATCGAGGCCCAGCAGCAGATGCTTGTCGCCAAGGTAACGGACCCTAACCCTGATGTTTCTGACTGTGTCGGCTGTGTCATACTGCCGTCTTTACGTGTGTGTGTGTGTGTGTGTGTGTGTGTGTGTGTGTGTGTGTGTGTCACTCCAAGTGACTTCAAGCCCTATGTGGAGTCGGGGGGGGAACTGAGGACTGGGCACAGAAACAGCTTGATATCACAGAATGGACATGGTTTATCACTGTACAGAACATCATCAGGAACAGTACCAACATCCTCTCATGTCACTATATAACACACACTGATTTCTGGCCCAAAAGTGCTTGTTGGCGCACACAGTTCCAGTATATTCATGGCCGGCCTGAAACATCGTACATTCTCACATGTGTACAGCCAGCCCGGGCCCTTCAAATGGCCCAGTCAGCATTCCCACAAACAAGCATGCATCTCTGTTAAAGGCAGTCTGACATACACCAGCCTCAGGCTAGGGGCTAATGGTTCATTCTAGCAATGCATCAGCCAGCATACTTCATTAACCTCAAGCTCGGTGCTCTCAATGCAGCTTTCAATGCAGCTCTCGATGCAGCTCTCGATGCAGCTCTCGATGCAGCTCTCGATGCAGCTCTCGATGCAGCTCTCGATGCAGCTCTCGATGCAGCTCTCAATAGCATCGCAAATACTTGAGCTAATTTAGCCAGTGCAATGTTAGAATGTTTCCAATCTTTTTGCAGGAATGTATTGAAGGAAAAAAAGGTGAACATTTCTGCTCTCATGACATGAACTTGAGCATACATTTTCTCTTCTTTTATTTTGTCGTAGTTGATTGACTGAGCTAAGAAGTAGGCATCAGTCATTTCTGCATGCGGGGTCACCAACAATATGTAAACAATGAGGAAGATGCATTTGAACAATATGACCAGTATGACCTCTGTTGTTCTCAGAGATTCCATATGAGCTTTTTTTTTTTTTTTTTTTTTAAGCTACTTTTTTTAAGCTAAAAAACATGATTTAAAGCTATACATCATGTCAACAAAAACAACACAGTCATAAGTCTGTATTGCTTTGATGATGACGATACAACACTACTACTCTCATGAAGGAAAATATATTTAGGAGTTATATCAATGATGGATTTTCCCTTTTTTATATTATCACTGATGGCTTCAACAAGTAACACATCACCTAAAGAATGCCATCACCACTGGACAAGTAATGAACGTTTGACTTCATCCTGCTAACTATAGCCCAGGCCCTAAGACGTTGCGTCACCAGAATAACTGAGACGGAGCGTTTTTAGAATGCCTTGAGTGTGCTTGGTGCCAGAGAGCGCTTTTGAAAGTAGGCCTACTCGATGCCCCGCGGTCATTCCGGAAAACGTGAGCGTGTCCCATTTTTATCTCGGAAGTGAACTGGAGCAACACACTGTCGGATACACAGCGAGAGAGATGAAGTCATCCCACCCTCCTCTCCTCTCCTCTCCTCCTCTCCTCTCCTCTCCTCTCCTCTCCTCTCCTCTCCTCCTCCAGACAGTCACTCATGAATATGTCATGTGAATAGAAGTAGATCATAACATGTTAGTGATGGAATATTCAGCAAGATGGATGCTCAGGCATTTTCAGAGCCTTTCAAAGCGAATGTTTATGAGCGTGGTTCATGCACCTGAAGGGGGTGTGCGCGTACGTGCGCAAGAGTGTTGGATGTTTTTTATTATTGTGTGTTATTACAAGCATCTATCAAGTCTGTGACAGACTTGTTGCTGTGTGTGTGTGTGTGTGTGTGTGTGTGTGTGTGGCGTGCGCATGTGTAAAGTGCAGATGTTACACAAGCCTTTGATTTGATTTTTCTACATTAGCGATTGCTTTTGCTTAATATTGTACCCCCCCAGGAGCAGCGTCTGCGCTACCTGAAGCAGCAGGAGCGGCGGCAGCAGCAGTCGGTGTCGGAGAGCGAGAAGCTCCAGAGGCTGAAGGAGCGCGTGGAGAGCCAGGAGGCCAAGCTCAAGAAGATACGAGCCTTGAGGGGCCAGGTGGACTACAGCAAGGTCATCAACGGCAACCTGTGTATGTACACACACACACACACACACACACACACCCTCTTGGCCAGGAACAGTGTAGCATCTCCCCAGAATCACCACCTCTCTCTGTCCATCCACCTTTCCTCATTCTTCCCCGTACTCTTTTTTTTTTTTGTTCATCAAAGTGCTCCTTCGGTGTTCTCCTCAGGGTTTTTGAACGATGTGGCGCTGGATTGCATTATCAAAAACCGGCTTGTGTTTGTTCATGTCAAAATGGGCTAAAAATGCTGTTTTAAATACTGAATTAACTGAGGAACGTAATAACGCTTTCAACAACGATGTCATTGGTGATCAAAGATAGTTACTCTATCATTACTGAATATGAGTTTAATTTGCTCTGAAATGTTTACATAGTGGCAGGGCCAAGTCGACAAGTTGGCACATCTCCCCTTTGGCCGTATATTATGTTAATAGTAAACCATATTTTAATATTATTAATAAGCACTTATGTGCAAAGAACTGTTGAGTTTGTGCTGAACTCATCCTGGCACAGAACATGGCTGCCTCGGTTGGAGCTGCTCTTCAACTCTATTTTGTTGATATTTTTGTTGGTATTTGTTACTTTTTGTGTACAGAACGTCTCTGCTAAAAAAAAAAAAATGTATGGCCGGCAAACACTTCCGTGTGTAAAATGTCTTCCCTGTGTCTCCTGCTCCCAGCTGCAGAGATCGAGCAGGTGAGCGGCCTGTTCCATGAGAAGCAGACGGAGCTGCAGTCGGCGGTGCTGCGGGTGGAGCAGCTGAGCCTGCAGCTGGAGGACCTGCGCAGGGGCAAGCTGAACGGCCTGCAGGCGGCCCTGGGAGGACAGGTCACTGGAACCGCAGCCCTGGAGCTGCGCAAACTCTACCAAGAGCTCCAGGTACCGCATCACCTGCCCTTATACTTCTCACACCTACAGAGCCCTCCATAAGTATTGGAAAAAATAAGTATTTTCTTCTTTTTCTTCTTTTAGCTCTATACTCCAACAGTTTGGATTTGCAATGAAGCAGTTACTATGAGGTTGAAGAAGGATAGAGATTCTTAGCTTTAATTTAGTTTTGTTTTTCCAGATTGGTTTCACCATTTAGAAAGTAAACCATTTTTTAAACACACCCCCTATTTCAGGGCTCCAAAAGTATTGGAAAAAATCATATGATGTCGGAATAAAGTACTCATATTTAGTATTTGTCTGCGACCCTTCGACCTGGGTATATTCTCTGGTGATGCTCTGCCAGGACTGTACTGCAGCCATCTTCAGTTGTTTGTTTTGAGATCTTTTTGCCATCATCAGGAAATTAAATTAATGTTCAATTGGATTTAAATCTGAACATCCCCCCTCTCCCTCCCACACGAGGTCCTTCTGTTGAACAGCGCGAGAGCTAGCGCATGCTGCTCTGGGAATCACTGGCGTAGCAGAGCAGGGTCAGAGTGCAAAAACTCTCCTCTTTTTTAGGAAGTAAACACAGACCTTGCGTTTCAATAGCTATGATGCAGCTGCACGTGAAATGATAGTTTGAGGCGGTATGCACCTTGGATTGACTAGAAATACACATGAAAATTGTTTTTGGGTAAACTTCCCTTTTAAAGTCTAGACGTCTTCAGGTCAAGTCACAAATCATCTTGTGAAACAATGTAAATGTAATCTCGTGAGCGCGACATGCACACATCACCTGCTTAGGAACGCGGCGTAAAATCGCCACGTTCAAATTCTGGAATTGATTGACGTCTGTTTGTCTGTGTCTGTCTGTCTGTCTGTGTCTGTCTGTCTGTCTGTCTGTGTCTGTCTGTCTGTCTGTCTGTCTGTCTGTGTCTGTCTGTGTCTGTCTGTCTGTGTCTGTCTGTGTCTGTCTGTGTCTGTCTGTGTCTGTCTGTCTGTCTGTCTGTGTCTGTCTGTGTCTGTCTGTCTGTCTGTCTGTCTGTCTGTCTGTCACCCTCAGATTCGGAACAAGCTGAACCAGGACCAGAACAACAAGCTGCAGCAGCAGAAGGAGCTGCTGAACAAGCGCAACATGGAGGTGACTCTGATGGACAAGCGCATCGGGGAGCTGCGGGAGCGCCTCTATAAGAAAAAAGCTGAGGCACGTCAAAAAGAGAACATGCCTGTAAGGCTAGGAGCGCACAACACACACACACACACACACACACACACACAACAAGCAAACACACACACACACACACACACACAACAAACAAACACACACAACAAGCACACACACACACACACAACAAGCAAACACACACGCACACACACACAACAAGCAAACACACGCACACACACACAACAAACAAACACACACGCACACAGGCTGACATACGCACACAGGCAGACATACACACTCTAAATCCTACATGTACATTAATGTCCGTAAGCATACACGTATGAGAGAGGAGTTGAGACCCTGTGTTTAAGCCTACAAGTGTCTACTGCTGTTCAACAGCCCCAGATCCTGCCACACTTTCTCATATGCACACCACCGCACACTGGGGGACAGCCTTCTGAAACCCCTCAACACACAGAAAGAAGCCCATGTTTGAGACACAAGCTATCGCTGATCTCCCCCCACCCTCCCTCTCTCGCTCGCTCGCTCTCCCCACAGCTGAACAGAACCAACGGGCCCCCGTCCCCTCAACCAGCTACTGGAACCCTGGGCCGCGTGGCTGCCGTGGGTCCCTACATCCAGGTCCCGGCGCCGGGCAGACAGGAGGGCGGCTACAACATGCCCCCGGACCCACTGAAGCCTCAGACGCTGGGGGTCAACGCTCCTGCCAACCACGCCCGCTCCAAATCAGGTTGGTCTCCTTCGCCACGGGACTGTTCTTAAACTGGTTGTTTTCCTCTTTTTCCTGCTGCTAGTGACTGGGATTCACTTTGAGTTTCCTCAGTCCTTTACTGAGTCTTTGCTCCTCCCTCCGGCTGGGGATGGTGCGATTTGGAGTCCCCTGCCTACGCGTACGTTGTTAAAAATGGGGTAACAGGAAATCTATTGATTAGGAAACGGCGATATAAAGTTGTCGTATTTATTCTTTGACCGAGCGTTGTTGCGGAGACGGTATATTTTAGCAACGATGGAACTAATCCTCATGCAGTCCTGTGGACCCAAATTCAGGTCCGCTCTGCCCCCAACTGCTCGAGTCCCATGTCTCCCTCCATCCTGACTTTTCAGTTTATACTTATGCACTTTTATTCATTTATTTATTTCCCTCCTCCTCCTGCTCTAACTTCCTTCTCTCCCTTTTTTATTCTGTGGTATATCTCGTTTCCCTCCCTCCCTCTCTCTTCTCTCCTCCCCTGTCCTATCCGTGTGGTTGTGTCATCTTTATTCCACCGGGGGGCAACAACACTCCTCCTACCAGGGACAGACACTGTGCCAAAGCCCCCTGGCCCGTGGAAGGTGTCTGATTTAGACATCCTAGTGGACCCGGTGCCCCCGTCCCCTCCAGAGGCACGGCTCGGCCCCGGGGCCCCCGCTGGCCCGGACACCGCGTCCCGTGAGTGCGCAGGTTGCCTGAATGGAGGGATTGGGTTTGCTCTGAACCTTTATCTCGCCGTAATGGGCAGGATCCTCAACATTATAGAGAATTCTTAACAATAATCTAAAACCATGATTTTTTTTTTATAAATACATATTTACCCCGCCTACAACCAAAGCAAACAAAGTCTGTCAGGGAGGCCAACCTAACAGACTAAAGGTATGAGGGTTGTACATTAGCTCCCCCTTCAGGCCGTTTGGTGCTAGTGCAGGGAGAGGAAAAAACATTGATCACAAGTGGGGCGCAGGTGACAGAGCTATGCTGATCGTGTGTGAGTGAGACACTACTCTGAGAAGGTTCACTGCGCTCCTATACCCTCAATAGGTGGATCAGTGCCTGAGTCAAATTTACTTCTTTGCCACCCTAGTAAATTTGAGCTCTGATCTGTCATAACCTTCACAGACCACCTAACCATTCACCTTCTAGCTGGGATGCAGCCTTGACATCATTGCTATTCTATTCATGGATCAAAATCCACTGTCCCAGTGGAGTGACCAGGATAGATCATTCAGTTACACTTTTAACAAAGTATATAAATGTTTAATGAAGCCGTCCCAAACCCTGACAGGTTTGAAAGAGCGGATAGGCTTCTTGCCTTCAAGTATAGGCTTTAACTGGCATACCTTGTTTAAAGTGTGACCGATTTGTTTTCTCTATGCATGAAGATGTCTTACTGTAGTTTTCTTGGGCTCTGTGTAGGATTACTATAAACCCGGCTAAGATATCTTCATACCGGTTTTGACGTAGCCAACGGTTGACATTTAGATTAAATGCAAACCAAAACACCTGACTTAATTGACTATTTTTGTATCAGACTATTTGATCATGAACGTTTTATTTTTAACCTTGAAATAGACACAGGAGAATTGGACCTATTGTGTATGTTTGCATCTGGATTGGCTGATTTTTGTGTTTGATTGATTATGTGTTTTGGGACTTCTTTGAATTGGCATTAATTGAACGCTGAGTTAAGGCTTTGAGGTTTCAGGTCAAGTCATTGATTGATTGGGTAGATTTCTGACCATCCTTTGCTCGATGAGGGACTTTTTATGATATTTATTTTCTCTTTCTCTACTATTAGATTGAGCAAGCTACGTATGTTTGTCGTGTGAAAATCTTCCATGTCCTGTATCAAAAAAAACAACTATTATCTGGGGAAAAAGATGGAGCCGAAAACTGGATTTGATTGAAAAGCGGGACCTGAAAAGCAGCCTCACTTGGGCCATAACCACAGTGCCTGCTGTCATTTGATTAGCATGCTAGCTAGCTACCTCTCTACCCCCAATTAACCCCCAGCTAACAGAATAATCCACAACTGCAGGACTGGACTGGCCCAGTGTGGCAAGTGTAGGCATCAGTTTCATCCATCCCCCATGGCAGTCATCTTTGTAGACATCAGAACTGGATTGAAATTGTATTATTTGGTTTGCTTCAAATCCTTTCTTTCCAATACTTGTTTTCCTCAAATAATGTGCACTTGATTTATTTTTTGCCTGAAGCGCAGGGTGAGGGTTTACACTTTTAGGACTATTACATTGGCTGAACCAGGCACCCCTGAAGTATTTGAAAGAAAACGAATACTACTTCGATCCACTTCTGATTGACAGGCTAAATCCATGCTTAGTGAGTCCTAAGGCAGTCCTAGCTTTAACATAACACTCCTGCCCTGTGGCCCTCTCTTCAACCACACACTCACCCGACACTCCCTTCTCTCCCCTTCGTCTGTAGCGAATGACTCCAGCTGGCCCACCCTGGGCAAGGGCAACGCCTCACTCAAACCCCCCGACTGGAGGGATTCTGGGACAGACATGCAGGGCAAGACCCCCCCTCTGGCCTCCCCCGCCACCGCTACTGCAGACAAGGTCAGTATGGTTAACTGTCTAGACTGGTCTGGTTAACTGTCTAGTCTGGTCTTCTTAACTATCTAGTCTGGTCTGGTTAACTGTCTAGTCTGATCTGGTTAACTATCTAGTCTGGTGGTCTTAACTATCGAGACCGGTCTGGTTAACTTTCTAGACCAGTCTGGTTAACTATGTAAATTGGAGTGCTACAGGTCAGACGTAGGATGTCTACGAGATACATCCCACAGTGACAAAAGTGTACACATTTGTCTTTAGAATTCCGTTCAGGATTGACCTGATTTCTATATTTGCGTGCCTCCCCCAAGGTTACCTGCTTCCACGGTCAAAAACCAAATGAGCTGCAACCTCATTCATTCCTACGAGTATATAATGAATGAACACGAAACAAACATAACGAGACACAGTTAAATCCTAGACAAGCCTGATATTTCCTTTAAGTGTGGATGATTTGTGTGCTACACATGTTGAGTTGTATGTAGTATGCATGTAGTTATCAGTTGTTTTTTGTTAAGTGCTTTTAATTGTGCAAGACAGCTTCCCTCTTGAGGTTAATAAAGTTTATATTTGTATTATTATTCTTATTTTTAAGATGGTTGACTCCAACAAGATGGCGGTCTCCTCCCCTGCTGTATCCAAGCCGCAGCCCCCTCCCTATGGCTCACACATTTCCTCCATGAGCTCCGGCAGTTCCCTGGAGCGACGCAAGGACGTCCCCCCTCCCCGACCCCTCCCCAACCCCCCGGCCCAGGTCTGGCCCCGCGTCCCCCCCTCCACCGGCTCCTCCTCTCAGCAGATACAGCAGCGCATCTCTGTGCCCCCCAGCCCCACCTTCCAGCCCAATGCGCCCCTCTTTCCCGTGGGGACAGGGGAGCGGCCAGACCCCCCCCTGGCCGTGGCTGTGAGGCCCTTTGTGGCAGACAGAGGCTCCAGACCCCAGTCCCCCCGCAAAGGCCCGGCCACCATGAACTCCAGCTCCATCTACCACATGTACCTCCAGCAGGCCGCGCCCAAGAGCTACCCCCTCAAGCCCGCGCTTAAAGCAGGTAGATATCGTAAGCAACCCCCTTTATTCCCCATTTCTCCATGGAAATAAGTCTTATTGATGTGATAGAAATCCCTAATTTCCAGATTGGGTTGAGAGCACAGCACAGTGATGGGAAATGTGAATTCAATCCAATGCGAATTTCAAGTCACCCAATGGCACAGAGTAAATTGAAATGGAATTCATGAATTGAAAATGACTTTTTTTTTTTTTCATTGTACTGATTTTCATGCTTTAATCTACCGCATATTGTTTTTTTTCCACTGGCACCGGACTATTGAGGATTTTGCAATTCATGACTTGAATTTCAATTCACTTTGTGCACGGAGTGAATTAAAATGGACCCCAGCCCTAGTCTTGAGGACAAAGTGCAGTTATGCATGGTCATGATGACTATTGATGAGAAAAATGAATGGGACATTTATCAGGTGATCTTATGTCATGCTCTGTCTTAACTTTGTCTCTTCTCTTTTGTGTGCGTGTGTGTGTGTGTGTGTGTGTGTGTGTGTGTGTGTGTGTGTGTGCGCCCAGTGTACGGGAAGCCTGTCCTCCCCTCCAGCTCCACGTCCCCCTCCCCCCTGCCCTTCATGCCGTCGGGGGGGGCTTTCCCTGCGCTCCAGGACTCTGTGGACGGCGAGGGCCCGGACCAGGAACCCGGCCAGCCCCCGGAGTCGTCAGCGGCCCCGCCCAACGTGGAGAACATCCCCCGGCCCCTCAGCCCCACCAAGCTGACCCCCATGGTGCACTCCCCGCTGCGCTACCAGAGCGACGCAGACCTGGAGGCCCTGCGCAAGAAGCTGGCCAACGCCCCGCGGCCGCTCAAGAAACGCAGCTCCATCACAGAGCCAGAGGGCCCCGCGGGGCCCAACATCCAGAAGCTGCTCTACCAGCGCTTCAACACTCTGGCGGGGGGCATGGAGGGGGGCGTAGGAGGAGGAGGGGTGGGGGCCGGGGGCGGCATGCCCTTCTACCAGCCCGCCAACCCACCCGACTACCCTGGCAGCAGTAGTGCCGGCGGCGGCGACCCCTCGGCCGACGCCGACAATGGAAACCCGCCGTCGGAGACGCTGCAGCCGCCTCCCGCGGTGGAGGGGCCGGCCACGGACCCCCTCCCGCCCCCGACCGATGACAACGATAACCTGCCACTGCCTCCCGCCTCCGAAGGGCTCCTCAGCCCCCCGGAACCGGAGGCCTCGGAGGACAACAACAACAACAGCCTGGGGAGCTCCGCTGCCACCCTGCCCAGCCCTGTGCCTGAGGTCAGCTCCCAGGAGGAGGCCGGAACCACAACTTTGCAACTGGTGGTGAGGGACGCGCGCACACACACACACACACACACACACACACACACACACACACACACACCCACAAGGTCCTTATATGTCTTTGGTGCAGAGCTGTGTAACTCCATTCAACTCAACTATGCAATGACAGGCTAATGACTAAATGACTGTGTATTACATTTAATGCAAGTGTAAAGAAACCAAAACCGATCCGGCCCCGTCACGCAGGCTACTTATCACCCTCTCCCTTCCTGTCCGTCTCCAGGACAAGCGTACCAACCTGAAGAAGCCCAACTCTGAGCGCACGGGCCACGGGCTCAGGGTGAAGTTCAACCCCCTGGCTCTGTTGCTGGACGCCTCCCTGGAGGGAGAGTTTGACCTGGTGCAGAGAATCATCTATGAGGTGGGAATCCAACTGTGGTGGTTGGCGGGCGGGCGGGCGGGCGGGTAAACGAGTATACCTCAGAGGTCTTTAGTGGCTTGTACGTCTGTGTGTGTGTGTGTGTGTGTGTGTGTGTGTGTGTGTGTGTGTGGTGTGCTGTGACAGGCTAACACTATGGTCCTGTTCCTAGTGGCAGTGGTCTAACCTGCCCCTCTGTCCCAGGTGGAGAACCCCAGCACGGCCAACGATGAGGGCATCACCCCCCTACACAACGCTGTGTGTGCCGGTCACCACCACATAGTCAAGTTCCTGCTGGACTTCGGCGTCAACGTCAATGCTGCTGACAGCGACGGCTGGTGAGCCACAATGAACTCACCTGCACCCGGGGGCCTTGTTCACCTGCACCCGGGGGCCTTGTTCACCTGCACATGGGGGCCTTCTTCACCTGCACCTTGTGTTGGCCCCGATCTAGTTTTTGATGAACAAAAAAAGTAGCAGCTCTCTATTCTATTTTTGCGAACCCCACAACTTTTTGTACAAATGTCTTCACTGATTGTATACCCCAACTAGGGCTTTCCAACCTACACTGAGCTGGGAGAGCAGGTTGGGTCTCCTGTGATCAGGACACACAGCCTCCTTACACACATTCTGCCGTATTGTGTCATATGTTTTGGCCAAGGTGATTGGTCTGTGTGTGTCCACTGACCGCTCTGATTTCGTCCTGTCTGTTTTGTGTTTTGCGTGGTGGACAGGACGCCCTTGCACTGCGCGGCTTCCTGTAACAGCGTCCACCTCTGCAAGGTGCTGGTGGAGTCGGGGGCGGCCATCTTTGCCAGCACCATCAGCGACGTGGAAACCGCAGCAGACAAGTGTGAGGAGATGGAGGAGGGCTTCATCCAGTGCTCCCAGTTCCTCTACGGTGAGTCCCCCCGTTGGCCGTACTGGGAAAGAGCTGCTGTTGGTTGTTGGTCTCATTTATCAGATGTTTTCCCTTCTCGATCCAGAAACTAGACTAAAATAGCGGACTTTTCTTTATAAATCAGGATCAGAAGACACTCTCAACAGTCTCAACAATCTCAAACGTCTCAAACTGCCCCCACTAAACACTAAGAAATAAATAATATGTAATAAAAATGTAATAAAAGTATTTAAATGTGTTGAATGAAGTTAGCAGTAGATGGTGGATACAGTGGTTGTAGTGGATAGTGTTTGGGTAGTTTGTTCAGACCTCCTCTCTCCTGTGCGTCCAGGGGTCCAGGAGAAGCTGGGTGTGATGAACAAGGGGGCGGTGTACGCCCTGTGGGAGTACGAGGCCCAGAGCCCTGACGAGCTGTCGCTGGGGGAGGGAGACGCCATCACCATCCTGAGGAGGCAGGACGACTCAGAGACCGAGTGGTGGTGGGCTCGCCTGGACGACAAGGAGGGCTACGTGCCCCGCAACCTGCTGGGGGTGAGGGCCTGCTCCTCTACACACACACACACACACACACACACACACACACACACACACACACACACACACTCTACACCAGTGCTTCCCAAACTTTTTTCTGGGGACCCAATTTTAAAAATGACAAATCATCACGACCCAATTCACAATAGGCCTTACCTATAAACTGCGAGAAGAGCGTATTTGTGCATAAATTAACGTTCCTGATCATTTTTACTGCCATTTCCGCATCACCTTACATTATCTTCAATAGGTAAACCAGCCATTTAGAAGAGATATACGTTTGATAAACCACAACTTTGTTTTGTGCACGTGTTATTGAAAACATATAAACATGATATGCTGGACAGGCAAAAAAGAACTGGACAGTTAGGTAGCTACAAATGACTCGTACGGGATGACTCAACCATGAACCTTCTAAACACTGTCCTACTGAACACCAGCCATATGACTCTACCATGAACCTTCTAAACACTGACCTACTGAACACCAGCCATATGACTCTACCATGAACCTTCTAAACACTGTCCTACTGAACACCAGCCGCATCACAACCATGAACCTTCTAAACACTGTCCTACTGAACACCAGCCATATGACTCTACCATGAACCTTCTAAACACTGTCCTACTGGACACCAGCCCCATGTCTCTACCATGAACCTTCTAAACACTGTCCTACTGAACACCAGCCACATGTCTCTACCATGAACCTTCTAAACACTGTCCTACTGGACACCAGCCCCATGTCTCCACCATGAACCTTCTAAACACTGTCCTACTGAACACCAGCCACATGTCTCTACCATGAACCTCCTAAACACTGTCCTACTGAACACCAGCCCCATGTCTCTACCATGAACCTTCTAAACACTGTCCTACTGAACACCAGCCCCATGTCTCTACCATGAACCTTCTAAACACTGTCCTACTGGACACCAGCCCCATGTCTCTACCATGAACCTTCTAAACACTGACCTACTGGACACCAGCCATATGTCTCTACCATGAACCTTCTAAATACTGTCCTACTGAACACCAGCCACATGTCTCTACCATGAACCTTCTAAACACTGTCCTACTGAACACCAGCCACATGTCTCTACCATGAACCTTCTAAACACTGTCCTACTGAACACCAGCCACATGTCTCTACCATGAACCTTGTAAACACTGACCTACTGAACACCAGCCACATGTCTCTACCATGAACCTTCTAAACACTGACCTACTGGACACCAGCCCCATGTCAGTGAAGCAGACTCTTTTTAGGCTTAAGTCTCCTTCAAGCATGTCATGCCTGTGTCTGTTTTCAACTGCAAAAAGGTAGGGTGTGGGCTTTGGATTTCTGCTTCTGGTGTAGCATACTAAACACAATGCCAATGGAAGCTAAAAACCAGATACTTGGCGTGTAGCACACTCCCTTTTATCTGATGTATAACCCTGTTCTCTCTTTTTGGCTCTGTCTGCAGCTCTACCCCAGGATAAAGCCTCGTCAGCGCTCCCTGGCATAGCCCCCCTTCTCCGGATGAACACCTGACCTACAGGCGGAGCCAGGCACTCCCCTCTCCCCCTCTGCTGTGGTTCCCTATGCATCCCGCTTTTCCGACATCCTGATTATAAGGCAACAGACTTCATTCAAACCTCACATGCACACAAACACACGCGTTTAAGGAGGAGAGGATCCTTCCGGCCTGTCGGAGCCACCTTCTCGCTCTCTCCAACTTTCTCCTTCCAACTTAATTTATCCCCCTGGCTCAGTGAAGAGTAAAGCACTAACCAGGTGCGAGAGTGTCGCGGGACACCGCTCACCTTGGCCAGGCTAATTACTGCTGATGCTTCAGGTTGAAATCTCAACATGAAGCAACCGCATCGTGCGTGTTTTAAAGACAGTTTAGACGGGGCTTGTGTGTGTACGAGTGGTTTGTGTGTGAGGTGCAAAAGAGAACTTGTGTGTATGTGTGGAATTGATATGTTTAACAGATTTGGGTGGTGTATGTGCTTTGTGTGCAAGCGTGGTTTGACAGATTGTGTTATGTGCAGTGAAGAGGAATGAAAGAATGATTCTGTATGTAGTGAGGCGTTTTTAGCAGATCCAGAATGTTTGCTGCGTGGCAGGATGATGGAGAGAGGTTATGAGGTCTATGTACAGGAGTGTGCTACATGTGATGTGAATGTGTTATGTACAATCAAAGATCATTATGAATTTGTGGAACACTAAAATGTACCCATTTTGATTCTGTCGGTGCTACAGAAGACGTCACTGACTAGGCCTGTGTTTAGCTTTTTATCACAACTTCCTCCTTTTTGAAATTACAAAAATTAAATTAAAATTTGAAATTAATTTGGGTTCCACAACGTTCCTCCAATTTGTCCCCCTTCCCACGATAAAACATGCTGGATGCTGACTTTTGAGAGCTTGCCTTTCTGACCATGTAGGCTTTGGGATTTACATCTGAGGGTCAGCACCGTCAGTGAAGGTTTTGTTGGTATTTCTTTTGTTGGTATTTCAGGATCTGATGACATGATGAGAACAGGTATTGTAGTTAAACAATCTAATCTTCCCACAAATTGAACCTCTCTACCCTGGTTCCTTTGCTATCCTAGGACCATGCAATTGAAACATGTCCAACCCTCACAGTTCATCACGTTGCCCTCTAGATTTGATTGAGCATTTAGAATAACCCCCATAATTTATCAGATTACTCCAAAGAGGTTCCCAACAGTAGCTAATGGATACTCCTTTGAGTTGGGGAGAGGTGGGTGTACAGTATGGGTTGCTATGCTGTTCCCTATACAACTTTGTTGTAGTGCGAAATCCTTCAGACAAAACATTTCTTATTAGATTTCGGCTATTCAATTGGATTTGATCTCAGAGCTAGGTTTTTCAAAACAATAGAATGAGATCATCATTCAGGATGATGATCCCTGCAAGAACAGTGGATTTAGAAGTTGAAAGGCAGTAAGACTTGGAAATTACAATGTAACCACAGAGGAGATGTTTGTTAAAGGAAAATACGTCTTGAAACCAAAGGTTACTAATTGTATGTACTAATTGTCAATGTTTTGAATAGTGTACAATTAACAAAACAAATACATTGAAAATTGTTTGAGAGGTTGCATATAGATAAGTGATACTCAGAATCTCTTTTTGTCTTATTTATCCTTATTCATGCTGTTCAATCATCTATGACTCTGAATGGCAGTTGAGAGGAACAACATGCTGTCCTATTAGATGGCAGAACACTGAAATCTTAAATATTTTGGATCTGAATGATCCAATCCTGTCTTGTTCTGGCTCAAAATTAGACCGGTTGATATGATCCGAGATTATCAAAATCATCCAGATTAAAAAACTGTGAGAGAGAGAAAGGGGAAGCCTCAAGCTTCACTCACCATTGATCAGGAGGAGACTTCACTACGTGTGTGTGTGTGTGTGTGTGTGTGTGTGTGTGTGTGTGTGTGTGTGTGTGTGTGTGTGTGTGTGTGTGTGTGTGTGTGTGTGTGTGTGTGTGTGTGTGTGTGTGTGTGTGTGTGTGTGTGTGTGTGTGTGTGTGTGTGTGTGTGTGTGTGTGTGAGTGAGTGTGAGAGAGAGAACAATCAAATCCAAGAGCTTTTTCCACTCTTGCAGGTCTGAGGGGTCTGTGACCTTGAGCTAAATGAGCGGTGCTTACTGTCACATTATGGTATTGTTTGCATTCCCCCCAGTTCAGCCCACCTTCCTGTTTTCTGTACTGTGAGATGAGATTTATACCCTGCCTGGCAGGACGGAGCTTGACCGTGAATCAACCTTGTAAATACCATGAGAAGAGACATAGTTGTTTGACTCTGCTGTATGATAACTAAATTGACCCGAGGAGGTTCTGTATAGTGTAAGGATGTCGTGCCCACACATCCTGTTCTGTAAATGTGCACAATAAAAAGTCCCGGCATGACACACAGAGTCTGTTTCCTTTATTTGGTGTGTTTGGTTTGCTTCATTTACCGTTGGAATAGCAGCAGGTGGTGCAGGAACACAGCCGGGGACCAGGATGGAGGTGCAAAAACTACAACGTAGTGTCTAAGTTTGAAATAAACAGGCACAAAGGTATACAGGTGAAGGCAGCCAGCCTTAAGATGACAAAGAAAACATAAACTCACTTAAAATCATGTAAACTGCAAGTGGGCCAAAAGATTTAAACTTAGTTACTTTTTTTTTTATTTTATTTTTTTTTAATGTTTTTTTATGCCATTTCTGCTTTATTGGGATAGAGACAGTAGAGATTGACAGGAAGGATGGAGAGAGAGGAGTGATGACATGCGAGATAGGTCGAGGGTCGGAATCGAACCAGGAACCTTGCGATTACGTGGTAAGCGCGTTAGTGTGCTACGGCACTAAGCGCCCCTAATTTAGTTACATTATGGAAGATTTTGCCATAATGTAGTTGAGGCCATAGGACTCCTCAACTGACCCCCCCCCCACCCCCCCTCCGTTGTGTTTGTAACAATGAATTCAAGTGATACAACAAAGAAATGTGTTTATTTGGTTTTTACTACAAAGCATTAAGTTTGGTGCAAATCCAGAACAGGCAATGCAGTTTCCGCACCATCTCTCGTGTGAAGAATAGTGGTAGCTGCATCATGTTATGGGTATGTTTGTCAGCGGCAGGGACTGGGGAGTTTTGTATGAGAAAAATTATGAAATTTGCTGAGTTAGTAGTGACATCCTAATCTACACAGTGTGTAATCGATTCTCATGCAAATCAGAGACCCTATAAAAACAATGATATTAATTTAAAGATTACATGAACTATTATCCTTGCATTAAGTTGGACACATTTGGACACATTTCTCAACTTATTGAGTGATTTGTTGATGACATTTTTGCATTTTAGGTCATTTTAAGAGTGTCATAGCAAAGGGTCTGAATACTTATGTATATGAGGTATTTCTGTATTTCAATTTTAATAAATTTCCTGAAATGTCAAAAAACGTGTTTTTGCTTTGTAATTCTGGGGTATTGTGTGTGGATTGATGGCAAATTCTTTTAATTTAATCCATTTTAAATTGAGTCTATAACACAACAAAATGTGGAAAAAATGCAAGGGTCCGAATACTTTCCGAAGGCACTGTATATTGTGTAAATGACCATTACAATTTTATTTTATTTTTTTATTTTATTTCCCTAACATTTTCAGTTCAAGCAAGGGCCATGTGTGTGGCTGTTCCAGACACTTCAATGATTAAACATCCGAGGCAAACTTGTAAAAGGTTTAAATTCAATTGAGCACTAGCAATACATGGCAATGTATACAATCTATTTCATTTGAACACTGGCAATGTATAGATGTTAAAACGCTGTTGATGGGATTTATTCAGTGGCAGAAGCGGCTATCTTAACACTGAACATAATTAACATTGAAATACTGTTGTCGCTGTTCTGTTATATATCTGTGGTCTGTGGCAGCCAGATCCGTGCGTTGCGTGATATCATCGCATTGAACATCACATAATTCCCATTCCATGGAGTTTGGACCAGCCAGAGCGCAGGCGCAGGCGCACCAGGACCAGTTGGCTGGTTCCTCAGCTTCCAGAGCTCAGTGATACAGAACCTACGACAAGCCATGCTCGCCGCATCATTACCATGAGCCGCTCCACCCAACAGACGCATACCTATTTTAACCATCTCACCTCCTCGACCAGCTTTCACAAAGCTTGCGACCACGAACGACACTTCCCGAACAAAGAATGCACGGGGGAAAGAGAGGCTTGGTGGCACCACAGAACACTTTTTTGGAAAACATTGTCCGGCGCTCGAGTGGTAAGTTGTCTACAAGTATAGCGACCGGCATATTATCCCTGAACACAATTACACATGCACATTCCAGTGTTGTTGTGAAAATGCCGATGGCCATTGGTTTGATGAGTTTCTTTAATTCATGCAATATCCAACTTGCGACCCTGCGGCGTTATAGTAAGAGAAGAAACTAGGTTTGTCATAAGATACCGTTCTGTGAATAATGGAGGTAGTTTATTATTGTCTGAAAAAACTCCAAGTGACACTGGCAAGATTATAGAGCCAAAAACTTATGTGATGCTTTTGCGCTTTCTATTGATGCGTAACAGCGAGAGCCATGGTGCTGTAAATTACTGCTAAGGATAGGCCTACATTTGGCTCAACATTTTTATTGTTAAATTCTCCTTTGATTATTCAGTCAATATTTGTATACTCATATGCTAAGCGATTATGGTTATGACAATTAATGTTGTTTAATGACTGAAATCCATAATTAAATCGCTATTTGCTGTGTGCGGATATGTTTTCACATATGTTTATTTATAAAAAAAATAAAAATAATTGTGCTCCCGAATGTAAACAGTATTATCATCTGAAATTGGCGTGGAAAGCACTGAGGTTGTTTCGCCTGGTTGTTGTTTGCCTAATTATAGGCTACCGATTAAGTTATGTACACTATTTAGTGCTCGACCATTGTGGCAGCATCAGACGTGTATTCTACAGTATTGGGGAAGCTACTCTGAAAATGTATTTAACTAAATTAGCAATTACTTTACAAGGAAGAAGTTCAACTACATTAAAGCTACCCTTAAGAGAAATATAGTTTGTCAAACTAAAGCTACTTTGAAAAAGTACTTCACTACATGGAAGCATTGTCCAAAACACAACAGTCAGTTACTGTGAAATGATTGCTTGTGCTAAAAGTGTTTCAGACATGTGCTAACATCTGTGAACTGGAGGCTACAGGTAATGTTAGGGTCAGGGTTAGGGGTAGGCAAATCAATTTATTTGTTAAAAAGTTGGGATCATAGTATGTAGTGTTGCTTTGACAGATTTTCCTATAGAATAGAAGCTATAAAATGTGTCCATAACTGACAGTTTTTGCGACTTGCTGGCTAGTTCACTGCTCCTGTTGGTGGGGCTGGGTGGGGTTGGCCCCTCTCAGTCAAGAGGGGAACATGTCAATGCACCTGCTCAACATATTGCTTTCCATTGAGGCAAAACAATGATCCGCTGGCCCCACAGTCAGACTAGTGGTTGAAAAAAGTATTGCCAGAGTTAAATGACGATAAATAATGTGCAATAACACAAAACGGATGATCGGTGGACAGGAACTACAATGGGCCAGGTACACAAACCTCTGAACTGGTCGTATATTATGAATGGTTGTATTTCGTGCATTATTGTGGGTATGCGAATAGACAGTATAGTGCGTAGAAAAGTGTTTACTGCATTATATGGCAGGTGTTTTGTTTTGACTGTTCCTACCAGGATTTTGGTGTTAAAAACTGTAACAGATAAAGTAACAGTGATAGTAATTGCACATGCTCCTTGAGTGGCATTTTGATTTGTGATATTTCAAATGACACATAATTTATTACCCTAAATGCTTGATAACCCACAGTGACTTGTAATACTTTGTGATACTCACCATTGTGATGTTGCAACCCAGAAATATTTGATGCCAAAAATATAACAGAATCAGCAGAGTGACATGTGAAGGAGTGGTTGGTTTATTGAAATTTGAAAAATGTAGCTTTGCAGTTTAGAGTGGGATTAGATTAGATTATATTAGATTCAACTTTATTGTCATTGTGCAGAGTACAAGTACAGAGACAACGAAATGCAGTTAGCGTCTAAGTGCAAAAAAGCAGAAAAGTGCAGTGTGAACAATATATACAGGTAGTGCAGTATAAGTCTCTTTGGCAGGTTTAGTGCTGTGCTTTGCAGTAAGAATGACTCACTTCCGTTACATTCAAAGCAATGCAACACTGGTTACACATATGGTGATAAAATGTTATTGATCGTTTATTTGTGTAGGGACAGATACACACGTTGAGTTAACAAATCCACATTACGTCTCAGCACCCCTCTGGACACTGCTGTGTGTGTGGATTGGTTGGTTTCATAGTTCAAAACTCCAGAATGGGATTGAATTGGCTTCCCTGGCAGGGTTCTGCTCTCACACACTATTGATGTGACACAAACCTCAGTCCACTACCAAACACACGCACACGCACATGCGCACACGCACACGCACACACACACACACACACACACACACACACACATACACACACACACACACACACACACACATATAGTCCATCTCCTCTTTGCCCCTGGGTGGCAGAGTATGATGTTTGGTTGGGAAACTGTGGGGGTGGGTCATGGCATGTTAATGCACCTTCTACTCCCTTTTTCTGTGATCAGTTTCACAGATTGCTGTAGAAGCTGCAGCTGATTGTGATTTTTCTCCTACTACTTAGTACCACAATCTATAAAATAAGCAAATTTCCATTATATTGAAACCAACATGTATGAATTCTGGAAGCTTAGTTGCATATGTATCAACTAGCATTTTGTGTCCAATGTAAATTATTTGGATCATATATTTGATCCTCATTAAATTATGAATTCTTAGTTTTGGGACAAACATTTAACATTATATACCTGGATGTCTACCATGGCCAACGTTTGCTACCTTTGCACTTGTGATGTTCAATGAATGCCACTCATAAGGATACAGATGAAGTGCAGAGACAAAGTGAAATTAATTTGATTTAAGCTTTTCCCTTGAACTTCCCAAGCAATTTGAGTGCGCTCTCGGTTTCTGTCACATGTTTATGTAAAAGGGAGCAATCACTGCATTGTGTCTAGGCGATCTTGGCATGCAACTCAGACGATGCTATTCTTGGGTATATCGAAATCCAGCCTATTGGAGAGGGAGCTGCTACCGGATTGGCGGGGATGCTTTCAGTAGTGGGCTATTAGTGGCCTAACTCTATATAGGCTGAACCATCCCCATTAAGTCTAAATAAATTGAGGGGCAACAGGCTCTCTCTCCCTCTTTGGACAAATAAAAGCGTCCACAGTGTGGTAATGAATGCCCTTTCTGTGCACTCTGACAGCTGTTTATTTCACCCTCCACAGCCACCCAGAGGCGCCTTGGGGCGTCGACTGATTTGGTTTTGGATTGTTAGTTTTGTTTCGTGTGGGGTCGAGTGTAGAGCTGTATTTTTGCATGACTGGCCATCTTTCCCCTCCTCCAGAGGAGCACAGGTCCAGGTTCTTCAGTCTTACGCAACAGCACAAGGAACAGCACAAGCAACAGCACAAGCAATAGCTGTAGGCAATACAATAGCACTGACCACAACATGACAATACCGAAAAGGGGCCGTTGATGATGTTGGAGAATGTAATGGACGACACGGGGGACAAGTACAGTAGAACACAAAGAAACAGCGAGATGTGGATGAGTGGAGAAATGTGGAGAAAGGACATACAGTATAAGGTACAGAAATAAGAATCTGGAAGACATACACAGTACTGTGTTAATTCAACTGATTTTGAAGAATAAAGACAAATGACAAAAACAGAGATATGAGAGAGAGGGAAGACGGCGTGGGGCAGACGAAGGGAAAATAAGTAGAAAAGCATGTCCAATACTACGGCGTTGTGCTCTGGGAGGAAGCCGGTTGTCACTTCCTCTTAAGGCCTTTCCGTGTGGAGCTGACTCTTTTATTTGTTGTTTAGACCGCCGAGGCATGGCAACCAAACTGTCTGCTCTGGCATCTTTGCCTCGTATTTTATGAATATTATAGTGCCGTTTGAATATTAATTATGAATGAGCTTATATCTATCCGCGGCAAGTGTGCACCCACTTTATAGTCAAATTAGGTAATTAAAACATACCGTTGAAGCAAATTGGCACACGTGTTGTTATTTATATCAGTAGTGACTAAATGTTTTGAATAATCTCTTTTATTACCCCTTTCATGCAATCATTCTAGCCAATAAGAGACTGGTGAAAGGAGGATGGCCAGGTAGTTGAAAGATTAGATAGATATGAGGTTGGAAAGATAGAATGTTAGATAGATAGATAGATAGATAGATAGATAGATAGATAGATAGATAGATAGAATGATAGATAGATAGATAGATAGATAGATAGATAGATAGATAGATAGATAGATAGATAGATAGATAGGATGAGCCAAGGGTAGTTGAATGCTTGAGAGTGATAGAGTTGGTATCCTGTTGTTTTTATTCAAGAGTTGTGAAAGTTCCATAGTTGAGGTAACAGTTGAGGTCACAATGGGGCTTTCAGAATGATTTTTTCAGTTGATGATTTTTTTAGATCAACATTCCACTATCTTAAAAGATAGGAGTTTTTGAGTTACAAAAAGTGGAATACTTTCAATAGTATAATGAGTTTGAAAACTATAAAACTCAAGTTAGAAACTCTGCACGTTTTAAAGTTTGATTGGTGTTAATAGCTTAAAAGTTGTAGGTGGAGTAGCATATTGAAAAATCTGAATTGGAATAATAATAATAATAATAATAATAATAATAATAATAATAATAATAATAATAATAAATATGAGGAATAACAATAGTTGGACTTCAAATCAACAGCCCTAGCTCACACAGAGCATATGTACGCCGTTTATCTTAAAACTGATAATTGAACTGAAAAGGTTTCCAAACACTGAAGGCCAGGCTGCTACCCAGCTTACCAGCAAGAATGCTTAATATATGGGGCATTGAACAGTCAGCCTTGTGCAGATTCTGCCATGAGGCAACAGAATCAATAAATCATCTATTTTGGTACTGTCCGGGTGGCTCTCTTTTGGATTCAGGTCCAGGAATGGTTGTTAAGACATAATATCAGTGTGCAGATAGACAATCTAAGCTGGCTGCCAGTTCTACACTGCAACAAAGTACATTTTGACTGCGGCGTTCAGGGGCGTAGCACACTAAGGTGCATACCATATCATCATACCATATCATACCATATCATCGCAACGTCTCCGGTTCGATTCCGGCCATCAACATATCCTGCATGTCATCCCTCCTCTCTCTCTCTCTCTCATCCTTCCTGTCAATCTCTGCTATCTCTATCCCAATAAAGCAGAAATGCCCTAAAAACATATTTTAAAAAAAGTACATTTTGACTTTAGTGGTGAACTGCCCAGATAATCCCTCTGTTATTGTAGGCTTTTTATACCAGATAAAAAAAGAGGAACTGAAGAGAAAACTTTTCCGGTTGAAAACGACCTACGTGGCTTTGGTGGTCGTCATATACACACATTTTAGCCCCAAAATGTACTAAAAAGTGTAAAAACATTTGAACATGAACCCAGTGTTTTCGTGGAGCATGACTGGCGGTGTGCTGTAACATTCTGATTCACCCTGAGAAATGTTGAAGGGTGGGTTTGGCTCAAACTGCACCTCCTTTACTAATTCCACTTCCACTTCTACTAGTACTACTCCATGCCTTTGATTAACACTGGGTCCTCTTCAGTTCCTGTAAAACCCGATCACCAGATTTGACAGAGAACTGGAGAACGGCCCAGCAGCTGCAGGTCTTCCTCCCACACAGAAGGGGAAAGCGTGGTGCTGTATCTTTCAACTGCAGCAATATGCCTCCTATTCATCAACCACATCATAAGCCAGCATAGCATCAGCTCACACCTATGCTGAGTGAGTGTCTTTGTCACATTTGTCACAGCCTGTGACAATATTTGCATCAACATGTTTTTTTCCAGGACTGCAAGTCATAGAAATAGGCTGACAAACAGTGCCCTGCGTACATAATGGGACAGTGAAGCATGTTTTCTTCTTTTGGCTCTACATTTGAAATCAAAACAATTACTGTGAAGTTAATGTAGAGATTCTTAGCAATACTTTTTATGCATAGTCCCCCTGTTTCAGGGTACCTCAAAATTATGGGACAGATTTATCAGATGCCCAAAATAAGCACTCATGTTTAGTATTTGGTCGACAATCCTTTGCATGCAGTAACTGCTTGATGTTATATTCTCTGGTGATGCTCTGCCAGGACTGTACTGCAGCCACCTTCAGTTGTTTTTTTTCCTTAGAGGACTTGAATAGAATTTAAATCTGGAGATTGACTTAGCCAGTCAACAACTTTCCACTTTTTGGCCCTGAAAAGTTGCTATGGCAATATGTTTTGGGTGATTGTCCTGCTGTATGAGGTATTTGCTTATACTTGGGCTGACAAGATGTTTCTGTACACTTCAGAATTCATCCTGCTGCTGCTGTCAGCAGTTACACTCATCAATTCACGAATCAAGACAAGTTAGCCAGTTCTAGTAGCAGCTATACATGCCCTAACACCCCCTCACAGATGGGGTGGTATACTGTGGATATTGGGTAGATCCTTTTTTTCTACACACTTTAATATTGCCATCACTCTGGTACATGTTAATCTTTGTCTCATCAGTCCACAATACAATGGCTTCCCTGACTTCCATTGACATCTCTTTGGTCCTCATGTTGACAGACACCAACCGCAGATTCCAAAGGCAATCAATACTAGACATTGAGAGGTCTCTTATGACTGCACAAATGATGTGACAAAGCATGTCTGAATAAGCACTCATGTTTACACACTTGACAAATCTGTCAAGCCAATTGTCCCATCACTTTTGGGTACCCTGGAATAGGGGGACTATGCATAAAAAGTGTAATTTCTGAATGGTGAAACCAATATCTACACAAGTACCATCAAATAAAAGCTGTTAATCTGTACTTCAACCTCACAGTAATTGTTTTATTTCAAATCTCAACTTTTGGAGTGTAGAGCCACAGAGTACTGTACTGTATACCATCGTTGGTGATTGTGTTCTTTTTGATGATTGTGTCATCAGCCAGGCTGTAGTGTGGAGTTGTCTAACGGTTCATTTATGCTTGTGCACCTCCCTAACCTTCTTATGTCGCTGACGCCGTCATAGATTGTCTATGAAATGGTGAGCAACACTTCGACAATATGTTGAGCAACACATATTAAAAAGCAAACAGCTTAAGGCTTTTGAACTACTCAGACTGTACCAGTGCGTTTGCTCTTCCTTGGTGAACTGGGTGGATTTATCACCAGTGACAGTGGGCAACGTGATTAATGCATCTGAACAGTCGGATCTCAGGGCAGGAAGTGAGTGGCGTCCACCCTTGGGAGCATGGCCCTTCTACAAAGTCACACACCCCTGACCCCCGAGGCCACAGTCGATCAGCTCCTATTATGAGCCCTGGACTCTTCGCCCAGTTTGATTGAGGGAAAAGATGAGAGAGAGAGAGAGAGAGAGAGAGAGAGAGAGAGAGAGAGAGAGAGAGGGTCATTCAACCAGAGATGGATGCTGCTGCTTCATTTAATGGCTGTGTCAAGTGCTTCCCTCTCCATCTTTCCGCTTCTCTCTTTCAGTCTTTGGCTCTCTATGCCTACAGTGCCTTCAAAAAGTATTCAGTCCCCTTCACTTTTTCCACATTTTGTTTTGTTATAGACTCAATTTAAAATGGATTTAATTAAAAGAATCTGCCATAAATCCACACACAATACCCCAGAATGATAAAGCAAAAACAGGTTTTTAGACATTTCAGTAAATTTATTAAAACTGAAGTACAGAAATACCTCATGTACACAAGTATTCAGACTCTTTGCTAAAAATTAGCTAAAATGCAAAAATGTCATCAACAAATCACTCAATAAGTTGAATTGAGTCCATCTTAATGCAAGGATAATAGTTCATGCAAATTTCATTTTTTTTTTTTGATCCTGACAAACTCCCCAGTCCCTGCCAGTGACAAACATACCCATGACATGATGCAGCTACCACTATTCTTTGTAGTAAAACCAAATAAACACATTTCCAGCCACTTTCTTTGCTGTATCACTTGAATTCATTATTGCAAATACAATTATGGATATGAGAGAGATTCTTTTCCATTAAGGGATTATTTTTGGCCACTTGGTTATAGACCAATTTTGTAGAGTGACTGAGATGATGTTGTCCGATCGACTGTGCTTTTTCCTCTCCACCATTCAACTTTGCAGGTGAACACGCCTCCATAGCTCTGTGTGTTCTGTTGGTTGTTGCTGGCTATGAGAGCATTCTTAGTGTGGTCATATTGGTGTTTTAATTAACAGGCAAAGCAGACTTTTCCATGCAAAGTGCAATAAAATTACCAGCAACTCAACACTGTAGCTATGTATACTGTAATGTCATAAATAAATGCCCTAATTTCACTGCAAATGTCACAGATGCCCTTTTTAGCTGTCTATTTTTGGTCTTTTGTGAAGCAACTGAGTGATTTGCTGACTCAGGGCTCATTTGGGGAGAGACAAAAGAAAAAGTTGATAAATTGTGAATAAACAAAGTGTCACTAAAAGACCATTAGATATTGTATCTTACACAAATGTTACCCTGAAACGCCACTGCAAGTGGAAACGTAGGGAAAGTAGGGTGGCTGTCAGGCAGATGGCTCTGTAAAATCTAGGGCGAGGAAGATCGTCTCTCCCACACAATAACATTGTGTACCATTTTGGTGCCCTCAGGACCAATAATGGGAGACTATTTTACCATACTCCAAATGAACATGAACTACTTTTACACTTACCTTGCAGGACAATGATAACCTAGGATGCATTCACAAGGAGAAACAAAACAATATTTATTTATATAAATTAAAAGGGTCCACATGCTGTGCAAAACCCCCCTTTTTGTTCTTGACCCCTGTTTACATGTGTTTGTTTCAGAAACTAGTTTCCTGTTGGGAAATGCCCAGATAGTGGAGTGGCCAGTAGTGTACAGTAATGACGGGTTCTGTCAGCTGTCTGGGTACCACCGGGCCGAGGTCATGCAGAGGAGCAGCACATGCAGGTAAGAGAGGGTCATTCCTAGGGGGGTTTCTTTGTGCACCATGACTTCTATGCACTTCTGGCTGGCACTGTCCAAAAATAGTATTCCCATTTTGAAATGGCATGTGCGCATCTGGCCAAATAGGTGTTATAGATTTTACACACCTACTCTGCCTGAAAATCACACCCCTCTGTTGGCCATGTTTGCCAAAAGAAATCATCTCTAGCTTTTAATTGTAGATAGGTTTTTCTATGTAATACACATGTGCTATGGGTTTAAAATCTGTATTTACGTTATACGAAGGCAGTCCTTCTTGGAAGATAATACAATATAAAAACTGGAATGGTATTATCATTATAAACTAGAAAAAAAGAAACTTTGTGGTCTTGCAAAGTGTTATTTTGGTAGTTGAAAGGGTTTAAAGATGTTTCGATAAATAGATCGATTTGCTGGGTAGTTGAAAGAAAGTATTTCTGGTAAGTCAGGTGTGTTCCGTCAAATCATTTGTGCAACCATAAGAGAGCTGTCAATGCTTAGTATTGATTCTAGGCTTTGTGTTTGCCTTTGGAGTCTGCTATTGGTGTCTCTCAACATGAGGACCAAAGCAATCAATGAATGTCAAGGAAGCCTTTATTAGGCTGAAAAATCAGAGAAAGAATATCAGAAACATAGCCAAAAAAACCTTTGAACATTATTAAAAAGAAAAAAAAGCACTGGTGAGCTCAGCAATCGCAGGCTGATAGGCCAAGGAAGACTTCTACAGTGGATGACCAAAGAATGCTCACTATAATTAAGAAAACCCCCAAAACAACTGTCCCACAGATCAGGAACAATCTCCAGGAGGTAGGCGTGAATGTGCCAGAGACTACCACCCGCAGAATACGTTACCAGTTGAACGACAGAGGCTTCACTGCAAGGTGCAAACCACTAGTTATCCTCAAAAAGGATGGTAGTCAGGTTACAGTTTGCTAAAAAGTACCTAAAAAGTCTGCAGGGGTCTGAACAATGTATTTTGGACATATAAGATGAATATGATCATGTACCTGAGTGATTGCAAGTGGAGAGTTTGAAGAGAAAAGGATCTGCCCAAGATTTTCATATGTGAAACATGGTGGGGGGGGTGCTATGGTGTGTGTTTATTGAATTTTGTTGTAGCTATGTAAAACGCCCTTTCTATAATGACGCATCCACAAACAGTAGGGGAAACGCAGGTTACACTGTTAGTACAAGTTACGTAAGAACTGAGCTACGTCAGAACTGTTAATGCTTAAAAATCAGCTGACGTAGCAAATGAGTGTCTCCAACGTAAAGGGAGAGGAATGGAAAACCTGAGGTGGCAACGATGTTTCTGAGGAACTGCCCCGACCCGTCTCTGTCTGTTTAGTTTAAGAGCAAGTTTGTTGACAGCCGGACAGCAAAGGAGGCGTAGGAGAGAATCAATGAGTATCAATGAGAGTTGAAATCCAAGCCCAGTAAGCACTCATTCGATAGGCTGGATAGGCAGGCAATTGCGGTGGTGAGTGACAGCATACAGTCAGATGCTTCGTGTGACCCTGGGACGGCGCTGCGGATATGTAAACAAAACATCCAGCTGCCCCGGAGAAGTGATGAGAACGCCTCAATGCAAAGCAGTGGCAGACATGCTGAGTTAAGTCCGGAATAGCCCGTCTCCTCCACTCCTCTCCTCCTAAAAATGTGCTCCTTTCATTCTCACCCACAGCAGAGAAGGTTCACAGGATGAAGAGCATGTGACGTGTCTAATGGGTTCCCACACAACCGTATGAATCACCTCTGTTTCATCTCGCATGAGCCAGGCCACATGAGGGAACAATGCCAGTTGTGGACTGGCCATCTGAAGCACCGGTAGAATTCTGGTGGGCTGGTTGATCTGTGGGTTGTAGGGCCATTGAGCCGCGTGACCTGTGGGCTGTAGGGCCAGTTGTTAATGGGTGTGTTACAGTGAAGGCCAATAGTAACCGAAGCAAAAAGGACTTATTACTGTGCTGTTTTTGTTGACAAATGTACAATATAGTTTGAAATCAAGTGTCGGAACAAGTAATGCTACTCTTACGGAATGGAATTCCTTGAGCATGTCAGATCAGATTTATTGTAAGAAGTTGAGGTCTTCAACGCCATCGGTTAGTGAGATAATGCAATGAAAATTCACATTCTGCTGCTGTCGAGGTCGAGCATTGGCCTTTACGTACCTATTTTACATTTTGTTTTATTTACAAGGATATGCTCATGTTTCCTGCCATTAGAAAACATAACGTGTACATTTTCACATTTTCAGTGGGGCAAGAGAGTGTAGCAATGCGCAGAGCTACATGCTTCACCTTTACAATGCATCACACTGTGTTATAACAAGTGTTATAAGGCCTGGCGAATCTTGAATCTTCATACATTTCGTAATGGTCATGTATTGGTCTTATAATGCCTTATTCAAATAATAATAATAAATAATCCACTGTTACACAGTGCACACAACTCCCACATTTCATTGTAGTTATTCTATTTGCTGTACTTGAGTACCAAGATATACATGCTTGAATACCAAGATATACATGCTTGAATACCAAGATATACCCATTTGTGGTACTCAGGTAGTTAAAATAGCTACAATGTGCGGGAGTCATGTGCACTGTGTACCTGTAACTGTGCACCAGACCTCCATGGTTCACCTACGGTTGGGTTGGGAAGCTTATCAGTTTTCTCTTGTTGACTCGAGCGCTGCTTTTGTTCAACACAAGAGCTGGGTTCCTAGGATTTGACAGAAAATGTCATCACATTCCCATGAGCAAAATGATGAGTGCAATGATAGATCAGATGTAGCCTGTTGAGCGGATGCCTGTGCCACACAGGTCTGCATGCACTACTAACCCCCTCTCCTTTCATCGCCCTCATCTGTCTTTTACTCTTTCTTCTACCATCCTACTACCCCTGCCTACTCTGCCTTCTTTACCTTCCTTCCTTTCTTCTACCATCCTACCCCTGCCTACTCTGCCTTCTTTACCTTCCTTCCTTTCTTCTACCATCCTACCCCTGCCTACTCTGCCTTCTTTACCTTCCTTCCTTTCTTCTACCATCCTACCCCTGCCTACTCTGCCTTCTTTACCTTCCTTCCTTTCTTCTACCATCCTACCCCTGCCTACTCTGCCTTCTTTACCTTCCTTCCTTCCTTTCTCCTTTTTTTGCTCTCATAGTTTCATGTATGGAGAACTGACAGACAAGAAGACAATAGACAAAGTCAGGCAGACTTTTGATACCTATGAATCCAATTGCTTTGAAGTGCTGCTCTATAAGAACAACAGTGAGTATTCTCTTAAGATGTCACCAGCAATCAGTGTCTCTTTAAAGGGATGATCCACACTGAATGACAAAGTGAAAACAGGTTTTTAGAAAAAAAAAAATAATAATCTAATTTATTCAAATTGAAATACAGAAATACCTTATGCACATAAGTATTCAGACCATTTCTATGACACTCTTAAATTTAGCTAAAATGCAAAAATGTCATCAACAAATCACTCAATAAGTTGAATTGAGTCCATCTTAATGCAAGGATAATAGTTAATGTAATTTTGGAATTAATATCTTTGTTTTTATAGGGTCTCTGATTTGCATCATACAATCTTCCGCTGTTTAATTTCCTGCTGCATTACTCTCCTTCCTTTGTTCCCCCTCTTCTTTCACTCTGGCAGGGACACCAATATGGCTGTATATGCAGGTAGCCCCCATCAGGAACGAAAATGACAAGGTGGTCCTGTTCCTCTGCACCTTCAAAGATATAACAGTATTCAAGCAGCCCATTGAGGACGAAACCACCAAGGGTGAGTTAACTTATGATCCTACGATGTGTCTGTTCATCATTAGCTAACGTTAACTACTACATTAGTTCATGTTTAAGTACTACAGTCATTTTTAATTAACATGGATGTAGACTCAATGTAATAAACCACAAATATATATTCCGCTAGAAAGAACAAATCTGGTTTGAGATCAGGGGGTAGAATTTGACTGCAGGGCCCTGAACACATACACACAGTAACTCTCAAACACAACAATGAAAACAAGATAGACTTTGAAAGTGAAGATGGGAGTGTCATCTTCACAACAAGATGTTCTGAATCAGGGCAGTTCTGTGACTTCTGGTGAAACATATGGAAAAGCATCTAAAAAAAACATCTACCAGTCTTCCAGAATCAGTCAAAAGTCTTTAAAGATGTTCCAAAAAACATCAGAGTGAGGATAATGAAAGTGAATAAAAGTAAGAAGTATCTAGGCCTAGACCTCCCAAATACTTGATATTGATTTAGTTTACGAATTAATAAGTGATTAAAACTAGTCATTCTGTTACTAAATTGGTATTAGAACGGAATTGCTGAAATTGAATTGGCTACATTCACTTATTGTACAGAACCTAAAATGGTTATTTTGGTTGTCCCTGTGGGAGAACCCTTTAAGGAACCCTTTTGGGTTGCATGTACTATCCTTTTCACAGAGAGTTAGGGTTAGGGTTTCACAGAGGGTTTCTACTTAAAAGGGTTCCAAAAGGGTTCTTCCACAGGGACCGCTGAAAAACAGGGGGAAATCATACAGTAGTAGTTACAAACCACTGCATCAACATCCTCACCAAGCAATATATCAACATCCTCATCTAATGCTCTAAATGGAGAGTATAGTGGGGAAGGCAAAGCCAGCAAATCACACACATACACTCTATACTCCAAAAGTTTGGATCTGAAATCAAGCACTTGCTATGAGGTTAAAATATAGATTGTCAGATTGTGAGTATTTTTGTACATGGTCACTGGTCTTATTTCTTGTTTATTGTAAATAGTGCCTATGAAGACACTTGTCTGTGAGGATGTCTCAACATTTTTTAGATGGCATACCTTTGCCCTTCCTTCTCTGAGCCAAAATACTATATTGACATACTGCGTCTCCTGAGTGCATACTGCAACAGCTCTCACTCAGACTCTTAGGGGCATAAGTGGATGAACTGGACGGTCTCCATGGCAACAGTGTCTTTTGCAGGGTGACTGTTCTGTTCCCACCTGCCTCCAGACTGTTTCAGTAGCTGCTGTCCAGAGGAGAATAGCCCCACTACCTACTTAGGTTAGGTCTGATGTGATGCTTTGACAATGATTAAGTACCACACAGTGATTAAGAAAATAAGAAGAGGAAGATCAACTTGAATCCAATCTCATTTGACCAGGAGTACACTGATGGACTGTGACAACAGACTTTCATCAGTGGGGAATGGGGAGTGCTGTGTGTGTGTGTGTGTGTGTGTGTGTGTGTGTGTGTGTGTGTGTGTGTGTGTGTGCCTGTGTGTACCTGTGTGTGTGTGCCTGTGTGTACCTGTGTGTGTGTACCTGTGTGTGTGTGTGCCTGTGTGTACCTGTGTGTGTGTACCTGTGTGTGTGTACCTGTGTACCTGTGTGCCTGTGTGTACCTGTGTGTACCTGTGTGTACCTGTGTGTGTGTACCTGTGTGCCTGTGTGCCTGTGTGCCTGTGTGTACCTGTGTGTACCTGTGTGTACCTGTGTGTACCTGTGTGTGTGTACCTGTGTGTGTGTACCTGTGTGTGTGTACCTGTGTGTGTGTACCTGTGTGTGTGTACCTGTGTGTGTGTACCTGTGTGTGTGTACCTGTGTGTGTGTACCTGTGTGTACCTGTGTGTGTGTACCTGTGTGCCTGTGTGCCTGTGTGCCTGTGTGCCTGTGTGCCTGCGTGCATGCGAAGGGGATTACAATGGACCCGCTATTTAGTCACCAATTAAATATGCACTGACCAAAACTGGGTGTTGCTGAGGTCAAGGACGCTGGCTATGTGTGGTGTCACTTCGCAGTGCAGTACTGTAGCTTTGACATGGCAGACATTGTACCAGACGTGTGTCTGAGTGGAGCGACGTGTGTACCCCTCTGGGTCCTCACGGACACATCTCCGGGGATCCTGTGACAAGCAGTGTGACAGGCTGTAATGACAAGCAGATGGCGAGGATGAACTCTCTCCATATTTGAGGGAATGACAGACGCAACTGCTTATGTCCATCGCAAAAAGACTGCTCATGCATTTAACAGACAACTGGACATCAGTCTGTCGAGCAGTAGCACACGTCAACTGTCAAGATGACGCTAAGTCATTTAACTAATAAACACGTTTATTTCCTGTTGTGTGATGCCAAGCATCGCGTAATGTTATGAAATAGTGAGCATTAGCAAGAGGTTGGCCTGGATAAGATAGTTTTTAGTCCTACCATCTGGGCTCACATTTTATTTGTGTTCTCAACTGAGAGGGCTGAGACAGGCCAGCAAACTATTATAATCCGCCCCGCATGGTTGACTTCACCTGTTTAACCCTTGAATTAATTAATGTTTCGGTGCTTCAAAAGTGCTCGGCTTTTTAGTGGCTTTTAGCATTGTTGAGCCTGATAGGAGATAACACGTCCACGTCTTTGTCCAAAGTGAACTCCTAGGTTGTTGTTTTTGTTGTTGCTATCTGCTCACGTTCACCAGAGTGACTGAAACTTAAGGGGGAATTTATCCATCAGATTTTTTTATTTACCCGAGCAAACAGATACGCCGCCAGCATTCGTTTGAGACACCGTTCATGTTCATGTCACAATGCATTCTGTGGTTCTCCCTTTCCCCCAACTTCAACAGCTGACGCAATCTGTACCGTAGAGCCATGGGAGAGTGCCTTGAAAGTAAACCTCTTGATGTTAAAACATTTATGATAGAGCTTGCATCTAACGAAGCTCCCAGCTGGGATTTTATGCCTCACACCATCATCTTGCTATTCAGTTTGAAGTCCTGAGGAGACGTTGTATGAGGTCCCCCGGGGCATTACGATCTACTTTAAAGCTCCTGACAAAAAAAAAATAGCTGGTTAACTTGTAATTTGTTGACAAGGGCATACTGTAATGTCACAACTGGAGTGCTGGTGCGCACATCCCATTTGAATTCTAGAATTAGAATTAGAACCCTAACCCCAGATGAAAATGTAGGAAGTAAGGAAACAGATAAACTGACAATGGAGTAGAAGCGGACTCAATGAACTCAGTGAAACTTTATGCTCATTCAATTTAGTGGTACAAGATGGATGGCATAAGCACCTTTTCAACCATTCCATTGGCTCTAAAAGTGTGTGTGTGTGTGTGTGTGTGTTTGTGTGTGTGTGTGTGTGTGTGTTTGTGTTTGTGTGTGTGCATGTGTGTGTGTGTGCGTGTGTGTGTTCATTAGTGATTTCACTGGTCTTCTGCTCATCTCTGGCAGGATGGACCAAGTTTGCCCGGCTGGCGCGGGCCCTGACCAACACCCGCAGCCCCCACCAGCAGCTGACGCCCATGAACACCACAGAGGTCAGCCACAAGCACTCCAGACTGGCTGAGGTGAGAAATGCCCAGAAGCAGGCACATGCACTTGTAAAACTGTGCATATAGACCTACCTGATCATGTTTTGGAGTATCTACACCTGGGGCTCCATTTTGCTTGAGCAAAAACGTGCCAAGAAGTAAGCAAAGTTGGCCATAATAACCAAAATATGTCTAAGAGTTGTTAAGAGAACCTTTGCACTTCATTATTAGTTATTTGGCTGTCCCTGTGGGAGAACCCTTTGTGGAACCCTTATGGGAGAACCCTTTATGGAACCCACTTTGGGTTCCATTTAGAACCTTCTGTGGAAAGGGATTTTACATGGAACCCAAAAGAGTTCTACCTGGAAAACCAAAAGGGTTCTTAAAAGCGTTCTCCCACAAGGACAGCCAAAGAGCCCTTTGCACAGAGCACACAGAACATGTAGTGTCTCTGTCATGAATATAAAGATAGGCCCAATGGACAAAATGCATAGTCTGTTTCACTCAGTTATCTTGTGTGCTTCTAGGTTCTAGGTAAGGGTTCTCTCACTCTGGTCCTGGGAAGCTATTTGTAAAGCTTTTTCTAGACTTGCACCAACATACCTGAGTCAAGTAGTAATGATTAATACTTATTATTATTATTATTTGAATCAGTTTTGTTGAGCTGAAACAAAAGCCTGCACTCCTATTAGCTCTCCGGAAGTTGGAGAACCCTGTTAAGTTTCAGATTTAAAGTATTCCTGTCTTTGTTTATGTCTGGTCCTCAGGCTCTCCAGCTGGGCTCTGACATCCTCCCACAGTACAAACAGGAGGCACCAAAGACCCCCCCACACATCATTCTCCACTACTGTGCCTTCAAGACCACCTGGGACTGGGTCATCCTCATCCTCACCTTCTACACGGCCATCATGGTACCCTACAACGTCTCCTTCAAGACCAAGCAGAACAACTTGGCCTGGCTCGTGCTGGACAGCGTAGTAGACGTCATCTTCCTTGTGGACATCGTGCTGAACTTCCACACCACCTTTGTGGGGCCCGGTGGAGAGGTCATTTCGGACCCGAAGCTGATTCGAATGAACTACTTGAAGACGTGGTTCGTCATTGACCTGCTGTCCTGCCTGCCCTACGACATCATCAATGCTTTTGAAAACGTGGATGAGGTAGGTTTGGTTCACCTAGATTACTATTAGCTATTTTGACCCATAATAACCAGTTTTATCATCAAAGCCGATGGTTATTTCAATTGGTTATCAGGTAATGATTTACATGGTCATCTTCCATATGTAGGTCATAGTACCATAATGTTCTTTCATCTTTTGCCCTGTGAAATTCTCCCAGTGATTTTCACAATGGAGTTATTGATTTAATCAAAGAACAGCAGCCTCTGTAAGGATCTGGCAATTTCTTGAAGACCTTGAGGTATTTGTAGATTCATAAGATACAATACTAACATTTTGATGTGAACTGTATTAATATGTTACATTATAGGTTCAACTAGAAAGGGGATAATCTAATTGGAATAAAGCCAAACTGCTTCATAATAGGCTAGATGGTTCTTGTTGTTCTCAATCATTCATTACATAATCCATCAGTATTTGTTTTTTAACTTTATATGTCCTCAGCAAGATTGATCTAAATCATGATCCCTCTTTCAAGACAGAATTGATGGGAGGCTCAATATGGTGCATCAGTGTATGAGAAGCACAGGGATATCTTTCCTCTCTGCCAGCTAATTTGTTTCCCAGGCAACACACATAATTTCCCTCCTGGTGCTACAGCTACTGGTTGGTAAATCCTCAGTATGGGTGAAAAGCAATAAAGCATTAAAATTACACCAAGCTAAGATTTCAATAAAATGGCCTCAGTGTTATCCGGGGCTCTGCATATTGTTTAATAAATCCTGATGTGTTTCAGTATGCAAGAATCAGCATGGAATGTGCAACTCACAACATTGTCAGATTTGCCCTGTATAACAGGGGAAAGGTAACGACAATAGGAGCCTTCTTAGAGTACATTCCGTAAACTTCCAGAGAAAACCCATCTCTATTGCTTATACCGAAAAAAGTTGTGATTGGCTATTCTCCAAAGCCAGAATTTTTTGTCTCTTTGTAAAGGGCTGCAACACTCCTATTGGGACCAACTCCTATCTACTCTCATACCATCATCACACATTCTCTCACAGAGCAGAGAAGCGGGGGAAATGTTTTGAAACAGAAGTAAGGATTTGGGGTTTCAAGTAAGAATTTTGGATCGTGGGATAGAGACTCGATAGAAAAGTAGTCTGTAGTTGTTATCATAAAAGAAACGTCATAATAGAATGTCGACATTTTCAGCAAGGGCAGCGTTCTCTCGTCCACTCATTGTAATAATAATAACAATAATAATAATGAGGCATTTATTTTGCATACCGCTTTTCTTAGTATTTAAATACACTACATTTCATGGAGAGAACAATAATGGATAGATAAATAAAAAGTAAAACAAAAGCACTGTCAGTAAAAACAAAACAAAAATAGTTAAAGATTAAAAGCATGATTAAAAGATGGGTTTTCAGGCATCGTTTGAAGGAGGAGGGCATGCTGGATTCTTTGATGTGGTTTGAGAGAGTGTTCCAAAGAGTGGGGGCTGCAGTGGAGAAAGCCCGGTCCCCCCATAAAAACAATGCTCCATCTTTATATCAGAATTATGATTATTTCTACTCATTGTAGAAAGTTGGTTTCTGATAGGTTTCCAATAAAGTGGGCATGGATTTGGCAGAGCCTATTGTGATGCTTAATGAGGACAACCTATATAGGACAGCAGAAGATGACTGTGTTGCCCACAGTTACTGACAAATTCGCTCACCTTCCCCCACTCCACACCTTCCCCCACTATATAGTAATTCACTGCCCATCACTGACAAAAGAGACTTCGTTCTGTCTGTATAAATTACTGAACCCTCATCATCCTGATTGCCTTACTTATCACAGCGAGAGATGTTTGTCATGACTCTGTGATCTGTCTAATGTTAGACTACGCATATTGCCATGTTACGATGCAGTTGTCATAGAGAACATAAGTATTTCCAAGTCTCTCTGTTTTAGCTCAGTACTTAATATACCAATAGCAACTTGCACTCTGGTAGCCTAGATATCATTGTTTTAGGCTACTCCTAAAGGCCACACTTCCAAGCTGGGTAGCCTATAAATAACTTGAAATGTATAAATTAACTCAAATAGATTTTTTGTCAATCTTCAATTCGTTAAATTAAGAACTTTGCTATTCTAGGGGAGGAGTGGGACTGGATTGTACTCAGCATTCAAATTGTACCCCTAAAAGAGTACCTAGGTAAATGGTCACACTTTTGTTTATTAATGGAAAATGATTCGAGCTCAAGCAAGCACAAACAGGAGTTAAATCAAAATGTGTAGCCTACCGATTATGAATGTCACACATATCAAGAACTGTCCAAGGCTACAGCAATGATATGACACCTATGTGAAAATGATTCATTTGTAGCCAACTATGACACATGATATGATGGAAAAAGAACAATCAAATACGAACAGTAGGCAAATACAAATGACTCGTTGGATATTGGCAGTAAAAGAGTGAAAATGAACAATTGTTTAATACGAGTTGTGTATATATAAGCTATATATATATATATATATAGCCTACAGAAATATATGAATAAAAGCGTGTCAACATGACACCTTACTTTCACTGATCACAGTGTATCAGAAGGGCTGATCTGCTATACTCTCCCTCGCTGTTCCTCATCCAAGCCTTTCTCAGTGTCAAGGGATGAGACCATTTATTCTAATTTATTATTATTCTAATGAGACAATTTATTCTCGCCATTGCAAATGGCGAATTTTTGATTGAATGTATTTCACTTAGCTTTCATGAATCAATCTGAACTCACAGTGCCAGAGCGGAAAATGAATGACACAAACTGCACTCTTTGCTTTGTGCGTGTGCTGTGTCCATATAGCCTGCTGCTGAAATGCGCGGAATCAACTGAGAAACATTATATCGCTATGAGTTCATTAATATGCACTTTCACGGACACACTGCCAGAACTGTTTTTCTTTTACTTGTCAATACCTACTTCTTGGAATCTGCCAGATTTAAACTTGTTAATTATATGTTTGTGGTGTATTGTCATGTGTAAAGTGACACAGGAGAGCAAGTTTCACCTAACAACACTCTTTGGCTGCTTCGCGACTGGTCTGCAGCACTTGTGAATTCACAAAAGAATTGAAGTAGTACGTGAGCCACGAAGGGTTTTGAGAAACCCGCCTGAACTGACGAAGAATCGTAAGTGACTTCAAGAAGTACTTATTGCTATGAAGCGTTCGGGAAACTCAGAGCAGTCAAGAGAAAAACATCTGTGAGAACACCACTTGTTGTTGTTTGCATTACTGCTCAATTACTCTCACGATCAGGCACCACATGGTGGTATCAACATTCGGCTGACTCTGGCATATACTGGAAGATGAAAATATGTGGATAGATGAGTGCCTAAAATATGTAAATAAATGTATAACATTCACAAACAATTCAATTTGTTGACAAAATACTTTTTCATTTGTCCTCATTCATTGTTATTTACGAATGTATATAAATACATTTGCAAAAACAAATCAAAATATGTGTATTAATCATATAGGATTTGGCAACATACAGTATATATCATGATGTGTGTGTATAAAAAAAAAAACGTTTTCACAAACATGCATCAAAAGATGTGCATAATTGTACCATGCCATGAAGTTGTAATTTCTTCTCAAATACAGGGCTCTCTGTTAATTATGTGAAATGTTGACTATGTATTTGCTAGTCAAAGTACATTTGTCCAGAGTGCACTCTGCATTTGTAAATGTATTTTCTGTGCACTGAAAATACTGCATTTTGACAATATTACACTGTTGTGTCACAACAACAAAAAAGCTGTGGATATTTCCTGGCCAATTACAGTAAAGTGACTGCCCTCGCAGTTATGATGAAGCTTTTTAACTCTACATGATGATAAATATGCAGATTATCATTTCTAAACAGTTGTTAACCCAGTTTCCACATTTTAAAACACTAGCATTTAGAACATAAAACTCTCCTAATGAGTACTGCAGTTGCTGTGGATTTAGATGAGAAGGATATAGCTTGATCTTCTGCTATGTTTTGTAGACTGAGACCAACTTGGCAATATTTTTGACAACTGTTATCCTGCAACCAGTCGTATATGCCCTAGAAATGCACCAACCTTGACCTCTCTAGCAGGATAACTACAACTAACGCAAACAATGTCTCCTGAATATCTCCTGAACATGTTTACTGTATATTCATTAAGCTATTTCCAGCTCTCCAGTACAATGGATCAGTTAGACAAAAAAGATTCTGCAAACTCCTATTGGTTGAATGGCCGATGGTTTTAGAATATTCTGGTTATGTTGGGCAGCATTGCACTCTTTTGTGAACAGATGTAAAAAAAAAAACTAAAAAAAAAAAAAAACTAAAAAAGGAACAGTTATGTTGTCAAAACACACCATCTCACTCAAAACTGCTGCTAACATGGAGTGTTAAATCGGCCTTGCCATCCATCCCTAAACTGTGGGGAATACAGAAGCAGCTCAATGACTCCTGACCAGGGTGGCCTCCAAGATACTGCATTATTTAGGCTGCTTAGTGTTGCATAAGAGAATTCACTTTAGAGCAGATTAAGTGTGAATTATAGATGTATGAGCCAGGATGTGCTCTGTTGCTTCTATTCTTTATTAGTTCCCGTGCACTTGTGTAGATGTGAACTACTAACGTCTTAACTTGTTCGATTAATTCATGGCCGTGTTTTCCCCTGAACAGAGGCATTTCCTCAAGCCTCCATATATTGCCCATCGATACTTGTGGCGTTATAATGACGCAAGAGGTTTGGTTAGAATATGAGAGCATACTGACATCAACGTATCATCCCCTCCCCCCCCAATGAAAGAGCTATTTTCATCAGAGACTATGTCAACAATGGTACATTATGGAGACACGTGACTGGAGTGCCTTTGACATTGCATTGGAAAAGGGTGTTTTGCCTATCATCAAGTTTGTACTGTCTGCCCCCTTGTCTGTATGTCTCTGTGAAGGAGGCCATCTTGGACGGGGTAGGGCATTTACGAGAATCATCAAGTTTGCAGAGGAATGCCACACGAGCAGAGGACTCAGTTCTTCCGGTAAGCAGATTTGGGTAATGCTCTATCTTGCAGTCTGGTTATCACCTGATATTTCCCTATTTTAGTAATGTACAATATCATAACAATTACATACATTATTACCATTTACAGTAGATTTACATTTACAGTAGATTATTTGGGATTCATTGAAACAAGAAACACTGAGCACCATTTAGCGTCACAGTGGTTACAATTCATTGTGGAATTCTTGGAAGTGGGTACAAGGAAGCACTCATTGTTACCACATGATTTCTATGAATATACCAGATAGATACATATGCCAGATCTTGGTCATAATAAGGGCAAAGATGGGCCGGATCTAGCAGTCACACCAGATCTTGTCAATTTCTGGACCATACTTCTGAGTAGTAAGTGGGACACATCCAGGTGTTGGCCCAGGTCTGGCCTGCTTATGGTAATTTCTGGCTTTGGCATGGAAACCAGATCTGTTCCACTGCTGAACTGTGAGTCCAAAAGGTAACTGGGCTGCATCCAGGTGCCGGCCCAGGTCTGGCCACTTATGGTAACCATCTGCCTTGGACATGGAAACCAGATCCAGTCTAATTCCAAGTGGTAATTGGGCCACATTCACTTGGTGTAAGTTTTTGTTTTATTTTTAAATATATTTTTATTTAAGGGACACTTCAGTACTTTTTAACCTCATATTCATCAGGGCACCTTTAAAGACAGCAAATCATAAGGTTACAGTGATCTTTGAGTTTTTCACCCTGGATTAACAAACGTAACCCTCCCTCTTCCCACTACACCCAGGAATAAATATTTCAAAAGGTGAGAATGACATCCTTTTCATAGCTCAAGGTAAAACTTTAGCGTGCTTTAAACCAAGGTGCTGAGAACACAGCAATGACGGTTATGCAGATGTGAGTCTAAATTCTCTCGGTGCGCCATAGTTGGTTTTAGGCATGACTATGCTAAGCTAGCTGTCAGAGCAATAGCCCCAGTGGGTTTACACTCTCATGCTATGTATGGTTTCCGTGTAAGCAATAGCTCTAGTTATTTTCTGTCCCCACGTTGCACAATACACCACAAACTCAGTGCCTTATTTAATTAGACCACATTCTTAGATTGCTGAGATGAGAACAACACTCCTCCTGTGCCTTCGGGATGCACTCAACAAAATGAAAACGAAATTCCTTATTGTTGATTTGGAGGCTGTATTTTGTTGATGTAACTAATAGATCTTTTTGCATTTTATGATAATTGTAGTTTACTTCTGTAGATTTTTCCGCTGCATGCTTTTGGGGTTTGAGGTTTGGGGCTTAGTAAATCTCAGCACTCCATGGGACTCAATTGTAACTGCACACAGAAAGGCTGAACATGAACAAAGATACACAATACTGAGACCAATACCAAGATTCTCCTCGTAAGATACGCTTCAAAATTAAACCTGACATGACATGACTATGAAACATCTATAAATCATTCAAATGTAGAAATGACAGTCTTTCCTGAGAAATGTGTGACCTTGCTGCTAACTTCTGTCCCCACTTTTAACTTCCTTCGCCCCCAGAATCTCAATCGAGAGAAAAGGTTGTATTTGAGCTCCCCTAACTTTCCTCTGTTTCCCTCTCTCCCCCTCTCCTTCCCTTCCCATATGTCTACCCTCCCCCCCTCACTCCTCCCTCAATCTCCAGGGTCTCAGTAGCCTGTTCAGCTCCCTGAAGGTGATCCGGCTGCTGCGTCTGGGTCGCGTGGCCCGGAAGTTGGACCACTACCTGGAGTACGGGGCGGCCGTCCTGGTCCTGTTGGTGTGCGTGTTCGGCTTGGTGGCCCACTGGCTGGCCTGCATCTGGTACAGCATCGGGGACTACGAGGTCATCGACGAGGCCACCAACACCATCAAGACAGACAGCTGGCTCTACCAGCTGGCCGCCAGCATCGGGACTCCCTATCGGTACAACACCAGTGGGTCTGGCCAATGGGAGGGCGGCCCCAGCAAGGACACGCTATACATCTCCTCTCTCTACTTCACCATGACCAGTCTCACCACCATCGGCTTCGGCAACATTGCCCCCACCACAGACGGCGAGAAGATCTTCTCCGTAGCGATGATGATGGTGGGCTGTAAGTATTCTGAGAGAGTACATGCAGTGGCTCAGTGTATATGTGTGCTCCCTCTCTATTGAGAAACAGGAACCTGCCCAGTTCTACATTGTGAAAAGTCGTTGCAACTTGTGGGCTTCGAGCTTAGGTCTCTCCTCTCAAGAGATGGTTTGTGCACGATGATAGAGACTTAAGATGACCCAGATTAAGGGTGCATTCAGCCATGAGTTTTGTATCCACAGAAGCGAATTGTTTTCCTATGGGGCTCACGATCATTAGATAAAAGGGCAGGCAGGCAGGTAGGGCAGGCAGGGCAGGTGGGCACGTAGGGCAGGCAGGCAGGTAGGGCAGGCAGATAGGAAGGCAGAGCAGGTAG
Source organism: Argentina silus (assembly GCF_951799395.1). Classification (NCBI taxonomy): domain Eukaryota; kingdom Metazoa; phylum Chordata; class Actinopteri; order Argentiniformes; family Argentinidae; genus Argentina; species Argentina silus. Next base: position 3,148,495 of record NC_139671.1, read on the forward strand.
ACTAGGCAGGCAGGACAGGCGGGTAGGCAGGCAGGTAGGGCAGGCAGATAGAAAAGACAGGGCAGGTGGGCACGTAGGGCAGGTTGGGCAGGCAGAGCAGGTAGACTAGGCAGGCAGGGCAGGCGGGCAGGCGGGCAGACAGGTGATAACCGGGCAGGGTTTCTGGAGCATAAAGAAAGGAACATCAAAACAAACACGAAGACTAGGTATCTATTAGACTAAGAGGCCGAGAACGAGACGAAGATGTAAGAACACAAAACAACGATCTGGTGATGAGTAGATGGTAAGCCGGGGGTTTAAATACAGCCAGATGATTAGTAGATGAACAGCAGGTGTGTAGATCGGGCAGGTGGAGATGATGACATGAACAGAGAACTGGAGCCTGGCCACGCCCACACACAACACAGACAGACAGACACAGACAGACAGACAAGAGAGAGGCACCGACTAGGAGGAAGTGGAGGGCATGACAATAAGTGGCACTATGGCTTTGACACAAGCTGTGTAAAACGTCTTGAACTGTCCTCCACCCTTCAGGGGTGAGTTCCTTGAAAGCATGGTAGCTAAAGTATCTATTCTAATGACAAGTGTGTTTTCAGTAGTGATAGGGATAGAAGGATCAATCAGACATTATACAGAGTTGATGTTCGTAATGTAAGTGTCTGTGGAAGATCCGAATTTTGACCATAGTTATTTTTTCCACAAATATTGTATTTAGAATCAGGATGAATCATTAATGCAGTGTGTGTGTCTGTGTGTCTGTGTGTGCGTGTGTGTGTGTGTGTGTGTGTGTGTGTGTCTGTGTGTCTGTGTGTGTCTGTGTGTGTGTGTGTGTGTGTGTGTGTGTCTGTGTGTGTGAAAGAAAGGGAGCAAGTGTGAACACCACTGGGCCCAGGATGGAGCTCAGGAGACCTGTCCCATGTAATTTATAGTACACACATTCTCTTACGTAACAATCTGCCCCACTTGCCTCCACACACACACACACACACACACACACACACACACACACACACACAGACACACAGACACACACACACACACACACACACACACACACACACAGACACACACAGACACACACACACACACACACACACACTTGGCTGCTGCCCAATAGTACACCTCTGCAGACTGGCCAGAATTTCATTTTAATTTGAACAGAGGCGATAGCGTATGCTGACTTGGCGAGTCTTATTCTGGGCCCTGGGGCTCCTCCTGGTGCAGCGTTGTCTCACCCACAGACACTGCATGTCCTACTGGGTCCTACTGTCCTACTGGGACCAGGCCTCCTGTCTGCTGACACTTTAAATCACCCAGCCGCTCTCCAACCTGCAGCTATGGAGAATCAGTTACACTGCACACAGAAGTATATATGACACAATACTACACTTTTAAAGTCCCCATTAGCTGTGAGAAAATATACACAAACATGCCAGGAATTATTTCTACTATTATTGCTGACAAGGTGATTTGTTTGGCTGGTGTGGCAGCACTAATGGGATACTAATGCTCCAATAACTTTTCTAAACTCATTATAATACTTTGCGGCATGGAGAGGGTCTAAGTCATTGTAATAATTGCTAGATTTATACAAATTAAATGTAGGCCTCGGGTAGCCTATTAAATCATTTATGACTGAGGACAGGGATTATGAAGCGGTCAAATATACTCCTATTTGTTTTCACATTCTTACACGGTTGCATGGTTTAATGTGTCTGTGGTGGTAATCGATAAGTTACGATAAACTATTTCCCTAAAGGAAAATTGTCTTGGACACACAGTGCGTCTGTATACACAATTTCATCTACATTGGCTGTAAACATACAATTGTACACTCCATTCAACATAACACGTGATTCATATATTGCACAATGCCCGTTCATACTTAATAATTTACATCTCATACATTTACCTTGCATGATGCATGCACACATCCCGCATTGCCCACTGTCCATGAATACACATCAGATACAGTAGATCTCATATACGCACATTGCACTAGACAAGTTTAGCAGTAATGCATTTTTTTATAGCAGTGGTGAGCCCGAATCTTTGGGATCTGGGGTCCGGAGTAATACAGCTGTTAGACGGTCTGTACTGGTGACTTTTTACAACAATATTCAGTGTGGGGAATGCTACCAACAGCAGCTAAAGACATCAAATGAATCTGGGAAATACAACCCATTTTGGGTCCCATCCAGATTACCTGTGTTTCTCTGGCGACCTCACTCTTCTCTGGCGACCTCACTCCTCCTCCCTCTCCTCCCTTTCTCTCTCTCCTCTCCATAATCTATTCCTTCATTCTGCCCTCCTGGCTCTGCTCCACTCGCCTCTCCTATCCGTAGACATATCCATCACTGGTCCTATCTGTCTCCCTGTCTGGTAAAGTGAACCAATATACTTGATAGCAACAATTTCTATTGATTTTCTTCATCATTCTCTCGTAAGTAATTATTTAGGCAACCTGCTGGTAGCTATAGCTATTATTTTAAATCCTGTAGCTACTGTAAGTTACATAACCTACCCAGCAGGGTAATGTATCTGCAGCTTGCTAGCTACCTGACACACCTCTGCATTTGGCTCTCTCTTGGAGAAATACCTCAACAAACTCATAAAAACAAATGCGATTAAGAATTTATTTTATTTTATAAATATATATATATATATTTTTGCACATGGTTTTAGCGATGCACTGCGCTCTTTAGCGGAAGAAAATTGGGAGCCCAAAGACTCCGCGCAACATTTTTGTAAGTGGGTACACTCATTGTTGGGAGTATAATCTTGACGTACGTATGACCCTCTTGTCCTCCATAAATAGAAATGTTACTCCAGATCAGTGCGTACCCTACACTGCTTTGCGTTCGCCTTTTTCCAGTGTCTCTGTACCTCTTGTCAGGCAGGGTTTGAATGAGGGCCAGCCTCAAGCAGTCGATGGGGCTTTGTGGTGATTAAGTGCTGTAGAGTCATGCGAGAGTATCCTCGTTTCAGGGGCTGTTGATACTTTGTGCTGACTATTCAGTGAGCTGCGGAGAAGGAGACAGAGTGAGGGGGGGAGAAAGCGGGATAAGTGTTAGCGAGAGGGGGCTAATCTGATGTTTTCAGTCCTGTGCTCGAGGCGATGAGCCGAGACCTAGAATGGGCCGTGATACCCCTCCGTTGACCTGTGTGGCGATTCTGTCAGTTCTGCGAAGTATCTTGCACGGTGCTCCGTTTCCCCTTTCTCTCTGTATCATTCTCACGTTGCATTGCCCCTTTCAACCATCACTGTGCATTTATCTGCAATTTCTTTCACCTTGTCTTCTCTGTTTCTCTATGACCCCCCACCCCCCCCTCCGTCACCGTCAAGGCAAGTTGCTCTAAGGCATTGATTTTAACATTGTGCCATATTCCAGCCCTTAGTGGCATGATTAAGTTTGTGCTTCATGTCTGATGACCTGTAATAAGACAGTGTGTAGTGACTGCCATCAGTTAAATGACAAGGAGCAGTTCAATGAAGGGCCAGAGGGCTGTCTGAGACCGTGAGTGTTCCACCATGTTCTATTTGCATGATATGGAAATTGGATAGGAAAGACCATACCCCGCTCATCAAACCGCAAAACCCCAAAAGGACAGTGGGATGAGCTGAGCAATTACACAGAGGTCCCTCCACAATCAATAGCCTGTCCTAATCATAATAATAATAATAGGGGTATGTCATGAAGCAAGATAAAGGAGTTAGCAAGCATCAAATACAGCCTCAACTCGGGCTAACCCATGTAAGTACGTTCAGCCAGGCGGACACTTTGCGATTTTTACAAACGCAAACGATTCTAACTGATGAATGTCTCAAACTACAAAAACAAATTCTCCATGTCGCGCTGTCTTCATGCAATGTACACTGCATAAGCAGACCCGATGGTAGCTCTCATACTGGGTGGTAGCTCTCTCACCTCTCACCCTCCCCGATAAATGTTTGTTTGCCAGGACAACGGCAGAAATGCCGCTGGCGACGAAACAGTGAGGCATTTCAGCTGTAGCCATAGTTTTCTTATGCACAGAGAAAAAGCCTAAAAAACGTAAGGAGAATTTGGACACGATATCATGGCGTGGACAGCAGGGGTTGTCTGTTCTTACAAAAGAATAGTAATTTCTAACGATCATGACCATTTCCGCTAGATAGGCCTATATTAGGCAGCTTTGGTGATGCCAGTTTCTGGCATCACCAAACCGTCTCCTGGGCAGGCTAACTCCACATTTTCCTGAATTGGTGCCCAATGCTGCCTGCCGAGAAGGCATTTCCTTGTACTCGACCAGACAAGATGTTTCTGTACACTGCTGTCAACAGTTACATATGAAGTTTGCGTCAGTTGACGGACAGCTGATTCACACGTATGCAAAGACATGCATCGCATGTTCAGGGACAAGGCTTAAAAACAACCGAGTTTGCAACACTAATAATGTATCTGCAGCTTGCTAGCTACCTGACACACCTCTGCATTTGGCTCTCTCTTGGAGAAATACCTCAACAAACTCATATAGCCACTGGCTATAAGAGCAATACTTGTTGGTTGTCCCACCCACTGCCCCAGCCTCCACCCGCTCAGTTGCTCTGTATTTAGCCTACCTACGGAGGTTTGATACAGTGTATTCGGAAAGCATTCAGACCCTTTCACTTTTTCCACATTTTGTTATGTTACAGTCTTATTCTAAAATGGATTAAATTATTTTTTTGTCCCTCATCAATCTACACACAATACCCCATAATGACAAAGCCAAAACAGGAATGTTTGCTCATTTATTAAAAATAAAAAACGGAAATATCACATTTAGATAAGTATTCAGACCCTTTACTCAGTACTTTGTTGAAGCACCTTTGGCAGTGATTACAGCCTCAAGTCTTCTTGGGTATGACGCTACAAGCTTGGCACACCTGTATTTGGGGAGTTTCTCCATTCTTCTCTGCAGATCCTCTCAAGCTCTGTCAGGTTGGATGGGGAGCTTCGGTGCACAGCTATTTTCAGGTCTCTCCAGAGATGTTCGATCAAGTCCGGGCTCTGGCTGGGCCACTCAAGGACATTCAGACTTGTCCTGAAGCCACTCCTGCGTTGTCTTGGCTGTGTGCTTTGGGTCATTTGTCCTGTTGGAAGGTGAACCTTCGCCCCAGTCTGAGGTCCTGAGTGCCCTGGGGCAGGTTTTCATCGTGGATCTCTCTGTACTTTGCTCCGTTCATCTTTCCTTAGATCCTGACTAGTTGGGTTGACCTGTTTACATTCTGAAGGTTGGAATAAGATATGGAATGGACGGTTGACTGGCCGATTCACTTATGAAACCAATACAGGCAATGATGGGAAATTATAAGTGTCTATATGCGTGTATATGTGTATACAGTATGTGTAAGTATATGTACCTTACCATGTAAATAACTGTACAATAAGTAGAATTATAATTATTATTCTCTTTTCATGTCCTCCAAGTACAGGAGGGTGGGGGCAGGGGAAAGAAATACAAATAAAAAGGGACGAGAAAGCGGAGGACGTTGCAGTAATGAGTGAGTGGAACAATGTTCTCCATATCAGCCTCTCAATCTCCCAATATCATACCTCCTGAGAAGTAGCCTAATCATCCCCTGATTCCTCACCTGTTAGCTGACGTGTTTGGGGAGCTTTCTGTCACAATAAGTGACACCATGGCATCAATCAAGTGAGTTCCACACATCGATAGTGGGTGTGGTGACAGGGCATCAAGTTAGATAGGTGAACCTTGTTGGTCTCATCCCAAGAATAGAGTCCAAGTTCTCCTTCCCCCTGAGTGGATACAACTCACTATAAGCGACACTAACTGACTCTTTTGGGTCATTGCAGCTTCCAGCACTGAGTACTCCTGCTGAGGAAATGTGCATTCCAAATTAGGACTTGACTCCAGTCTCTGAGAGCTGTGCGTGTGTGCATGTGCGGTCGTACACGTGTGTGTAAACTTAAAAGGTTTCACAGGGGAGTTGCATAGAGGCAGTTCTAATTGTTGTTTCCTTGAAATACAGGTCCCAAAGGGTCTTTGCCTAAGGCTTACAAATGCACCATTGCCTCATTAGGCCACCTAATTGGATGCAATTTGTTATCTGCTGTGTTCTGCTTCTTAATAAGGCAGATATGTAGAGGACAACATTCATCTGTGGGTCACAAGAGAATTGGAGGGTTTGCAGTAATTGTCACATCCTGATGGTTTTAAATTTCACCCAAACTTCTGTGTATTTGTTTTGCTGTTCTATGTGCCACCGTCGAGATGGAATGGATTGATACACTTTACCTGTGGATGTAATCTGTATAGTGTCCTTGAGTCTAGGGTTGGGCGGGGTCTATATTGTCACACCTTTATACCACGCTCAGGTGTTCCTGGGGTGTATACAGTATTAGCATGATAAATAAAAAATAACAGCCGTCACATTCACTTAGTTATAAAACATACAATACTTAAACCATATGAAGCTAAAATCACTTCAACATGTGACTCTCTACTTTAGCATTTCATTGGAATAAACTGGTTGTCATAAGAAAAATTACATAAGAGTTTGTTATGAAATGATGATACTGCGCCAAGCGTTAATTCCCTGGTCAGATTTGTGTACATTTCGGCCGTCCCGCCTAAAATGCACTGCAAGCAAGGTGCACAGTGCTTCTATTGTATTCCAGTAGTAATCCATTTTGATATTTACTAACAGCAACACCTTGACCTATGATAAGATAAATAGCCCAACGCATAACCTTTAAACTGCTACTGGAATACTATAGTACTATCACTGCAGTCTTTTTATCTCTCTCTCTCTCTCTCTCTCTCTCTCTCTCTCTCTCTCTCTCTCTCTCTCTCTCTCTCTCTCTCTCTCTCTCTCTCTCTCTCTCTCTCTCTCTCTCTCTCTCTCTCTCTCTCTCTCTCTCTCTCTCTCTAGGAATCAGTGGATTTTGTATGCTCAGCTTTAGTAAAGCTGCAGGCACCTTGCTCACAAAATATTTGTTTGACTTTTCTGTGTTCAAGGGCTGCAACCACTGAAACCCTGTCTTATCAATTACTATCAAGAGCACAATAATCCCCCCATAATTACAAATCTTATTGGGTAGATATGAAATGTTGTCTGAAGTGATTATGTGAACTCCATTCATATGCTGTACTATAATTGCCTCTATGTTTATGTCGTAATGAAAATCAGGATAATTACATAAACTTAAGCTTAAGTGTAGGTTCAACCTGGACGATCTGATCGTCATTTCACCTTGTTAACTAATATCCAACAGGCTCACAACATGACATAAAACCACTGTTTCGCTTCAAAACATGGTTAAAACTAATCAGTCAGTCCTTGCATCCGTAGCTCCGTCTGAGTTTTAGAGTACTTCCCAGCCTCATCCCTCAGCTGTTTACCAAAATAAGTGGTGAGCATTATGCTTTGTTGTTGTTTGAATCCCTGATTGCCCCTTTAAATCTCTCATTGAATTGCAGCCATTTGCTCTGTGCCTCAGATCTGGTCCACCCACTCCTCCGAAAACAATCTCCCCATTTTCTTATTGGGAGCAAAATGACAATTATTTTAGGAAACTATTTTGGTAGAGGGTTCCCATGGCAACATCACCTGGTGTGCTGCGCTGGGGGGGAAGAGGGAGGGGGGGAAGAGCAGCCTTTCATTGTAAACAGGGAGAGAGGACAGAGGCGTAAAATGCTGAGTCGGACAGAGACTTCAGTCTGCAAAGCATTTCTTTGCAGAGGATGTCTTTCTCCAAGAAATGTCAGCACATATGGCTACTTTGCGGTCTGACATGCTAAACGTTTTTTAACTCAATAAACAAACTTGGTTGCGCTGTGTGCATGCTACATGAGTGTTGTTTCGCAATGCTAAAGGCGAGAGACACAGCTCATTGCGGCATCCACCACACAACATTGAGCATTCCACCATTTGTGTAATGACATTCCTGCTATTTGTGTCACCAGTAGCCATAATAATAATAATAATAATAATAATGCATTTTATTTGGAGGCGCCTTTCAGGTCACCCAAGGTCACCTTACAGAAGAGAAGTAAAAGCAAAAGCATGACATCAATCATTAAAAACAAAACAAACAACACATTAAGATAAAAACAAGTGAAGTGCAGAGTGTCCAATTTATAGATAGTATGCCAGTTTGAACAGGTGGGTTTTGAATATAATAATACTTTTACCTATCTTGTCTTCCAGCCCTGTTGTACGCCACCATTTTTGGGAATGTCACCACCATCTTCCAGCAGATGTACACCAACACTAACCGCTACCACGAAATACTCAACAACGTGCGAGACTTTCTCAAGCTCTACCAGGTGCCCAAAGGACTGAGTGAACGGGTCATGGACTACATTGTTTCCACCTGGGCTATGTCCAAAGGCATTGACACAGACAGGGTAAGTTAATAGAATTATAATAATGCTGATAATGATTAGTGTTAGGCTATATTAATTGATAAATCAATTAATCAGACACATTAATCAACTAATGTTTTATAGTGTTGGGGAGATTGGGAGACATCTTTCTTGGTCTCCTGTATATTGGAATAATCACAACACATGATCTACACATAGTGATCCACACATAGTTATATTATCACATTGACAATTACATACATGATTTGAAGAAAGGATAAAATATCAATATTTAATGAAATTACTGTTTAAACTTACAACACATTATAATGCAGATTTTCTGATCTCAGGCCAAGATCGCAGAGACGTTTGTGTGCTATCTAGGTATGCATGTGCATATAGTGTAGTTTGTGTACATTTATACTGCAGTTGCATAGCTTGTTAGAATTGGCTTTGGTCTCTGTGATAAAAACATATTTTTTTTGTGATGAAACTTAAATTACAAAACTGATTTTAGTAAGCTATTGGGAAGCTGTTTGTTTAACATGCTCATTAAACATAATTGTAGCAGTCAGATTATCTTGGCCCATCGCCTCTATTACCTGTCTACGTTGAGGGGGGGAGTACATCAAACAGAATGGCCGCTATCGATTCATTGAACATAAAGCTTTTGTCCTGCTGACGTTCTCATTCGACTTCACCTCCATTAGGTTTACAGACTGCTGATGGACTGGGAGGAATATCCGGTAGAGATCAATAAATCCAGCGGGTGGTTAAGGGTTTAATAGCTGTTTGGATTCACTCCCAAGCGTATTCACTACTCCAACGGCTATTTTTCTGGAGATAAACAAAACAAACGTGGAACGTCTGCTGTGGAATTGTTTACCATCTCTAGCTCTAGCTGGATCCAATTAGAAGTGAATGTGAGATGATGGTTCATCTAGGGTCCCAGAATCAAGCATAGGCCCTGTCTGCCTTGAGCATGTTTGGTTTATCATTAAGCTAAGCTCTCTAATGATACTTAAAGGGATTGTTCACTATTTCTACATTAATTTATATCTGTGTTGACAATGATCTGTTTCAATCATACAGTTCAGATAATCCTTTTACTCCAGTTTTACCACGTTGTGCTCATGTTCCCATTGCGTCCCCTCAGGTCCTGTCAATCTGTCCCAAAGACATGCGAGCAGACATCTGTGTCCACCTCAACAGACAGGTGTTCAATGAGCACCCAGCGTTTCGGCTGGCCAGTGACGGCTGTCTGCGCTCCCTGGCCGTTGAGTTTCAGACCACACATTGCGCACCAGGAGACCTCATATTCCACGCTGGCGAAAGCGTGGACACCCTTTGCTTTGTAGTATCTGGGTCATTGGAGGTCATTCAGGACGATGAGGTCATTGCCATACTGGGTAAGCACCTATTGGCCGTCATTTTCCCCTCTCAGGGCCTGATTCCTGTTTTGCAGTATTTTCAATATGGGATAAAACACCAAGAACAAAACTTTTAATTTGTGTTTATTTACATTTCTCTTTCCTAACCTTTATTTGAAATTTAAATAAACGTTACCTTCTATGTTTAATTTCTTCTGGAAAAAAATGCTTAGTGGATCAGACCCCCAGTGCCCAAAAAAAAAACCTTGTCACTTACAAAACTTAAAGGAGAAGCATGCAGTTTTGTGCTTTGCTGTCATCTTTGGCTACTCTGAACATTTGAAAACATATATATGCTATTTTTCTAATAGCGGCAAATATGTGGATATTTTTTGTAAACAAACAAAAGTGTGTTTGGAAACAAAAACAGAAAGTGTGTTTGGAAACAAAAACAGCGCTCTTCACTGAATGTTCTTTATCATGTGATCTTGTGTTAAACAAGCAATTATGGTGTCTTTTGACGGGAGAATATTTATCTTAGCTCCGTGACATACAGTAGGCGCCTGCTACTGTAGATTGCAGTGCATGATTGGATGAGTTGGAATTGACAAATATATGCAACGCTTATCTGAGCTGTTTATAGGCCTTATGTCATAAACCTGAGATCCGATCATTTCATGCTTTTCACTCACACTAACCACTACCTTATTCTCCCGTCAAACGTAACCAGAATTGCTTTTTATATCGTGGTATATCGTGGTACTCCAGCGATATCGTCTTACAGGCATGAACCTTTTAAACTCTGACCCTACTGTATGTTCTAAGCTCTTTCGAGCAATTTCAAGGCATCATTGAGTGTTTCTAACAAAATGGCCCTTTCCTCTCACCCGTCCCCTCCAGGTAAGGGAGACGTGTTTGGGGACGTCTTCTGGAAGGAAGCCACCCTGGCGCATGCCTGTGCCAACGTGCGGGCGCTCACCTACTGCGACCTCCATGTCATCCGGAGGGACGCTCTGCTGAAGGTGCTGGAGTTCTACACAGCATTTGCCAACTCCTTCTCCCGCAACTTGTACCTCACCTGCAATCTGCGTAAACGGGTAAGGAGTATGCGCTCACACACACACACACACACACACACACACACACACACACACACACACACACACACACACACACACACACACACACACACACACACACACACACAAAAGTCTAGGAACTGCATCACATTTCTACCAAACTTGAGTGGGCTAGCAGAGAAGGCTGGCTGTCAAAGTGGAATTAACCAAAAGGGTGAAAATGACTGTGAATTCTAGCGTGGCTAGGGATGTGCTGAACAGCTAAAAATACATTACATCTCCGCGCCTACTTTGAGTCTTCAAATGAATGAAACACCACCAGTTATTGCATATTGGTAATCTAGTATCCAGCTAGGTTTGCTAGCAACTTGGGGAACAATGCTAAATGCACGTTGGGCTCTATTGAGAGATGAGATTAAATAGATAGATATTAAACCCTTAATACCACAATTATGTATCTCTCACTGATTCCTGTCACTTTCACTTGGATGTGATGGTGTGGGGATGTTTACATGTCTTTTTGCCTTCTTTGCAAGATTTTCCTCTAAAATTAATAATTAATGTCTCTGAGGAGAGCTTTTGATTATCGTTATTCAAGCACTCAGCCCTAAAGCTGTCTTCCTTTACCATGACACCCTTGACACACCATGACACCCTTTAAAAACATCAACATCAACGTATTTTCTTGATCAATTCATGACAACTGATGATTTCTAATTACGTTATTTCCATAATAGCCTTCTGATATTGAAGCATACAAATCATCTTGAATAATTGGAATGTGTTAGTTGGACCAAATGTATTTGAACCCTCAAGAGTCTAAGCAAATTTTTTTGGGTTTTTCAGAACTCCCCCCCCCCCCTCCCCCTTTTCTCATAAATTCATGTTGTATAACAATCCAATAGACATGAGCTATAAAGTGCCAAGTTCTTTTTCAGGACAGTTAGGGGAATTTAGTTATATAGGTTTCATGTGTTTTTGTGAAAGTTTTGAAAATGGCATATCACTTGGTTTATAGCTAACTATAAATCATTTGATCTTTTCAATGCCAGATAATGGCAGAATCTCAAGTTTGAGCAATAAGAAGGAGACGTTGACATGATTCCAGAACAGATCAAACAGAACTAATACCATTTGGGAAAAATAACTTTTTTCACCAGTCCATCTTAAAATATCTATAATACACAAACATCCATCAGGACATCCATCCAAATATGACAGTTTGCCGTATCTCAGGCTGTGAAGCTCACACAGGCATGATTTGCATATTGCCAGAGCCGTCCAGTGCTTCTAACCAGCGGGGGGGAAACGCCTGTCTCTCAGTGAAACGATTCCTCGGATTTACCTACTTGACTTTGGAGGTCCGTTTCTACCTCCCTGATTGGCCCATCAGAACAAGTCAGTGTGGTGCACAAAGACCCACCACTACAACATCAATTTGAATGCAACTCTCTCGGTCAAAGCGTACATGAGAGCTGATTGTCTGTGCTAAGTCATTCCAGTCACTCAATACTAGGAGGATTTGTTGTCTTTAGATCGCTGCAGTTAAAGTTCTATACATCCTAGCGGAAAAAAACAAAACAGTTTCAAAGAGGAGGGTTGTCAGATTACATTTGTAAAAATGGCTTCGCAGGGTGCTTGGTGGCGTAGCACATTAAGCACATAGCATATAACTGCAAGGTTCCTGGTTCAATTCCGACCCTCGACATATCTTGCATGTCATCCCTCCTCTCTCACCCAATCTTCCTGTCAGTCTCTGTCCCAATAAAGCAGAAATGCCATTAAAAAACTTGAGAGGGTTAAGGCCCCTAAAGCCAGCCTCGGGCAGACGGATTGTACCTGTTAAATACACACACTAGGAGGTGGGAACACAAAGTCAGCTGCAGACTCAGATCACAGTCGGATTTCCGATTGCTACAGAGAAAGAATTAAAATAGAATTAAAGGAAAGTGGACGTAGAGGATGGCTAATGTTTGTATGTTTGTTTGGTTCTCTGGAACGTGTAGCTCCTGGTTAGTGAAGTCATAACTCCAACGCGAATGCAGTGCTTTTGAAGTGGGAACAATATTTTAACAAATGAGATTTTGTTTGCTTCTCAGAAATAGGTAACTATGACATTTCCCCAGGGAAACTCATTGTACATGTTACCTAAGTTTCCCACCTTGGAAATATTAAAATCAACCAATAAAATGCAATTTCGGCAGCTCTCCGGGAGGTTCTGAACAGCCCAATTCAATCAATGCAGGACATCCTCAGTCTACAGAGGCTAGGTTAGGTTAGGTTAGGCAGTACTATTTAATGCACGTTTAATGCAAACTGCTCAGATGGCTTTGCTGCAAGTCTCAGATGTTCCTTGAACAGCCTTGCTGTTCACACCAATTGTGTTTTACTCTCAGCCTCTGAAGCGCCAACGGACAAAAAAAAAGTGGCAGTTGAATAATTTGAAGTGACATCGGGGCTGGGTGTATTGTGTGCATGAGACGATGAGAGGTGACATGTGACTGCAGTGAGGGGGAGGGGGTGAGGGGGGGGGGGGGGGGTGCTGTGCACTGCTCTATTTTTACCTGTCGAACGACTAAATGCCTCACAGAGATGACATTTCTGTTGGCCAGCATGGTTGTAGTGACGTCAGTGCAGACAAACCTACACAGTACATGGTTGGTGTAGTGGCCTCCATGCTTAGATGAATACACTGGGAAACACAACTCTTAGTTCAACATAAATCAACATGGTGAGATGCCTCAGGTTCCTATTGTGGCAAGATTAAAATGAACAGGACGGAAATCCCAAATGGTTTCTAGAAATGGTACTGAGAACCTTATTAAGGTAAAAAAACTATATAGTGCACTGACGTCACTACAACCATGCTGGCCAACAGAAATGTCATCTCTGTGAAATGTCATCTCAAAGCTAAGAGCCAACTACATGTCCGTTGCAGTTCATGCCTCCCCAGGGCATTGAGCAAAGGGCCTGGACAACTAATTAACGTAATCTAATTAACACTGTGTGTGATCAAAGCTTTACTAGGCAGCACGCTAATGCACAGTCAAAGGAGGTCAAGATAGAAGGCGAGAAAGGGTAACCCCACTGGGTATGCATTACGCCTTACGGCCAAACTGTACAGCAAGCCCAGTGTATCCGTTTTTCTCACGCCTCATTAGCCGCAGTTGGAACAGACTCACGGTCGTCAAGGAGACATGCTACACCGGCCGTGGAACATGAATGTCAGTGAGGCGAGCTCACGCAGCAGAAGCATATTTTCAAGTGTTTCCTGTGTGTCTGAAGCATTCTTCTGCCTCAGTTTTGCCACTTCTGGTGGCATTCTAACAACACCACTCACAGTTATCATTGTCCAAGTGGCATGTGGCTTGCTTTGTGTATCCAATCCTAAGCTGAAATCCATGTCCTTGTGACATATGTTCATTAATGGAGATTCACCACAGATATGTCATAACTTCTCAATATCTCCACAGATAATCTTCAGAAAGATCTCTGACATGAAGAAGGAGGAGGAGGATCGCCGACGCCAGAAGAACGAAGTGACGCTCTCTATTCCTGTTGACCACCCAGTCCGCAAGCTCTTCCAGAAGTTCAAGCAGCAGAAGGACAGTCGCATGCAGTGTGGTCTGGACCACAGCAGGCTGCAGGTGGAGTCCCTCCACCACCCCCACCCACAGTGCCACACCCACCCCTTGCAGCTCCAGCATGGCACCCCTATGCAGAATGGCACACCCAGCACGGGTGGAAGGAGTGTTGGAGGTGAGTCCAGCGTGGTTACCGTCTCTGGGATCACCCCTTTGCAGAGCTCCCTGGCCTTTGTCCATTCTGGCAATGAAGAGGTCATGGAGCTCAAATCCAGCCTTGGTGTGGTGGACCAGAACTGTCTGACCGTCACGAGCCCAGTACGGCCCAGGGGCGGTGGTCGAGGGTGGATACAGTTTAGAAATGCCTCTACAGTGCCACTGCCACCAGGCCCCGTCGAGCAAGAAAGGCAGCTGCAGAAAGAAGAGGAAGAATGGGGAGACGGGTCCCAGTCCTCGGAACAGTTGACGGAGGACAGCAAAAGTCAAGAGGCGGAAGGTGGGGATATGAGCGGGGGTGGCAGCAGCAGCGCAGGAGAGGGCGGAGAAGAAAATAGCACTCTACACAAGACAGACTCGTGTGACAGTGGCATTACAAAGAGTGATCTGCGGATCGACAGGGCGGGGGACGCACGCAGCCCCTACGAGAGGAGTCCCATGGAGAGAAGCCCCTTTGAACCTGGTGCTGGGGTCGGCAGCGAGGGGAGGCTGGGGCACACCTTCCAGCCCCTGGCCGAACAGGCCCTGCTCCACGCCACACTCCAGGATGCCAAACTGGAGCTGAAGGGGGACATCCAGATCCTGAGTGGCCGTTTGTTGGCACTTGAGGTCCAGGTGAGCGAGATACTAAAATTGCTCTCAGAGAAAAGGAGGCCCACACTGCCACTGGTCTCCACCCCCAAGACTAAAATCAAATGCCAGGATATTTTCACGGTGTCCAGGCCTGTCACCCCGGACACAGAGATAGACAATGGGCCATTTTGAATGGGAGCAAAAAAACATTGATTATAATATGTATTTATTTGGTCTTATTTCAGTTCCCATTTCTTCTTCTTAAAAGGGAAACTATGTTCGATGGAAAATAGTCTCCATGTAAATACACACTTGCATGTCCAGCTGGATTCTGGCCTGCCAAAGAAACCTGGATTGTAATTGCTTTTATTACATGAATGCAGTTGACTGCATGCAGAACATATTTTAAGATATACTTTTCACAGTACCTCCAGTACAGTAGCCCAGGGATTTGACAGTTTTTGACTTGTTAATGCACATTCAGGGTTGTGAGTCTGTTAAGCCTGCTCCTCTGGGGTCCAGACTATGGGCTCTCTATACTGAGCACAAACAGCTAATGCGAGTAAAGAGCTTTCATTTAAAATAATATGTACTTCGTACAAGGCCGAGAATCAGCCAACACTTGTGTCTGATTTTGGCTAAAATATCCCTAATTCTTCTCTACTTGGATTTAGGGTTCGGTATTGGAAATTAAAGACATTGGGGCGTTATTTCCCTAAATATGAGTTGGGCAAAGTAGCCTCCCAATCATGGCTGCCTTGCTCCATTGCCCCCCCCCCAAAAAAAACAGTTGTCTTGTGTTAGCAGCACTTGTTGTTGGTTCGGCTATCATCATTAAGTATTTGGGAGAGACTGCATGAATTTATTGAATTTATTTAAAGTTGAAGTTATTGGTTGATTAAATCTGTGCCTTAGTTTCTTGAATAGCACCTAAAAAACAGTAATGATTAGTTATGCTTCCAGACCGGACATCGGTGTTCTAAACTCGCTTAGCTGGTCAGTGTAGTTTTTTTATTACAACGAGAGTGCCAACCACACATTCCCCCTCAGTTTCATATACTATAATAATATTTTATACAAAATGTTTACAAAGATGCAGAGCCTATGTGGAGTATGTTTATAGAGGACTTGCATGCATGTGTTGGAGTTCAGGGGAGAGGAATGGAATGATCCTCATTTATTTAACCAAGGAGTTATATCAAGGGGAGAAGTTGTTTGGATGCTTTTTGATGTTTCTTGTTCGTATCTAAATTGTTAGTTTGGACCTACATGAATATTTCCTCTTACCACTGAAAGATGGCAGTTTTCTGATCTACTTCAACCTGTTTGCCTTGACATGGCAGGGACACCATTAATGGAGGTGTTTTCTGATGAAAATCATCTGGCGCATTGCTTGTTTGTTAAACATAGGCAAACACAAGCAAGATATTTATATCCACCAAAACCGAAAGTTTTGGTTTGGTTAGGTTTCACATTGACAAAATTGGTAAATTGATAAATAAAACCATGTTTTCATGCATGCCATTCATTCATTGGACATACAGTTGTGATAACATTGTTCATCTATGCAAGCCCACTAATGATACATATTAATACACTCAATAGAGATACAAGGCTCCCTTAAATAAAAGCCAGTCTGAACAGGTGTTCTTAATGGGGTTTTTTAAATATCTGGTAGGCTGTTTCAAAGCCTGGTTCCACAGACTATGAAAGCTGCATCTCCTTTGTCTTTGTTTTTGTAATTACAGATACACTATAGAAGTTAAGTTGCTAATTGTTTACCTCAAAGTCTTAGCTTGAGTGTTGACTGTATGGTTACCATAGTCATATGATACATATCAATACATTTCTTGCATCATGAAACCACACATTCCTTACTTTGGCAAAATATGTGTATGCTCTTGGGCATGTGGCCAAATATTTCAGACAAATAAAGGGATGGTTCATTATTTTCAGACTTTCAGGCAAACTGTTTTTTCAGTTGTTGGCACTGATGCAGGACCATTCAGATATTTTTAATGTTCATATATTTGTTAATAAGCAAGTACAGCTGCCTCTGTCCATGCTCCAGCTCACTGTATTGGCAGTGAACAAGGCAAGGAGACTCACTAAATGTCCTTTTAGAAACTGTTGACAATATACAGTAGATATAAGTATATAGGTTGTATGTTCGAATATCGGCACACAATTATTCGTAACAGATGCTTACTCTTATGCTTTTTTTTTTCCTTTTTTTTTTTTTAATCTAAAGCAATCTAAAGAAGTGGCTTGTATGTGCTACTACGCTACTACACTACTACTAATACTACTACTGTACACTACTACACAGGGGAGTTACCCGCCATGACTTCCACCAGGAGGTACAACAGGAATCTAAACGCAAAAGCGCATAATAAACGCACATACTACTGCTGAAAAGATGTTAGCACTTTATTCTTTGCTTTGACTGTTACGAAATTTATATATTTTAGCTTTATAGAGTGAGAGTCTGCTTGCCCCATTGGCTTTCATTACAGTGAGCTGGGGCCACGTTCCCCGATAGCTGTGAAACTTAAGCTTTCGCAAGAGTTTTAACGAAGCGTTCCTTAAAAACGACCACGTAACATCTGTTTACCAAAACACCTTGTAGAGAAAACAGTGAATCTTAAGAGCATCGTAAGAACAGAGGGACACACATCGATTATGAATCAACAATAGGCACTCAGATAAGTTTTCTCTGTTCCAATTCTTATTTTCACATGAGGAGTTACACAGTTCTGACACGAGAGCAGCTCTTGGAGATGTTATTTCCACCTATGGCAGCGCATCTCAACACAACAGCGGCAAACGTCGGCTTTCTCAATTCTTGTGAAACCGTTGTATGAATGTTTACTATATTGAACAGATTTGGTTTAGGCTACTTTTATGTGCACAAGATCAAGCGATTACATCAGATTATGAAATCTATAAGCGGTCAAAATAAAGAATATTCTCAATCACATTTGCAGGTTTCAAAACAGCTTATTGATTAGTAATTCCTTAATATGCTTGTTTGCAAATATTAAACAAAGTTGCCTTTAAAGCAGGGGTCTCAAACTCGCAGCCCGCGGGACGATATTTTGTGGCCCCCTACTTGACATCATAGTGTAGTGCTCGTGCGGCCCGCGCGTTTTTCTCACACGCGCCTTTTCGCCGAGTCGTTGCCCTGGGCGACCATAGCTCAGGCTCGCCACAGCTTCGGTGGTGTTTGTTGACAAGTTAGCTCAACGCGAATTAGCGAATTTTTCCTGAAATTGTCTGTGGTCGTCGCCAACCTTTCTCTTCACGGCAGGTTTTTGTGGAATACTTGATGCGGCCCAGCCTCACCCAGACTCTACCTCCAGCGGCCCCCAGGTAAATTGAGTTTGAGACCCCTGATTTAAAGAGAAGAGAGATATCGCGGTATCGTGAATATATTAACGAATCGCTGTTTTTACCTCATTCAGCCACGGAATTCCTATTTTGTCACATGGTCTTACCTCATTCAGCCACGGAAGGGACTTTAATTTAATTATGTATCGAGTGCCTGTGGCATTGGGCTGTGTGGAATCCACGCCACACTGCGGACATGCGACAGGAACTCGTTTCTGCACATTAGCGCCACGTTTAGAACTGATGGCTGAAATTATGCAAATTCTCCCGTAGCATCAGTTCAGGGGGTCGGAGGTCTCAGGGAGGTGAAAAACTATTGTTTCTGTGTTTGACGGGCATGTTGTAGGTGTAAAGTGACTCGGAACAGCAAAAGTCCACCTTACAATGGACATTGCTGCTGTATGAGTGGTCTGACACGCTCGGTAATTAGTTACGAGGGTTTTGGGAAACAGCGAAAAAAAGGTTAACGATGATCTTATGCACTAATGTGGCTTCTAACGATGAATGTAGAAAAAGGCCCTGGATGGTCCTACATCAACTGGAAAAACAATTACAAGTGTAAAAATAGTGAACCATCCCTTTAAGGTGACCGCTTTTGGCCCAAGACCACTCCCAGAGGCAAATCTTCCATAATGTAGATTTAAAGGAATAGTTCAGAAAGTTTGTTTGAGTTGATTTGGCCATGCAATGTTAAAATTTGTCTACTGATTCCATTCACACCCATTGATTTTATCTTAGCGGTGGCTAAAGTTAACTTAAGTTAGTAGTGGCTATTTAAACAACTCTGAACCATGGATTACAGTTTCTCCTGGCCCATGGACTACTTTCAGGGTAAGGAACCATCTGACAACAGTGTAAAAAGTGAACTATTCCTTTAAGGGTTTATCTTTGTTTAGTATGTACTCTACTACACACAGGTGCTGCTGTTTTCCATGTCCAGGACGTTTGGTATGTTATGTGCATGCTTCAAAGTGTCCTGCATTTTTTTAAATGTAGAAATCAATGCAAATTATAATTATGCCTGCCTATTAAAGTTGCATTTTGCTGTATCATTTGACCAAACATGAGACATTGGACATGCATAATGTATGTTGTCAATGCCCCAGCCCTCTTCCCTCCAACCCTCTGAATGCTGTGAACAATACATGTATACAGCTCCTTTACAGAGATATCAGCACTGGCAGAAACAAGCCCTAACTCCTCCGCTTTAGTTTAGCCTATCTAGCCTATACGAGGGCAAGGTGAAGGTACCGCCATCTTGTTTCTACCTATCCAATCCTTTCAGATCTACAAAGTGTTTGAGGTGGAGAGGCTGGGCGTTGTGGAGAGGCTGGGGGTTGTGGAGAGGCTGGGGGTTGTTTCTAAACAGGGCCTTAGCTTCTATTGGAAAAATGTTTCTTTTTTTAATTTGTTGGCATGGTGAAGAATCTAATTTAATCTCTTTTGACTATTCTATGAATAAAGATATTTATTGTGCTAGTACTGAGTTAAACCCTTTTATTTAGTTTTAATACCTTGCATATGATAAATACTGTTTGGGGAGGATTGAAAATGCTCCAAAACGGAAACGGTGTTGAATTGTTTTTGGAAAAAAAACATTGAAGCATTTTGTCTTCTTTTAGCTCTATACTCCAACAGTTTATCAAACAATTACTATGAGATTAAAGTAGAGATTCTCAGCTTTAATTCAATGTTTTCTTTTTTCAGATTGGTCTCACTAGACACTGTTGGAGTGTAGAGCTAAAAGAAGCCTCTTTTATGGAAGACACTATATTATCCATTACAATGAATGATTTAACCTTCTTCACATGGACAGATTTACGACATATAGGGCATGTGCCCCGGGCCTCTGACTACCATGTCTTTTGATTGGACACTGAATGTAATATGCTCATGGCACATGTAGCTCACAGAGTGAAGCATTCGAAGACAGCAAAAAATCCACCATGGCGGAGGTTATCAGTCCTTGATGCAAATTTGTAGCTTGTGAAAAGAGGGGCTGAAACCCTATTATAATTTAATGAATTATTATGATTATTCTTTCCTCACTTTGCCAAATATCGGAAGAACTGACTGGTCAAAATGTTTGATTTGTCAATATCGAAGTCCATGTCAGCGACTACTCAGAAACAATAAATGGGACCCATTGGCCTATAGGTGGCGCTAATAGGCACTCAAAGTTCAAAAGGCCAGCCTGGCCACCCTGTTTGACCTAGAGTTATGAAATTTGGTGTGCTGGTCCCTGTCCTCACAAGGAAGACATTTGCCTCGGGTAAATTAAAATAAAATAGATTAAGAGAATACTAAGCTAAAAAGGTATGTCTTAAGATTTCTTTTAAAGGTGTTTACAGATTGTGACGCCCTCAGCTCCTCTGGCAGGCTATTCCAGAGGCGAGGACGATAGACACTAAATGCCGCCTCCCCGTAGTTCTTTGTCCTCACCCAGGGAACCACTAAAAGGCCAGTGCCAGAGGACCTGAGTGATCTAGAGGGAGCATATATTAAAAGCATGTCTGACAAGTATTCAGGCGCTAGTCCATTGAGTGATTTAAACACCAATAAAAGGATCTTAAAATCTATTCTAAAACTGACAGGCAACCAATGAAAGGACTTTAGGACAGGTGAGATGTGTGCTCTCCTTCTGGGCTTGGTTAGTACACTGTAGCTTATTTATAGCTTTCTTAGGTAGACCAGAAAGGAGAGCATTGCAGTAATCAAGCCTGCTAGTGATCTGCCTGGGAGAGAAACGGTTGCACTTTAGCAATATTTCTAAGGTGATAAAGGGCGGTTTTAGTGAGATTACTGATGTGAGATTCAAAATTCAAATCAGGGTCTCGAAGCACGCCAAGGTTTTTGGCGTTTTGTGCCAGGGATTTTAAGTTAGTGCACAGTATCTCTCTCTGGACCTTTGCTCCGATAATTAAAACCTCTGTCTTATGTTTGTTCCATTGCAAGAAAATATGTGACGTCCACAAATTGATATGATCAAAGCATCGAACCAGATTATCAATAGGGCTGATGTCACTGGGTGATAAAGAGATGGATGTATGATGGGAATTCTAGTTATGTCAGCAAGTGGCCAGAAGAGGGAGGCAAAGACCATGTTGCCTGTAGACATTGGCCACCTGAAACATGTAATTGAAATTGCCCTTGCCTGTGATGACCAGTTTCTGTTAACCCCTTCCCTGCCCATTACCCTTACCAAAACCAACCATTTCTCTGCTCCCTAGCGTATGCCATTTCATAACCTTGTGTTGCTTACATGGCTTGAACCCTGTTTTGTTGAGGCTCGCAGCTATACAGTATTTTGGTCAAACAGATACGACACAGTCAAGTAGGTGATAGCATTATGGTACTGTTCACACTGTTCATTGCAATAGGTGGCCTTGCTATATATGGTAAGGTTGAATAGCGTCAAGACAAAATGATACACCAATAGTATTTACATAGTGTTATAAACCTCTTGTCTGAGGATTTCTTCAATACTGTTACTGGAAAACCGGCATTGGGTGATCAGCATTAGCTGAGCCTAGTTATCTCAACAGTAAATCTGAGGTGCCGGTACTCTGCACTGGTGTGTACCTGTGAGGTAATGTCAAGATTATAGAGGATACCACAAAACCACACAACATCCCTGACTGGATAGATGCAGAATATGCCAAATACAGTTAGATAAGTGGTGGGAATTTGACTACACCCACCCCTATGTGCATTAAGACACATACATGAATTAACCATGCAAGTAAATGGTAATACACCTTGTACACATTGACAAATATATATGATACAACAGAGAGTGAAATTATATTAAATTGTATGTTCATGTTGTTAGCCAAAGGATACAATAAGGTTGGGAGAAAGAGAGAGAGAGGAATAGAGAGAGAGAGGGAGAAAGAGATATTGAGAAAGCAACAGGGACACCTAGTGGAAGAGGTTCCTTAATGTGTAATGTACTGTTGATTGTACAGTAACATCATATCCTGATTTGATTCATTGTGATGTTTTATTGATATGTTTGGGTTCTGAGCTGAACTGTCACAAAGCGCTTTGGGTTTTTGAGAAAGCAATACAAAATTCATTATTATTATTATCATAGTAATTCTTATTATTAGCTAACTGCAGAATACAATCCCAGTTCAGCCCTGTGTCAGAGGACCAGCCAGGGGTCTTCTCCAAAACCTCAGTTCGGCTCAGAACTTAAACTTAAACTTGCAATTTTATTTCTAGACGAGACACTTTACCCTTGAACGGGAGGGATCTGCACATTCCCCTAGGAAAGTTTGTTGTGACAATAGACAAATATGCCGGTCACAAAATGACATGTTTACAGCCTGTGTGGGAGCATTTTGTGGGAACTATAATTACGTGGTGTATAAACATAATGTGTGAAAGCAGCTTTATACTAAAGCACAGACGTCCTTATTGAAACTCCAAAGCTCCTAGAATAACAAATAACAATGAACCCAGATGTTTATAACGTAAACCGACGTCGTTGACTTGTTTAGTGCTAACTGGGATGCTTGGGACGTCCGGAGAGTCCATTCTCACATGACTTACCTAGTCTCCTCACTCGTTTGTTGCAGTGTTGACAAGACAATTGCGCGTGAAGCCACAACTTATGAAATAGTTGAATAATAACATTTAAACATCGCTTCCCAAGAATGAACCAGTAATATACCGTACAGTAATATATATAGTGGCTATACTAGTAGGTTTGGAATTTCTGAAAGGAGCTTTTTCTAAACTAAGCTGCTGGCCCCATTACCTCCCACTATATAGCAGAGTTGGAGCAGAGGAGTGTACTACGAAGCGAGCTCAGGGAGTTAGTGAACTGACCGAATATAGCTCCTACTCGGCATAACCCATGTCACAAGGTGGCTCACCCTTTAGCCAGGTTTCCTATAACCATGTATCTTGAAACCAACCTACTCCGGGGCTAACTCACATTATCCTGAATGTGTGCCCTATACCACGTGTGCAAAGTCAATCCCCCTCTCGCAAATAATTGCATCATTTCATGAAAAGTCATATCAGAGGTTTATTACACAAAAGACGACTGATACAAATATATTTATCAAATGTTATCATGTGCTAAAACATTGTCAAAATTATCTCGATACATGTAAGCTGACATGGTAAAATAGCATAAGAGCACCCCTAGCATTATTAATTTTTAAATAAAACATTTCTTCTGGCACGGTGAAGGACAGACATCGGCGGTTGAGTTGGATGACGGCAACAGTGAAAATGTGGCAGACTCACTGTTGTCTGCATTGAAATCAGTTTGATTCGCTGAACATAACCTGTTGATTTAAACAGCACCCCTCAAGTCTGGATTGAATTAGCGGCAGGTGTTGGATCAGGGTCTGCGTTCATGACATCGTGAAGCCTGTACCTGAATTTGGCGGTAACTCAAGGCCGCTAACGTTGGATAATCCTGAATATGTTCAGCTCAAACTCGCTTCGTAGTAAAGCCCTCTGGCTGCTGGAGTCCATCGGCATCGATCGACAACACCACACATTTGTTTTTTGATAAATCTAAGTGTCAAAATAGCAAACCATCCTTGTTATGTCTAAAACTATTGATGTTTGAAAAAACTTCACACCCTCCAGGAAAAGTGTGGAAAATTGGAACACAAATATGAAACAAACAAAACAATGAAAACAGACCAGCTTGACTTTCATTACTTTTTGCTCTCTGCTTGGACAAATGTTATTGCAAATTCAGAATTGAATAACACCCCAACACTCCTGAAAAGCAGATATATATATTCACATTTATTCACTTATTACAATTACGCAAGTTAAGAAACAAAAATCAGATCAGTATGGAGACAATTTCAAAACTAGTGGTAGAAGACACATTTTAAGTGGTCAACAGGAACAAAACTTTAATCTGAATGGTCTATTCAGGCCACCAGTTACAGTGCTTGTGACACTAAAGAAGAATTACAACAGAAATCAATTAATCAAGCAGGTTGTGCTATGCTTTCAAAGCAGTACACTGGGGCATGCACCTCAGGCACTAGGCGGATAGCATCCTCCTCTCTGCAGTCCTATGGACAAATAGTCTCTGACTCTTTATCATGTATTGAAATTAAAAAAATACTGGTGGTTGTCTTCTTTGGCAGGCATAGAACTTGTCAAATGTGCCTTCCAAAAAAATGCACTCTTTTCAACTATTCAACAGGTATACTAGAAAGCAAGCTCAGGGAGTTAGCAAGCTAACTTTAGCTCCAACTCTGGATTTGGTCAAAGTTAGTGAGGTAAATCCCTTTACTTGCTATTAAATTACTTTGCAAGAGAAAGAGTCAGTGAAAGAAGGATTTTATTACAAACTGTGTGTTGGCGGGGTCATTTTCTTTTTTTGATGGATGACAAAGCCTCTGACTCTTATCTGTCCACAGGACTGTACAAAGGAGGATGTTATCTGGCTACTCTGGCACTGATGCTGCCGAGGCCATTTTGGTTGTATTTATTATGCTGACACTAAACCTTTTGGGGCAACATAATAAGACATGCTCACCCAGCTGTTAGTCTTTCCCCAAGGGGTGTTAGGTCTCTCCTGCCTGTTCCATCTCCACTTGTGCTGCCTCCTACCAACATTCCTTCACTACTTCATCCGTTCTGTAGGTCCCCCCCCCCCCCACCATTTAGAATATTCTCTAAAATGCCAGACCATGCTGTCTTCAAAGGATAATTGTCTTAGCGTGGCTAGTTAGCGAGCTACACGGCTAAATAGTTTTGGTGCCCGTTACTCCTTCTCAAATTGAACCTGTAGTTTTAGTTGCAGTTTCTCTCATCAAGGTGAAAGGCCCCCTCCAATGCAAAAGTTGTGCGGGATTAGCGGGATCTCTCCAACTGGGAGAGAGAAATCCTCCCCCACCTTAAGACCATGGAGACCTTAGTACAGCATGGTCTGGCACGCCAGGCGACATTTGTCTAACCTAACTCCAACATATGCCTAGCCAGCAGACTTCTCTGGATTCTGGATCCTTTCATGGTTTCTTCCTGCAAAGGGGAGTTTTATTTTCCTTCTGATGTGGGTTTAGGCCCAGGTTTTGATGATTACAAACAAAATGACTTAAAATCCAGTTCAGCTTCGATACAATGACTCAACCCAAACAAAACGTATGGTAAAGAACATTTTGAGACTACAAGGTTTTCAGCAGAATACCCTCACAATAATCTCAGCATAAAATCTATTTTAGATAACCATCAACAGCCTAGGACAGAACTCCATCTATGAATGACGACTAAAGATAGTCTCTAAACACTATTTGAACGGGTTACGTTTTATTTATTCTACATGTAAATGTAAAGCGGATTGTATTGCATTTTGGTAAAGAACATTTGTACATCTGTGCCTGATGTAAATCATGCCAAATATAAAAACATTTAGACATAATGAAAAACTCACCGTCATTCTCATTAGGTGAGGTGTTACGACATATTAAGGTGACAGGTTACGCGTGTCATTCTTAGTCCTCTGACATCGAGTGACGTCAACCTGACATAACAGACATAAGAGACATGACAAAACGAATCACACTTCATGACAGCTTGAATAAACACTTATAAATATCTGTTAATATTTATCTCGGGTGTCAAGTAGTCCTTGTAGACATCATGTCTACCTTATGCATACCCCTTGGAATAAAGTGTAATCCCTGTTATCCATTCGTCCGCACCCTATCATGCCCTAGCCTTGCCCACTCTGTGACAGACCTTTAAACACCTCTTTCCTCTGTACTCCAGCTGCCAAGTGTTCCTTCCGCATGAAATTCATGTAAGCTCCAAATCTCAGATAAATGTTTCCTTTTTTATTCATAACCGAAACAGCTTTCCAAGATGCAGGCTTGGACCAACTGGTATAAGATAGTGGTTTTGTTGACGTCTTCATTCATGAGGCTGATGTTGTCTATGACCACCGAGACAATGGAAGAGATGGGTCACAAAGTACAGTACGCTTTGATTAGGAAAGCACAACCAGCTGAGCGGGGTTAGATGGAGTCTGTGTAGGCATGGTCCACTCAAACAGGATGATGGCTTTTCTGTGGCGTTGCAAAGCGAAACAACAAACAATAAAAGAAAATAAGAAACTCAAGACAAAGGATAGTTGAAATGACGTCAATGACGTTACTGGTATATCAGCGGGAATAAGTCCCGTTTATTGTTTCAAGGGGAACCAGTTCATTGTCTAAAGAGAAAATAATAGCTGTCGTGGAGACAGCTGTAGTGGAGACAGCAGGAGAGAGCTGGGAGGGGAGAAGGGGGGGGGGGGGGGGGGGGTAGCGGGTGCAAATGAGAGTCCAGGCATTAGAATGTGGCTCTGCTGAATGGTGAGAACAGTCAGGCCTTGGAGAAAACCCACTCACCCTCCGCTCCCTCTGCGTGACCTGGCACTCTGCAGAGGACCACTCCAACTGGAAGGGAGACCATGTGAGAATTTGGCTGTTTCAAAATCAGAACTTTTGATGGCACAGACAGCAAAATCAAAGATCGATCAAAGTTCATGGATGAATTTAGGAGTTGCCAATATGTTTTGCTCACTCAGTAAAAAAAAAAGGGACCTGGACTGTATTGGCACAGAAGGAGGAGACTGGTGTATGTGTGTGTATGTGTGTGTCAAGTGTGGAGGGTGCTCAGGAGAGGTTCAGGTAGCTGAAGAGCAAGGGCACCAGACAGACGCAGTTGAAGCTCACTGAGCCGTAGACGACGTAGCGGTACGGCAGCTCCACCTCCATGTGCTGCCGCGCCTGCCGTACGTCATCAGACGGCAGCCCAAACACGCGGCAGGCCAGAGGGATAGTGATGGCCTTCATGGCCGCCCGCGTGGCCAGGAGGACGGCCACTCCAACCAGGAGGCGGAGCATGGAGCGGAGCAGCAGGTCAGAGCTGAGGTCCGGCCAGACCAGGGGCAGAGTTGACAGTGGCGGGTCGGCGAGCAGGCCCAGCTGGTGGTTGAAGTGGGAGCCCAGGGCGGCCCCAGCCCCGGTGCCCAGAGCCTGGGCCGTGTCCCAGCGCGATGTGCTCCAGGAGTCCAGGGAGAAGGCCACGAGGCCCAGGCCCACATGCAGGGTCACGATGACCAGAGACGCATGGCTGTGTGTCAGGTAGAAGTCATCAATGTGGTCCAGCACTGGCTTGAAGGCGGCCAGGATCAGCAGGCTGTATAGGAACCCTGTGATGACCTCCTGCAAGAGAGGGGAGTAAGTTTTAGTAATGTACACAGTAAAACACACTCGCATAGTATTATTATTACATATTGTACTGCAACAACTACCAATGGGATCAAATCTGCTTGGTGTATCTTTTGTTTGCGCACGTCAATTTGAGGCAAGAAAACAATGACATTATTAAAAGGTAAAACGGCATGCTGTTTACAATATAAAGACCAAGGCCATACAAAGACTTTACTGGCCCTCAAGCAATTTTGAAATCAGATTGGAGGGTTTTAAACTGAATATCACAACGTGTTTGCAAACTAGCAATGATCCCAAAACCTTGTGATCACTGAACTCAACCGTATTAGTAATCCACATCCATCTATCAAGTGAACTTTGGACTGCCACAAAACACCACACACACACACACACACTCAGCCCTGACACTGAGTAACCCATTAATCCCCCACCGCCCCCACACCGCCCCCACACTTGCACACGTGTAATTACTTAATTGTGGATTTATTCAGTCCTCAGCAGCTTTTTAAACGGAGCATCTTATCAGGCTTTACTACCAGCCTATCGTATCAACCACGCGTTCAAGGTTCTCAACAGATTAGAGGACAGGTTGAGCCTTGATGTGGAATATGACATGAAATGTCTTGGGTGGTAAAAGGTCAGAAATATGGCCCAGATAAGAGGCCAACGTGGAGAGGTCACTGAAAGGTAACGTTATCAACTTTGCCTTGATGAACGTCAGTCCAAGGAGGTGAATCCATCTTTTGATTCCATGCTTGACGTGTACGTTTTGGGTGTAAGAGAGACTCGGGAGAGTGTTGCTGTTGCATGAGTAGTCTGAGGCGCTCATTAATTTATAAGCATTTTCAAGTGCTTTGATATGTAGTGGTTTGTTGGCGATGTGCAAAAAAATAAAAATAAAAATAGATTCATGTATGGGGCTCATACCCGATAGAAGTAGTGTTACAATTTCTGAAAGAGCAGTTTTCATATTTTTAAAAGCTGCTGTCATGGAAAGTAGGTGTTGTTCCTAATTAAACTATTTTGTGATGGAAACCAATTTCAAACTTTGGGGATAAACACAAAAATGCAGTCTACAATGCAATATCTGAAATTACGTCATGGCTGTATTGGATTTGTTACAGCGTTTTGGCATATTTCTCAATAACATGTATTAGCAGTTGATAACAGAGAGTGCATGCAATCCTGTTGAGCTCACATGACCACAATGAGTTAGGCTTTTAAATTCCTTTTGGACAAGTATAATTCTGTGTCACCTTGGCCCGGCTGCGAGTCCAAACCATTTTGGCTGGTACTCCGTTGAGCACCTGACCCCCCCAAAACATTTGAGAACCCCTATTCTCTATTCTATTGAGAATAGGGGGCTCTATTGGCTGTTGTAATGTAGTTCAAGATGTTGGAATTATATTTTGTACAATGTCAATTGAATCACCAGCTGGAGTTCAATTAAATTATTCTTACACAATGTATGCATTTCACATTTAAACCTCTTTTAGGGAAACAAGTCTTGAGACAGGAGTAAACCACAGGATAGCCACAAGCATTACATAGTAAATGTGCCCTGCGGAAGCATTTGGATGGTAAAGCTTATTTTTTTCCTTTAGGCTCTATAAAGCTTGTATTTGAAATCAAACAATTAACATGAGGTTAAAGTACAGATATTGTCAGCTTTTATTTGTGTTACTTAAAAAGTGTTACTTATACAAAATAGATTTATACAAAAAGCTGATAATCTATACTTTAACCTCATATTGTGATTTCAAATCCAACCATTTTCCTCATATTGTGATTTCAAATCCAAACATTTGATGATTACACAACTTTCTGCTGTTGTGTAATCATTTTGTCAACATTACACTTTATATCAGATGGTATTGAGCCACTGCACATCTCACAGATTCTAAATTTAGCTTGATCACACTCTTGAGGCATGGAACCAGGGTTAACCAGGGTACCAGGGTTATATATTTTATAACCTGTGTTCAATTAAAAGATACGGCGCTTTGAAACAGTATTCGGGTCAATCCATAAATACAGGGGTCAACGTGACATCAGGGTTAAAAAAAGGTCAAAATGGTTTGACTCCAATTTGTGAATTATCTTCATGTAATCTCACGTGTAGTTACAGGAATAAAGGTCAAGACAGACAAAATGAAAGCATAAGCTTTTTTATAATGTGCCAATGCCTTTTCCTGGTTGTTTTAAATGTGAAGGTAAAGCAACGCACCTTGCTTCTTTTAAAGGTAAACCGGCGTTGGGTGAGAACACCAAGCATAAGAAAGGGTTAAAGGAACATTTCACCGTTTATCACCATAAACAGAAGTGACAGATGTGTGCTTATGGATGTAAACAAACCAGGCAGTAGGAACAAAACTTCTCAAGATGAATGAATCTTTGCATGTCCTTCCCAAAGATGCAAATCAGTGCAAGACTTGGATATAATTTGTCGTCTACAGCCAAGTGCCAGCCCACATCTGTCCCCATCTTCCAGTGTACACTGAACATACACTCACCCTCCACTTTATTAGGTACACCTTGCTAGTACCGGGTTGGACCCCCTTTTGCCTTCAGAACTGCCTTAATTCTTTGTGGCATAGATTCAACAAGGTGCTGGAAACATTCCTCAGAGATTTTGGTCCATATTGACGTGATAGCATCACGCAGTTGCTGCCGATTTGTCGGCTGCACATCCATGATGCGAATCTCCCGTTCCACCACATCCCAAAGCTGCTCTATTGGATTGAGATTTGGTGACTGTGGAGGCCATTGGAGTACAGTGAACTCATGTTCAAGAAACCAGTTTGAGATGATGCGAGCTTTGTGACATGGCGCGTTATCCTGCTGGAAGTAGCCATCAGAAGATGGGTACACTGTAGTCATAAAGGGACAAACATGGTCAGCAACAATACTCAGGTAGGCTGTGGTGTTTAAATGATGCTCAATTGGTACTAAGGGGCCCAAAGTGTGCCAAGAAAACATCCCCCACACCATTAGATATTTGCATTAACGAGCAGTTGAACAGGTGTACCTAATGAAGTGGCCGGTGAGTGTATCTTCAGCATTACGAACAAGACAAGATACAATTCTGGATTTGCACCAAGGCTGGAGTTGATCCTGGGAGAAATTGTGTTTCTCTAGCTATGGCACCTGTCTGTGCTATATAGGTAACTTAGACTGTTTTGCAAGTCTGGTTGTCAGACAGGATTTAGCCAGTATGATTTCAAGCCTGCCTGCTGACTATTATTATGACTTATTATGCATGCCAATAAAATACCCTGTTTCCTTAGGGTTACATACATTACATGGAAACCCCCTACTGTGTGACATTGGTTGCCAGATTGACCCGAAGATCTGTTGCCACACAACTATCGAAAGGGACTCTGCAACAGCATGTCTGAAATTTGTAATACATTTCTATATAGATAGAAGATCTGCCCTCCCTCCTGCTGTCAGTGTCAGAAACGAATTTCACAAGGCATAATTTTCATAGGCCCAACTTGTAATACTGTTTAATTTCTGTTCTTCATCAAGAATGTGTGAATTGAATATGAATTGTCTTGTTTTGTGTGTACACTGCAATGCAAAACCTTTACTAAAGGCAGTCTGTGTCCTTTATTCACAGACAAATACAACTAGCCAGCATTGTAGTGGGAAAGACACTGAGGGTTGGTCTGTTTATAGTTGCCTACTTTCAGCCAATCAGTTAAGTGAGCTCATGAATATTAATGTGTGTGACTGAAACGGCCTGTTCTCTGAGGGGAGAGAGAGGGGAGGGAAAATAAATGATCTAAAATAAGTAGAGACCTTTTTCATTCAAATAACCTTAAACACATTCACTTTGTAGACACTCAGGAATGATTTAAAATCGCAAATAAAGCTGCTAGATGTGGACTTTAATGAACCATACAATTCAAAATAATTTCTTAGAATGATGGGCTGTGCTATCCCCGGTCCCCTGGAATGGATGCGTCTGCTCAGAAAAGGCTGGAACTTTCTGTGTAGCTTGTGCTCCATGGGAAAAAACACAATTAGCGACTGCTCAACTAAAATAAATCTCCAAGGCCAATTGCTTTTCCACAGTCACTCCGGGGCTTCAACAGGGCTTAATCCAGGCCTATTAGGTGCTCTAAACTTGGGCTATTAGCCCCATCTACCACCCTTATGAGGCCAAATAGGGCTTGGGGCATGGTTTAGAGTGAGGGCAGGATATCATCGAAGTGCTTTAGTTGGCTAGAGAACTTGGTGGGTGGCAAGCATTATCAAAGCTAGCTCACTGTAAACTACACAATGGAATGGATTTGAATCGCATATTTTACAAATACAATTGTCATAAAGTGCTTAAGTTACCAGAACCTGTTGGGAATTTGATGTGTTTCTAGTCTCTCCACAGTTCGCCACCTTAACGAACTGCAAAATGTAAACAAACTGGAGATCATACCGAGGCGAGACTAGAGAGCCCAACTGTGGAAATTCAAACGGGCTTGTTCTCTAGGCTCAAAGCACCTGGCTGACCAACTAGCTGACCACTAGTAAGCCTTGGCATGCACCGGAACTGCTGTCAAAGCGGCTATTGAGATATGGACTATTGCCTCATCAGAAGAAGAGAACATGCTTCACTGTCCCGTTACTTATGCAGAGCACTGTATTTTAACATCATTGTAAATACTGGGATTCGGCTTGTTTCAGCAGCAGCCTAGCCTATTGTCATTCAACTACACATGAAATGTGTCCCCTGGTGAAATGTTACACCCATAGGCAGCACATCGCATGATGAGCGAGACTGAGGACAAATCACCCATTTCAATCTTAAAACAAGTTGCACGACTTGTTTTGACATACCCCCTACATCACAGGTGTCAAACTCATTCCATGGAGGGCCGAGTGTCAGTAGGCTTTTGGTTTTTCCTTTCAATTAAGACCTTGTCAACCAGGTGAGGGGAGTTCCATACTAATTAGTGACCTTAATTCATCAATCAAGTAGATGGGAAGAGCAAAAACCTGTAGACACTCGGCCCTCCATGGAATGAGTTTGACACCTGTGCCCTACATGATATATAATTTCATCAAAACCTGAAAAAAAAAATGAAAAAAAACTCTGTCGTAAGATAATTGATAAACATCAATATCAACCGGTAGAGTTGCCACCGTTGACATGCATCAATCGACAGCTGTGGTTGGGTGTAGTTTGTTGACTTCTGTATGCATCAAGCAATCCAACGCAATGACGTCACCCACGCCTATCCGGGTATATAGATCAGTGGTACAGAAACTTACGGGCACCAGTGATAATCAGTCTACATTGGAAGAAACGGGCGCATGTGTGCAACCGTGAACAAAGGCTCCCAAAATGCTACAAATACGGCCCAATCCTAGATGAACGTTTTTCAATCCCCTCATATCCAGAAAGGGGTTCTTTGAGTGATGTTGAAACAACGTTGACTCACCAGAACAGAGTGCATTCCCATGTAGACTCTGCTGATGCAGACCAAAAGACTCCAGCAGATGGCCACACTCAAGCCAAACAGGAACGGGTACTGTAGGAGGAGACACAACGAGCCAGCGTTAGAAAGGTAAAGGGAGCAAATGGAAAGAGGAAGATAAAGAAAGGGAGAAGATTATTATTGCTGTGCTGGCCTTTGCTTATCAACCCAATGCCGATCAATCAGGTTTATGATGTGTCCTAAATTCAGTGTGTACCTCGTAAAGCATAGTAATGCGATTCTTTCAGGTGTCACACTATTCAAAACCACCTCCGGAGATAGAGGGGCATGGTGGCCCCATCTGGGGAGAGGACTGCACACATTTCCCAACATGTTTGTCATACCGGTTCACAATGAATGCTAAATGACAGGGTTGTTACGTGCCATTCTTCTTGAAAGACAGGTTAGGGTTAGGGTTAATGACAGTTCAAATAGTGTCCAAAATCAGTTTAACCAGTTTGGTAAACATACTCTTATTCCACACTTTGGGCCAATAAATAAATCATGTTATTTTTTTCAATAGTAGGTTTGGGCTATAAAATATCAAGAGCAACATTTAAATACCCTGTTCAATACAGGTTGTACCACTGTATGGAAACAATACTAATAAGTATGAGCCAAAAGAAAGCCCTCCAGTGCAGAACTCATATCAGCAAAACAGGCGCAGACGGTCTGTTTGAAATAAGCGGTTGAATCATCAGAGGGGCGAAAGTGACTAATGGAGAGACAGTGATTGACTGAGCCTCGCCACCCCATCGCATGGACGACCTTTCACCCATAGCTGCAGGCTAGGAAGGCTAACCTCTCGTAGCTGAGTCACTACACACTCTCCTTCAACCTGCTGAACGAAGCCAGATGGCTCAGTTATCCAAGAGATAAGAAAGATAACAAACACAACCTGTTATCACACATTGTCTCCTGATCCACCCAGATGAGGTCAAGCCCTACTAGCATAATGCATGTTCAGACTGCATGGAAAGTGTACACTGATAAGGGCCTGAAAATAGTCCTGATTTCCTCATAGGCCAACACTTATTCGGTGAGTTTCTGAAATTGAATGGATACAAAATGCTCATGAGACGTCCAGAGATGCCAGAATAAATTCTCTCTGAATTTATATTTTTTTTCAGAGAAGGTATAGTCACTTGAAATGTAAACGTTGCGTATACCCAACATCAGGTTTTAAGGCCTGTAAAATTTGTTGAAATTCATATTTTTCCCCCAGAAATGTGTTATTTGGGGTCTCCTTGGGCAGTCATAATCACTGCTTAATTTTCATGCAAGGAAAACTGGGTCCAGGTATCTAAGGGTTAAGATACAACAATGCCTGCTGGGATGAGTTTAGCCAACAATTTGACATTGCATTTGAAAACGTACATACGTACATTGCAGCAGAATCCCCAGAATGGTGTTTGTAGCAATGTCTTTGGCACACTGTTTAAGCCTGTCTTGTCATTCAGGGTAAAAATGTCCAGCGACTCCCATTTGAAAAAAATTGCAAATCTACAGGTTGGATGAACCTTTGTATTATTTAACGTAGCCATAGGCTACAACTAGAACACCATCTTGTATTAGGTATGAATAGATATGCATTAAAATCCTGGAAATCTGAAGCCACGCCCCTCTAATGGGGTACGGAAGTCAAGTTTGGCCATTGACCCTCACTACAAATTGCTTACTGTTGCCCACTTTCGACATTCGCGGTTGTTGTTATTTTTATGTTTCAATAAACTTTTTCATTGTTTTGTGGTGTCATGATCAAAATAGGTAGCAGTCATCCCCATCAATCACCTGCATTATAGTTAAAAGACGATTGTACCCCACTGGAAAACGCACTTCCGTACCCCAGTAGAGAGCTGTGAAGCCTCACTGTGTGAGCGTCTACAGCGGCATGGGAGGGAGGGACCTTACATCCAATGAAATTGTAAAACACATTCTCCCACTGCTCCATCCAGTTCAAACCAAGCCAGGTTGGTTTATTAAAATTTCTCCAGACCTACAAAAGGTGGTGTGAGGACAACGTGATTTGGAGACCAGCATTGCCCAAACCCACTTGTGTATTATGTTCAAGGTCCTGGAACCTATAGAACTACAGTAAGACAAATTAACGAACATTGAAACGTGATTAAGCAACTTTTACTTGGCACGTGGCCATACAATCCACATCGAAAAGCAAACCGTAAGGTTATTTTTCGTTGTTGGATAGTTTGTTATGACAATGGTGTGGGGCTACATTGAGAACCCATGTTAAACTGCTAGCCGAAGCTACATGCTACGTCTGGCTGCTGTGGCAAATGGAATGACAGGCGCTGCGCAGATGGTGTCACGACTTGTCAACAGACAATATATGGGAAGTGCAAGAGTAAGAAATTATGGGGAATGGGGGGGGGGGGACAATGGGGAAACTATCCCTAAAATATAGTAAAACTCAATCAAGATACATTGTTGGTGAATGTCATTGGTACTGCTGGTACATAGCCTACCTGCCAGCGGCCGTATGTCAGTAGGAAGAGAGAGAAGGGGATGGCAGTCCCGGACATGGCATGTGTGGACGGCATGCTGTACTCCGTGTTGTAGAACACCTCCACCTTCACCACCGGCGGCGAGGCGGGTCGCGTCCACCGGACCAGGTCCTTCGTAGACTGGCCGAAGAACAGATTCCAGACCCACACCACGATGAGGCGCCGGCTCACGAAGGCATCGACGTTCCATATCAGGAACGGGAAGAACACGATAAAAAACATCTCGTTGCCCAGCTCAGTTCCGAATGTGAAAAGACAGAATAGAAACTTATTCTGGATGAGGAACTCCTGGCCTACATCGCCAGTCAGTGAGTTCTTGCGCAGAGGTTTGAACCTTCCCCTGGACTGTCCACGGTCGCTGTCGCTCCTCTCTGGAGGACTGTCGACCGCTTGTCCCGTTGCCGCTGTCGCTCCAGGTACCGTCGCTGCCCCGTTAAGCACGGCGTTAGGACAGTCATTCTGTTGTGCTTTTCCTGCAGCCATATTTTTTCTTTGCCGGGTAGCTTCGGTTCTCCATTCGCCAACATCCTCCTCGCCGTCCTCACTGTCGCCCTGGCAGTGCTTCACCCAGGCACCGTTAGACAATAACTCCTCGTCCCTTTCCTTGCTCGGTTTAACTGCGAACGTCCCTTTGACGCCACAGAGCTTCTGAAATGTGGCCACAAGGTGCGGGTCTTGCAAATATCTACAAAGCCTTATGAATGTCCGTTTTAGATCTTTCGCCATCGCGACGTCTAAAAAAAAAACTAACCACCCTCAAAATCACATGCACATATTGTAGATTAAATGTCTGGCCCGCTGACGACGCAAGACGGAAATAGAGCAGTTTAACGAGTGAAGAAAATCTGTTAGACTCATGAGATGCAGAATATAATGTACCGCCTCGCTTCACAAATCAGAGAAGACTGTGAAGGACGCAAGTAGAAGCATTGTAGATCCAGAGGTTTCGACGTGGTCACAAGACAGTCCGTTATGCCACTGTGAACGTGCACGCGCAGCAGGCTGACATATTTCCGAGGGCGCGCAAGACCGATGACGAAGGAGCGAGGCCAGCGCCTGCCAAAAAGACAATATCGGAATTGTTTTGATAACTGTATTTTCGGCTTGCCCTTGGAATAATAAACATATTGAATGCGTAGGTTCCTTAATCATTTGGCATACATTGTGTTCTATATCGAAATGAAACTGCGTAGCAGCGTTGGTTACCGTGAGCGCGCACGTATAGAGCACGTCCCTGATATGTTTCTGTACGGTGGCGCAGGGCTGCCAAGCACAAAACAAAACCCTGTCATTTTTCTGAGATCATCATCACGTTATTACGAGTTGCCATACCAAAATAACACCCCCGACACTCCACGTTATACATTTACATCGAGTAAACGCTCTTATCCAGAGCGATTTACAGTTAAATCCAGAGCGATTTACACTACTAGACTTATCTTTGACCCCATGTCTCCCACTCATCGGCACTGCCTCTCCCAGCGTCAGGGACAGTAATGGGCACCGTACTCTCCCGTGTCAGCAACTCGGGGGTTGTTTGAGTTCAAGATTGAACCCGACTAGAGGCGAGGTGAGAACTACAGCGGGGGGCAGTATATCAGTCTCGATATGAACAATGAAGTGCAATTCTGAAGTTTTCACTGGCTTGAAAACATGATGTAGCAACATGTAGCAACATGATGGCTATGATATCCTCAATAAAACATCCTATGAATCCTCTTTGAATACTCCAACATTTTTGATGAAGTATACATTGCCAGCTTTTATTTAAGGGTATTTTTGTACATGTTGGTTTCATCATTCAGGGCAAACCCTAACAGAAATTCTTTTTACAAAAGGCATAATAACCAAACAGCCATAACTCAAACTCTCTGCATTCTCTTCAGCACTGAAATCTAGCTTGGCTCTCTTCTAGCTTGGCTCTCTCCCCTTTGCACTGAAACAAAATGAAAGAAGAAATGATGGTTTAGTCATTGGTAATCCCAGTATGCCCCAGCCTAGTCTGTCCCACCCCTGTCCTTACGTGCGGTCTTTTCCTCCTCTGCAACACTGAGTAGCCAACAGTGTTTCTGCCGCTCCGGTCCTAATGGTGACAGAAAAATACATAATAGCTGTTTTAAGATCGATAGAGAACCAAATCATTGACACTCAGTAGACTTGAGGGTCATTTAAAAGCATTGTATTGGTATAAATTGAGGCCTACTTTGAGCCGCAGTCTGAAAAGCTCCCGTTCACTGATGTCACTCCTAAGAGGAGTTCCCTTTTTGGACATTTGAACAACAACAAAAAATGTCCAATGTCCAAATAACTTTGAAAGGCACTTACTATACATTTCTTTTGACAAGGAAGGATGTTGTTAGGAAACTCAACTCTAGATACAAGGAATGGTCCCAAACGTTTCCATCACCAACACTCAGAGGAGCTTACTGTACCGCTAGAAGTGGAGTATGGGGTCTGACTAAGTTATTTAATTTTCTCAAGGTTTCCTCCGGGACCTTCTCTGTACCACTTTCCATCGTTTAAAAACAGCGAGCGCAACAGCCCAATAATTTACTGATCTGTTATCATCCAACAAACGGGGGATTACCTTCCCCGCCCAGCTTCTTCCAGGTCCGGGCTCTGAGTGATGGAGGCTTCTTCTTATACATGGTGCTCTCATTGTGGTCCGTCCCAGAGCCAAATGTATCCATCTCCAGCTGACGATGCCGCCGTGACTTAGAGGCCTATTGACAAACACTAAACATTACTAAATGATTCTGCATAACAGCTCTTCTACTTTAATAATATAGAAAGCAATACTCAATGCAGACAGCCACAGAAGAGAATTAATGAAATTAGACTAGTTAATGGATGATGCCTGACAATACATTTTAAAGCATTAAATGTGCAATTTGCAACTGTCAACAACGGAATACTTTGATATCTGAAAACGTGCATTGCAATTTAAAATAGGCTACTGTGGTATCCAGACGCAACGACCCTAAGTATACATCATGTTATTTCAGGGGTATGTACAGTATTATCTTGGGTATGTACAGTATTCTCTCATCTCAGGGGTATATACAGTACTATCTCACCTCAGGGGTATGTATAGTATTCTTTCAGGGTATGGAGAGTATAGTATTGATTACAGACCTCTGAGAGGCTCCCGTAGGACTTGGTCTTGATGGATGCCAGAAGCTGAGCCCTTTTGGCAGACTGGGGGAAAAAACAGACAGTTTTCTCAGTGAGGGCAAAGACTCTCACACCTTCGTACTTGCACTGCCACCATCTGGCCAACTCTGGTACTAACGTTCTCAGTCGGTCTTTGTCATCTCAGACAAGAAAATGGTACTAAGACCTGGGGTGACGTACATTCTGGTCATGTCATTCCCACACTGGGTTGATACAGAAAAGGCCATTGTGAAAATAACAAAACCTGGATCTATCAATGTATTATCAAAAAGCAACAACAAATATTGGTTGTAGTAGTTCCATTGTAGGCATGTGTAATTTGGATTTAGGTTCATGATTTTGGTCAATGGGAGATTCATTTGACGATTCACTTGGGAATTTGTGCAGATTACAAATTAGAATGAATACCTTTGTATGCTACTGTGGGGGATACATTCACAGCACAACCCTCAAATAACAATACACTAACAATGCACTATTATTTGTACACAGAATACACAGTATTTGTTAGACACACGCTTTTGACTATTAGCTGTGCTAGAACCAGCACCAAGAGAAGAGCTAAATACAGTAAGTACAGCTGAGCACAAGGCTTTCTCACGTTTCATGAACCACGTTTCGCAGATCATCATAACTAACAGTTTATAACTGGCTGGTGGGGTTTATTACTGTAGTTTAAAACACTGAACTCACCTCAACCTGCTGGGATTGTTCTTCACTAGCATCAGAGTCCTTATCTCCAGAACCCTAGACACGACAACAGGTTCTGTTCAGCTATACCCAGATTAGCATTCCAGATAAATCAAATAACATTCACCGTCCCCTGAACAAAATGTGCATCCCGTAAATTCTTGTTAAGTTTATGTTCCCCAACATGAAAGGTGCTTTGCTCACAAAATTCAGCTCACCATTAAAGATGGCCCGAAATCTCATTTGGGTTTTTAATATCTCCCTTTACTATTATTTATAAAAAATAATGTTGATTGATTGATTACTTCATATTGGCCAGCACTAGTTGAGAGGCGCCGCCTATGCTTGTCCTGCCAGTGGAGGAAGTCCAGAACACAGCCCTGCAGACGGGCCGTCAGGTCCTGTCGGATCACCGCGACGGATGACTTATTCTCCAAGGCGGCCTCCTTCATCCGCTCATAGTGACTCTGAATGTTGGTTACCTCCTGTGTGCATCACAAAACACACACAAATACAAACGTGCCAGTTGTTTTTTTATTGTAATAATAATAATAATAATAATAATTGATGATCTATTCGTCAAATTAATGGCCATTTAGTCCTTTTTCCAATCGCAAGAATTGGATTTTTTGTTGTTGTTGAGGGGACTAGGAAGAGCTGACACAACAGCTCACTCTGTAAGGAGCAGAGCATATGTCACATCCTCCACTATGTCACATCCTCCACTATGTCACATCCCCCACTATGTCACATCCTAAAAAAGTTGTGCTTTATAAAGGGCAGCATAACACATGCAAAACAAGACTTCAAACAATATTTGAAAGCAGCCCACGGACTGCAGGGTTAGTTTGGGAGTGATGATACCCGGGAGCGAGTGGGGAGAGCAGAACCTGTTTGACAAATTGTCACATTATATACACGTGAGATTCCCAAACACAGACTTGGGAACAAGTGAATTGAGGAAAAGCCACACCTCTAGCATCTCCGTGGTGATGAGGTCCGTGACCCTGTCCGGCCGGTCACGGAAGTCCTCACACACGACCTGTCGCTGCGGCTTCTTCCTCACACGGTAGGACAGCTGCATGTGACAACAGTGAACAGCAGGGAAGGGGTCAATTGTATCTAAGTTCTAGGTTGCGCTTTGATTCTTTCAGAAAAGCACATTTTTTCCCTCACCTTGACCTCATTTTAAAAAAAAAAAACGTCACAAAGTTTCAAGGTAAGGATGGGGGAAAAACGTCACAAAGGAAAAAGCAGCGCTAAAATGTATCGGACCATTCTCATTCACTCTGATGTCACTGAACTTACTCAGGGTAAACAGCATGTACAACAAGCTATGCAATTGACCGCAAGTAGATGCATAACATTAACCATGTTCTTTCTGCTCAGATCAGTCCAAGAGGAGGTGTGTAAACTGACATAGGCAGGTAGTGTGCTGCTGAAACCTCAATCCTCACTATAGTTTCGC
Organism: Argentina silus; assembly: GCF_951799395.1. NCBI lineage: Eukaryota > Metazoa > Chordata > Actinopteri > Argentiniformes > Argentinidae > Argentina > Argentina silus. Next base: position 3,189,605 of record NC_139671.1, read on the forward strand.
CATGAAACAAAACTTTTGAGGGCAGTCGCTTAGCTTAACTGTTTTTCTGGTTACCTTTCCTCAAGCACAACATGTTTCTGTGTTGCCTACCCAGAGTGGTGCGACAGCATTACGGCTTTAAAGCTAGAAATGGATCCACATTAAAAGGCATTTTAACTGCAAAACTTTGGTAAGAGTGCCTTCGTTTTGGCACAAGCACTGGTATTGTCCCATTTCTGTTTTTAATAGAAACCACATCAAAACAAACAAAACAGGACTGAAAACTAGAAACTAAACTGGTTATAAAAACCTTTAACATGATAGCAAGGCTTTAAGGAGTGTCTCATTGTTTGGATATATTTACCATCACAGGCATGGCAGTGTAGAAGACAGCCTTCTCAACAATGAGCTTCCTGAGGACGTACACCACATCATAGTGCTGCGAAGCGAAAGACTTTCTGTAGAACTCCTGGACATGCGGCCATTCCTTCAGGGCAATTCTAATCTGTTGGGAGGAGGGTAGAGAGAGAACACACACACCTTTGACGAAGTCAAAAATGCAACCAACAAATGTAACGCAATTTGTCAACCTTTTATAAAAGGCCATAGCTCACTTACTGTATATTTTTTATACATACTGTATATTTTTTAGTACCTCTGTTTTTATTTTATTGTATTTTAAAACTTATTGTATTGTTGCACTACTCTGTGGCACTGTCACTTTTGCATTTCACTGTATACTTGTATGCACGTGACAAATAAAGAATCTTGAATCTTAATGTTGTTCAGTACAGTGCATCTGTTTACAAGTGGAATAAGTTAGACATGAATAGCTCACAGATTAAATTGAAAAAGGCAACAGGGATTGCATTACTGGGGTTGACTGTTAGTAACTGTGTGGTAAGGAACCTTCTGTTTGGGTGAGGCCAGCTGTGTGTGGTACAGGCCATAGAGGAGGTACAGCCCTCCCACCCGGATCTGGAAGCTGTACGGGGGCAGGAAGTACTTGAAGGCTGTGGTCAGGGCCAGGCAGCAGAACTTCCTCATCTCATTACCAGCCAATGAACCGCTAAAATGGAGATCAAAGGAAATATTTACAACCAGCAGTCAGGCACCACCGTCCATTGCGCAGCAGAATGTTTAGTTTGCTAAAGACACATTACGTGATTTTCCACAAACTTGGGATGCTCATGTCAATTAACCTATATTTTACTTTTTTTAGCTATTGTCAGGTCCACTCTGTCACGGGCCGGCCCGCTAGAAGGACATCAGGGGGGTACAGGGGGCAGCAGCAAGAGCCATCTGAGCCTGCACGGTACTGGGCCATACGCCTGCATTACAGCAGAGGCCCCAGCCGACCCAAACCCCCGCACCGTGAGAGCCCAAACCACCACTGAACGAACAAAGATCTACCAAGATTTCTGGCCCGACCCGTCCACTGGCGCAGAGCACCAACCCACTCAAAGACAAAGACGTTCTAAGATTGGGTAGTTTAGTGGAGTGGGTAGAGAGTTGGTCGGTTGAGTGGTTGAGGGTGGTAGAGTAGGTTGGTTAACCGAATGAGAGTTTTTGGAGTTAAAAAAAAAGGTTTAATAGTTTAAAAAGTTCAATAGGTATTAGAAAGCTTTTCAGGGCAGTTGAAATAAAGTGATATAGTCTCATTATGGTAGGGGATACAGTTAAAGATGGATGGATGGATGGATGGATGGATGCATGCATGCATGCATGAATGAAGAGAGGATGGATGCATGCATGCATGAAGAGAGGATGCATGGATGCATGCATGCATGAATGAAGAGAGGATGGATGCATGCATGCATGCATGAATGAAGAGAGGATGGATGGATGCATGCATGAATGAATGAAGAGAGGATGGATGGATGCATGCATGCATGAATGAAGAGAGGATGGATGCATGCATGCATGAATGAATGAAGAGAGGATGGATGGATGCATGCATGCATGAATGAAGAGAGGATGGATGGATGCATGCATGCATGAATGAAGAGAGGATGGATGGATGCATGAATGAATGAATGAATGAATAGATGAAAGAGAGGATGGATGGCAGAGAGGGTATAGAAAGATCAAAACAATTAAGAGGTTAAGCAGCATGGGTTATGCAGTAGTGACTGGTGAAAGGACGAAATTATGATGGCAAGGTACATGTAGTTGAAACGTAAAATAGATATATGGTTGGAAATATAGAAGGTATGTTAGGTCATAGACAGACAGACAGACAGACAGACAGACAGACAGATAGATAGATAGATAGATAGATAGATAGATAGATAGAACCTGGGGTTGCATCTTTTGGTTTCCTCCATGTTAAAAAGTACACTTTCAAGTTTGTAATGTTTAAAAAGTTTAATGGGCATCAAAATCAACGCGAGTTAGACCTCTCTGCACGTTTTAAAGTTGGATTGGTGTGAATAGCTTAAAAGTTGTAAAAGGGAGTAGCAGAAATAAAACAAATAAGTCATATTGGTTGCCAAATGTGATTCGCCTTTAGGATTGACTCCTTACTCAAATGAAGAGCAGATTACTTACTGAAACAAGTCGGAGAAGCCCATTTCTCTCCAAATGGGCGAGAAGTCCTGATATCGCACAGATTCTAGTTGCTGGAAACGACACAGCAAGTCCTCACAGTCTGCTGCAAGTGCCGCAGCAACATAATCCGTGTTTTTAGCTGAGAAACGAAGATATTTAAATTACTTCTCCGTCCAATTATGTTCAGGATTTAAACCCACCATGTTACTCCCATTTTAACTCACCCTTCAGCATTTTTGAAGATGCCATTCACGTCGGGGTGATATAGGTAAACGTAAACGAATGGCTCTTTTTGAATGCCTGTTTGAAGTGAACGACCGGACCCGGTTTGTCTCTGTGGACGAGGATTTTTTTAACCTTTTTTAATTGCGCACGCCAGTGCCTAACAGCGACCTGTCTATCGTCCTCCAGTCCCCGAACTGGTCTACACTGACCTGCAAAAAAAAACCCACCAAATTTGCATAGTCAATTGGAGCCATGGTTCAGTTCTGAGCCAAACTCGTTCTTTCTTCGTGCAACAAGCTTGCTTAATTTGCACATGTAGGGACGTTTCAGCAAAAAATGGGATATCAGCCGAATGGGACACTAGGTGACATGGGATAATGCATTGGACTGCATTATCATATTCAGAACTCCTCTTGGAATTTGGTATCCCTATTCCACTAGAATGTTCAATAGTGTTTGATGCAATACCAAGTGATTTTAGAGATATTTTATAATTTGCTCCTCCCAAGGGCAAGAATTGTATTATTCCATCCTTGACAAATGTTGCCTTATTTGTTGTACCTGCCAATCCACAACCAATTTCCAGTAACAGAGCTATCAGATAAGTGAAGACTGGAGAAGACTGGCTCCCCCTACTGTTGGTTTTTGGAACAACATTTTAAATTCTATTGATTGGGGAGAGGTATGGATTTTATTGAATGCCTTTTTAGTAACACATGACAAATAAAGGACGTTTATATTAAAATCCCTTGTTATCAAAATCGCTTAATGTTATCAGACTAAATGCATTTTCTCCAATTTCAGGAATGATATTGACGCCTCGTGCACCTTCTGCATGGCATATTATTCTATTTATCTGTTTTATGATTGCTCCTTTACTCAAGTATTTGGTCAGATGTTAATAACTTCATAAAAAGTAAAATCTGTCGAAATCTGTCTCTCTAAAATCAATATATTATTTTGGTAATGCAAACTACTCAGTCTGGGATTACTGATGATATTTCCATATGTAATCTTTTTCTAATTTCTTCTAAAAAAAAAAGGGTCTCCTCAAAAAACAAATTTTTACTGTGTTTCCATATTAAAAGCAATATATTGAAACCCTGAAATCTAATCGCAAACCAATACAAATATATAACGTGTGGTTGTGTGGATTATAAAGTGATGATATCTTTCCTCTGTATGTGATTTAATATACTACAATTCCCAGAGAACTGCGTCTTATGAGCATGCGTATTGGCTGTTTTATGTAGTCAAAGAGGATGATGTCACGGGCAACCACGACAGTTGGATCCGCAGTAGCACCCTGGGATGATCAACCAGATATGGTTTGCTGTTTGCGGAGATGGATGTCATTATAAACATGTGCCACCGTACGAGGTAAGGGCTCTTGAGCAGTTCTTTTATGAGTAAATGAGGGATACAAGTACATCCGTACAGCCTCTCTAATACGAACAGTTGTATTGTGCTGTGTTTTGCGAAAAGACTAGTTCATTTGAACACTGTCTATATATAATGTAAAATATTAATATATAAATAAACCTACTTAGAATGGTCCTCCTTAAACTCGTAATTTTTGTTGTGGTGCTTGTTGTTTTACTAATGTCTACAACTGGGACAGTATCATATGACATAATTTCCCTCACACAACTGTTGTTTGGGATGCCAATTCTTTTGACATATATAGCCATTTGCACCTTCTTTGCGAGTCCAGTTTGCTTGTGTTGTGAATGCCCAACGGACTTAAGTGGGTAAAGTACAATTGTTGTATTTAATTGTACTAGAATTATTTATTGCTGTCAATCGATTGGCAACTGCTTCCAATGTGACGCGACTCGACGCAGTAACCTCGCAATGTTGTCGATGCCGGTGTCGCGTTAGATAGTGATCCCTTGTCAGATAGGGTTCCTGGTCTGACAGAAAGTTTGTTTTTAACAGTAATCTAATAACAATTATGGTAAAATAACAATGATAGTGTCTTACATTTATGACAGTAGGTCCTCCAAAGCAGTTTCATGATGACGATTTGCGGTTCTTGATGATTATTAATGTTATATTACTCAACTTTTGCAATTATGATTAATTACTTCCTCAGTAGTGATTGTCAAGTTATACCCTTGTTCATCACATTTTTGTAAATATTATAAGAGTGATGTTGATATTCATATGCACTTTAGATCGGCTTTATGAATATAATTATGTATTCAAAATGTGCATACTTTTCATTTATTCGTCTGTAAGATGTTGCTGATGCTTCCTATGAGATATCATTGATTGCATCTGTAATCTTATATCAATCAAGTTAAAAAAAATTACTTAAATCAACAATGTTGTGTGTTACATTTATGCCATTTAAACATTTAATCACGCCTTTATCCAAAGCGACGTACAACAAAAAGTGTGTAAGTGTTGTGCCATGAGGGCCCTTTTCTTTGTGGTGCTGAGTATATCACAGCTGTCAAGCTGAGGCACAGGTGAAAGAGTGTGGCGCGAGTGGTATAGTGTGATGTGTGTGTGTGTGTGTGTGTGTGTGAGAGAGATGTGTGTGTGTGTGTGTGTGTGTGTGAGAGATGTGTGTGTGTGAGATGTGTGTGTGTGTGTGTGTGTGTGAGATGTGTGTGTGTGATAATGTTGGATTTCACGGGTCTGGCTGAATGATGGTGGGGCCCAGTCTCAGCTGGGATCATGTCTGCCAATAAGAACTACAAAGAGAAATAGGAGAATGTGAGGCATGTGGCAGAGGAGTCTTAATTATTTCCGCTGGTGTTGGGGGTTGTCCAAGTGCCCTGAGACCAGCACACGTCACGGGGGGCTGCCAGAGCAGAGCCCCCTGCTGGGATCAATGAATAGACGGAGAGACGCATGTGGGCTGTTATCACTCCTCTGCAAACCGGCGCCTCAAATGAAACATCAGCAAGTATTTTTATGGGCTCTGCTTGATGCTCAAGATAAGGCTAATCCAAGCCTTTGTTAAGTTTGATTCAGTGAATACTTTGATAAATGCCACACGTAACTGGCCTATTTGTTTTTTGCGTGGAAGCAGATTGCAAGACTGACGCGGATGCAGATCGTTGGCCTGACTTGCGTTAAGGTGTTAAGGTGTGCCCTGATAGACATCCATCATATTTCTTTCACCCCTCCTGTGTTTTTAGGCCAGTGCAGCTGGAAGGAAGAAAGGAGATGGAGGCACTGAGGTCTCATGGAAGGTGACATCAATGCACAGTGGCTGCTAGGTCATACAAGTCACTACCTTGTACTACAAATGCACACACAAGCGAACACACAGACAACGCTGAGTGTTACAGTGTGTCTGGTCCCCTCCCGTGCTTAGGGTCGTTGTCGGCCCGGTATTCATTCATTTCCGCTTCCGACAGAAGGCTCATTGGAGATTCTCTCTTTCAAATCGGGGGCTCTAGAGAGCTTGACCTCTCTAGGCTGAGGCCCAGTTTTTAATAATCAATACCCCTCTCTCCTTCTCAAGTCCTGCATCGTAACCAGGAGGCAAAAACCTTTGTGGTTCATGTTGTGTCAAATGATATTAAACTGGCCTGTTTGGAGAAACTGAAAACCGACTTTATACAGACCTCCACGATCCTTAAGGAATCAGGACTACAGCCGGTGATCTCTGGTCCACTGGCATGAGGCTCAGCAGGCTACGGCAGCTATATCAGTGGCTTAAAGTATTCTGCAACACTGAGGATATTCCATTTGTAGACAATTTTGACCTGTTTTCGGAGAGACCGGGACTTTGGCTGGTGCCTCCATTGAGTGTGTCCCCGCTTACAATACCTGGGCATTTGGTTTGACTTGACATTTAGAAAACATACAGAGGAGCTTGTTAAAAAGCTAAGATTTAAGGTGGGCTTATTTTATAGGAATAGATATTGTCATTCCCTGAACAGCAGAAAGTAGATTGCACAATCAACCTTTATGCCAGTGCTTGATTATGGTGATGTGTTGTTTTGTAATTATCTAGATATTGTGGACAGGGTGCACAACATTTAAAAAATGATGTACGAGCTGTACTACGTTATTTTGCAGCATGGCTGTCTTGTGACAATGGATCGCTGTCACTCTACTATCTGGAGGGCGGTCATGATTTAACTACCTGGCCTGGGGCCCTATATTTTGTTGGCTGGATTTTACACCAGCTGAACATCAATTACACACTAGCACTATTGTTATACGCAATTATAAAAGACAGAAAAATCATATTTTCAGAAGTATTGTCTGTTCCGGACTCATGGAATAATGGCTAGTTTATTAGAATACGATTCAGAGTGTGATATAGTCTACCTATAGGTAAGCCGATAGCTTGTAGTGCTACCACAGTGTGCCACAGAGTATGGCACTGTAGCTAATGCTGCCGCAGCATAAGAGACACCCCATATGGCTCTATCATACCCTGTGAGATAGGATACTGTTGGGCGACAACAATAGGCCTGTGTGGCCGTTTGAACGTCCCACTCCGTGCAGTGTGCTTCACTTGGGCCAGACAATGGCTTCATTTAGCGTCACTTACGCCCTGAGGCCCGGCCTGTCACCATGGCGTTGCTGCAACACCCCGTCCTCACTCTGTCTGGGGGACTGTCGGACCAAGCCCTGCCCACACCTGACCTTGTGTGGGAGAACACAGCACTGTAAACAAAGGTTAGGTTGTGGCTCCTGCCACGTTGTACTAGAATTCACAACACCTAAGGTTAGTAACATTTAAAATGTTTACATGTACGGTTTTATACCCAATTGTCGGATAACCTTTCTTTCAATGTAATCTTTCCTGTCTGTTTATGGTCTATTCATTATAACCAGCTGATAACAATTCTGTCAAAGCTGTTCCCTTATACTCAACATGTCCTGAGAAACGTAGACATGCCTGTTGTCCGATACTTCTGTAAATAGAGTAGATATGGGAGGCTGTCGTCATGCGGGTGCAGTTTGTTTTTTTGTTTTTCTCCCTGCTCTCTGTCTCTTCATCACTGCTGAAAGAAGATTATGCACCAAGCCAGGTGACTGTAATTACCTCTGATCTCCACCCTGCCTCACACTCCCTCTCTCCCTCAGATTTGTTTTCTCCTCTCCATTCCTCTGCAAGCTCTCTATCGCCCCCTTGTTTTACCTCCCTACACTACAGCATGTGGGCTCATTTCCTCTCAAGGAGCCAGGCCTGCTATAGGCCAAGCATAGAAATACAAGTTCAGTCATTTTATGCAGTACAAGGGAATTATTAACTTGGTTATAGACCAATTTTGTAGAGTGACTGAGATGATGTTGTCCCATCGATTGTGATTTTTCCTCTCCACCATTCAACTTTTTAGATTTTTGTCCTCTCCCCAGGCCTCAGGGTCGCATTCCTGAGCAGTTTTGTTCCTCTCCATTTGCTCAGTTTGTAATGACAACCTGTTCCACAATTACATGAACTATTATCCGTGCATTAAGATGGACTCAATTCAACTTACTGAGTGATTTGTTGATGACATTTTTGCATGTGTTTGTGGTGTTTTCTTCATAATTATCCAGTAGCTGCTCTGTTTAGTTGGTCTGGTATGTAATTAGTTGTTGTCTGGTATTTAATTACTTTTTTGAAGTAGTTGTAGGTATTTGCACTTTCTTGCCAGAGCTATTAGCTGAAACTGGTTTCCTTGCTCGATGTTTTAGTTCAGTGGTTTTCAAAGGAGGACTACTGCATGCCTGGTCATGAACCAAAACAAAGTTATATACACAACACTGGTAACCTGTGTATAGATCATGAAACATGCAGTTCAGGGGATTAAGATCATTTTCTTGGGCGAGATAAGCAGCCTTTGTACTCCCTTCAGCTTGTGACTTTATAGGCCTATAGGACCAAGTTGTCCTCTCTGATCTTATCATTTACAGACATGTTGACGTTCATTCTTCCGCACGGCGTACCATCCATTTACATTTATGGCATTTAGCATTCTGGATGAGCTGCAGAGGCCCGATGGCAGAGGCAGGGAGCCCGGCCAAGAGTGCATTGCAGTAGTCAAGGCGAGAGATCACAAGTGCTTGGACCAAAAGTGGTGCTGCTAGTCTGGTGAGGAATGGACGTATCCTTCTGATGCTGTAGAGCCATAACTTAGTACCATGATGGAAGGTAGACAGAGGGGACAAAGGTCAGGTCCCTTTTGTTTTCTTCCCAGCCTCTTCTATGTCCCTTGCATCTCTAAAGGTCTTTAAGATTATCCAAGGTAGATAATTGTAGTTGTTGGGCTGTAACCCTAAAGTTTTAGGTGCAATCTAATGTCTCCACCTGTGGCTAGGTGATGACATTCATTAACAAATTGATGCTCAAACTAAAACACACATTACAAGCAGACCTTGCTCCATTAAAATCAAGCAATGCACAGTTTCCTTGCCTTAGTCCTGTCAGATTCATATTATATATATATATATATATTAACAGAAATGAATCTAAAGATTGTCCCTTATAAAGTAACATACCCAAAAGTTCCTTGTGTCTTCACTCCAGTGGTTTGTGCCAGAGGACGTCCCGACAGACACAGGCCTTGCAGTTGCACTCTATACCTGACTATAAATATACTACCGCAGAACTGGGTGACCTACAGTATGTTTTTTTGGGCCACTCTGAACTTCTTACAAATATGTCCTTGAGTCACAGACAAGCTGTGCTACTTCTGTGCAACTGTATCATCTTCACTGGAAAACAAAATACAGCATTTTAGGCTTCTGGTTGGGTAAAACTGCTTTCTTTCTCTGTGGGTTAGGGTTAGGGTTACACATCATCACAACGTCATTTACAGATTGCACTGGCCAAAGGGTTAAACGTTTGTTAGGTGTTCTCTCGGGGGAGCTAGGCTATATAGTACCTTATTTAATCAAATCAAGATTAGCATTTGACTTGCATCTTGTGATGGGGGGGGTATCTTTGTTAAGAGCACTTTCCACCCCTGTTCCTCTGCAGTGCCCAGTCACAAGTGCCTATTTTAGGTGTCACTTTGTCGCCTAGCACCAGTGGCATGGCCAGAAAAGAGAGCAAGAGCCAGAGCCAGGCATTAAAGTGAGGCCTAGACTACCATGGTAATGAGAGAATGCACATTTATAATGGATGGGGGATATTTGGAGTGTATAAAAGTTCCCGGGTATGAAGCTATTGACTTGAGAGAGAGAGAGAGACTGGTGGCCAAAGTTTGGGCTGACAGTGAGTGCTCTCCATGTACTGTAGCAGCACTGATCCAGACTACAGTATACACTGTATCAGTGATATTACATACCACTATTCTGGTATAAGTTTTCCACACTTCCCTCCAACCACTAATAAACACAAAACACGTTATTAACACATTTGTAGAGGATGTACAGTACTGGTGGTATGAGGGACTATCCCTGACCACTGCTGTGCCCATTATAATCGTGGAATGGCTAATTTGCCCACTCCCCTTCAAGCTCTTTGAACACTCCCATTTACTGATCCTCCTATATTGGTGCACAGTTTGTGTTGGTCGGAGCAGACACATTGTGACACCAAATTACCACAGTGATCTTTGCACACACGTGTTGCTGCTGCCTGCCACTGTTTAGTGGAAGCAAATTAGAGCCCTGAGTCTGAAATTAACATGCATTAAATTAAGATGCTTTCCTACTGATCTACACGGGCTACTGCACACTTTGAAAGTAAAGACAGTTTCTACTAATTGAATTCTAATGAACTGCTGTAAGAAGACCTGATTTGCATGTGGTATACAGTGCGCTCTGAAATGGTGCGAACTGTCATTATTGCACTCAACCTAATTACATGTTTGTATTTGAGCTGTCTTAGAGGTGCCACAACAATGTGGGTGTTTACTTATGCTTCCAAATTCAAATGTCTCTTTATTTCAAAAATAATTCCAAAAATGATTTGCAATCATTTCTCTTTTGCATTGAAAGTGTCCAGTAGGCTGCGTAGATCAGTGGGGGAAATCCTGATTCAATGTATTTTTCAGACAATGCTTTGGTAATTTCCCAAATAATAGTAAAATACCAATGTTCCGAAAGTTTAGAAATGTGCCCTTTGCTACCCTATTGAATGGTGTTTACATTAACTGTGTGTGTGTGTGTGTGTGTGTGTGTGTGTGCGCGCACGTCTGTTTGGGCTTTATCTTGTCTAGTGTTGTTCTGTAGCTGGCTCAAGGTCTTCTTCTCTGATGTGGTTCTGGTTTTAGCTAACCTTATCAGTGACCAGTGGGCAGGCCAGCTCTGCTGCTCTACCCACACCTAATACTGTTGCTGTGACTGGGAACACAAAGTCCACCACTGCCTATAGCATAGCATTTGGGTGAAATTTGTGCAGAATTTTTTGACTTCTAAACCTGCACAGGTATGAAAAAAAAATGTATGACCCAAATTTGAATCCTCATACTGCTCCCCGTGTGTCTTCAAACTACACATCCCTCCTCTGCTGCAAGTCATCATACTACCTCCCATGACGCCCCTCTCACTGCCAGCCCAAAGCATCCCTCCATGGGAACAGGGCTGTGTGTTATTCCAGCTGCAGTCTGGCCTTTTGAGAGGCAGCGTCCCAGAACTAGATTACTCTCTGTTATCCATTCACTACTGGGCATCAGCTTAACACATTGGTGACTACTGAATTGTATTGTTCCAATACGACTACGGCCCCAATTCAATCCAGGATATTGCAAACACACAGTATGTATTGTGTGGCAATGATAAATTGCCAATGATAAATATAGAGGGTAATGTTCTCAACACAACAACGTTTATACATTTTAAGTGAAAGGTTATGGCTTGTCAAAAGCCGCAAAGTACATGAAATTCTAAAAGAGCACCACCACCCATAACTTCAACTATGCACAAACAATATTTTCCAGCACGTAGCTTTGATACCGGCTATAGTGCAGTATGTTGGTCGACTTACTTCAAACAACATGTTCACCGCTGGGCAGGTTGCTTAGGATTCAAAGCTTCTCTCAAACAACCTAATTCATACTGTTAGAGTATGTTGTCTCCCAAGATGGTGATTTACATTTTGCATAACAAGATACAAGTTCCATGTATTGCCACACAACCTAGGTTGGTGCAGATAACACAGATAACACAATATAGTCCAATGCACTGTATATTGCACTCGGTGCATGTAACACAGCATCCTTATCCTCTCAATCACTGTTACGTGGTTATGTTTTGGGCACAGTCACATGCCTTTATGACAGGATAAGATTACCCTAATTACCCATATATCATGTAAAGATTTTCCTGGACCTGTTCTATGAGTCGCTGTGTCACAAAGAAGAAACATGGTCTGTAAATATTTCCTTATTATAATAACCAAGTGCTTTTTCAGATCATTGGACATCCCTTCGGTGTCAAATAATTATGTAGCCATAGTTTTAATGTGTATCTGTTTCACAATTAGTCTGGTTGTGTTACAATTAGAATAGGGATAGGCTTATGTTCCATCATATACAAATAAATGATGTGTGAAAACCAGCAAACTTGTACCTGCATCGGCGTTTCCTCAGCTTTTTGTCTCAAGCAGTGGCACAAAAGCTTCCCAAATCAGCATCCAGGGTTGACTTGTAGGACTGGTTTTAGGTAGGGTACCTGCATATTCTTCTGTATGCAGCCGGACCACTAAGGGTTTGTACTACCACTCTGAAGAGTATGAATTAGGCAGTTTGAGAGAAGCTTTGAAGTTGTTTTTCCCCTAACCAACCTGCTCCTTGGCATTGTCTCGCCTGAACTGTCTGTCTTATAAGTCGTAGAACGATTCTTATCGTAGAACGATAAGAACGATTCTATATTCTCTATAGTGCCGTCACAAAGGAAAATCAATCCAACGCCCATTGCTTTCAGTGACGGTACAATCTACTTCACATACAATCAAAACTCAGTTAGAACCTTTATAGTAACTGGCGACTGACGACACAATCCCGTTAGAAAAGCAAAAACATTTAAGAACTAGGTTTATTCATAAATATGACAGTGGCTTACATGTTTGGATACAAAACCAAACTTGAGGCCACCCTAGGCGAGGAACACGCAACAACAGGCCAGTAGTACCGCGGTAGCGACATAATGAGCCCGGCCCGATACGGCAAATGATCTCCAGTCACACACCTGTGGATAGCAAGTACATTTCTCGTTTATCGGGCATAAATGAACGTCAGGGCATACATTGCTATCCTAGCAAAGGCACCCCTTTCAGCATTGTCATTATGATTATCTGCCTAGCTTTCACATAACGTAGCTAGCTATAGATCGTCCCTTGGTAAAAGCTTGGCATGGGCTAGCTGTGATGGTAACGTTGTTAGCTATGGGTAAAATGAAAATAGTTGTTATCACACCCAAACCACATCGTGATGCTAAACTTCAACAGTGACATTCAACAGCTGACACTGCACAGCAGCCAGCGGCCGTGTTCTCTGTTGTTGTTAGAAACGTTCACGTTAGACTAGCATTCATCAAAACAGTACGCATTTTGGACTTCATACGTAGACATACATTGTCTATGAGAATGTGAATGCGATATATTCTACATTTAATAAAAACGATTTTACCTACGACCTTACCTCGGCCTCGGTGCACTGCTCTGAGATATTACCTGACTGTAGGTCTGACTAAGAAAATGTCTTAATTTTTATGCAATTTTTTTTAAGGTACCTGGTAAACTAACACAACTGAACTAATTGTGTCAATATTCACAGGATGTGTAGACATCGCCACGGTGAGCAGACAGGCATAACATTCGGTGTTCAAACGGCTGAGAAATCAGCCAGGGTGATTTGAGTACAGTTCAGGCCATAACTAACAAACTCCAGTGAAGAAGAGAACAGCCTGTCCTCCGCAGGTGGACCCACAAGCTATCTCTGTTTGTGCCACACACACACCCCTTGGCTTTGTTGTCTCACAGGCCTTCTCCAAACAAACCCTAAACACTTGAGCAAACCTAACGGAGGGGGGAGGGCGGTGGCCAGGCTCCGGCTCCGGCTCCATCCTATGAGGGTTCTGGGTGTCGAAAAGGGGTGTGGTCTGGAACCAGTAACATCTGTGCCTCCCTTCACCCTCACAGCGCCAGCGGCAGTCTAGTAGAGCAGAGGAAGAGAGGGAGACCATTTGTTTCAGCAGATCCTCCGGAGTAGCAGGGAGAGGCTGCATTAGCCGGCCGGCTGGAGAGGGGAGATCAGGAATGTCAGCTCGTACCGTACGCTGTTTCCCTCCCTCTAACGGGCATCTGTGGAAATAGGCTACACCAAACTGGAGCTTTTCTTTTGCATTAATATGGCATTTTTGAGAGCCCTTGGTAATAGCAGTCGTGTGCCTTTTTTAGCGGCTTCAATCCTAGGTTGAGATGCAATCGTCCTGAAATGAAAGCCTGTCTTTTTCGAACAGTCTTTTACTCGTCTGCTGTCGCGACGGAAGCAGCTCCGTACTAATGTGCGTGTGTAAGAATTATCTTACTGCAGCAACGTGGAGTCTTAAAGGGGATGCTCTCCCTCGCACACAGCAGATCGTACTCACTTCAGTAGAGGGTAAGCAAGGCTGGATATTCTGCTCTCCTGCATAATGAAACACAACGGCAGCGGCTGAGTCTGACACAGTCAACGAGCCCTGTCTGCTATCTCTGCTGATTGGAATGTGGGATGCTTGCATGTGATTTTTTACCTCCGTGGGGGGACTGGGCTCTGATTGTCTGTTAACCCCTTAGTGTGATACATACTGTATTTTACTCATTGGGGGAGGTGTGCGCGCGCGTGTGTGTGTGTGTGTGTGTGTGTGTGTGTGTGTGTGTGTGTGTGTGTGTGTGTGTGTGTGTGTGTGAAATGTGAGAGTGTCTAACGGGGAGGTGTCTGTTTGGAAAAAGGGTTGTCATAGTAAGGGTGGGGGTTCTTACTATTTTTAAGGAGAGAGAGAGAGAGAGAGAGCTGTCCTCTCTGTATGCGGGGAATGCACCATAATGACGAGGCCTGTCTGTAGATATGGTGAGGTGGCGGTGAAAAAATGCACACACGCAGGCACACACCCCAATCTCCCAGTCTTGGAGTCAAGTGAGGAGAGTGTGTGTGTGTGTGTGAGAGAGAGAGAGAGAGTGTGTGTGTGTGTGTGAGAGAGAGAGAGTGTGTGTGTGGCAGAGATGCTGGCGTACATTTCTATCCGAGGGGGAGTGGGGCGGCGCAGATAAGCAGGTCACTGACATGTAAAGTCACCTTGAAAAGAAAAGAGTCTCTTCACTGTGTCTCTCCCTGTTTCCCTGGAATGGTATTTTCCACTCTTCTGATGCACGCTATCTCTCTCTCTCTGTCTCTATTTTTCTCTCTTTCCTCTTAATTCAATTTGCTTTATAGGGATAACCATGGGAAATGCTGTCGGCGTAACTATGAATAGTTCAACAAAAGCTATTAAAGAGCCCCGTCTACAGTGTAACCATCCGCCTGTGGGCCCTGGAGCTAAGCGTGGAGTGTTAGTTCATGTCGTCAAGCGTCCGAACCCCCAAACATTTGAAAAAGAGTTGACGATATGATTTTGATAGGAAAGTTGGTGCAGAAACCGAAAACACTTTTTGGCATTTTGAGAATCCATTGCCATTGCAAGGGCTGTTGTGACTGTAGATACATGCCAGCATTTTCCCAGCAGAAAAAAATACCTTGATCCACAGGTATAGAACTGTTAGAGCTGTGTGCACTCATTGCTGTTGTGTGTGTGTGTGTGTGTGTGTGTGTGTGTGTGTGTGTGTGTGTGTGTGTGTGTGTGTGTCTGGCATTTGGAGAGGGGGAGTGGGATGAGTGTTGGTTTGATTCAGCATTAGAATTTAGCTGCTAGGTTAAATCATTTAGCTGCTGCACCCATTTTTTCCTCAGTAGGTGTGGCCCCTGCTTAGGGGGTGGTTGGTTCTTACAAAACCGTTTGGCTTCCAATTCCTAATTCCTTTGTTAATTGATTTTGTCTGGTGAATTAGGAAGAAAATCCTATTTTCTCCTGCAGACAAATAATAGAAGATTAAAGAAAAAGATAATAGTGGAGGGTGCAGCTTAAATCGTCCAACGAGCGTCCGTCTGTCATCCAGCCAAGGTTGCCATGGCAACAGTTTTTTTTTTTTTTTTTTTTTTTTTTTTTTTTTGCTGAGTAGTGCAGGATAACCGGGAGAGATGCAGTACACCAAATGCACATGACCTGTTGTTGGGCAGTTCAAACCTGCCACTGTAAAGGAAGTGAGTGTCAATTGGCCTTTTTAAGATGTTCTCTAAGGGTCCAGAGTTCAAAGTTCCAAGGGTTCTCTCAGACTCCACCTCCTTTCTCCTTCTTCTTTGCCCTCTCCCTGCAAAGGCCCCTGGGCCAACAGATACACCCACCCAACCAGGCATGTTTGGACGCTGCTACTGTCCCTCCCAACCCTTCCCTACTCTCTGCTGAAAATGGTCCTTTGCCAAAAATTACACAAATACATTTTTATGAAATATGAAGTCATGAAGATATAATGACAATAAGCAAACCCCATGTTTCTGTCCTCCAGGACTGCGGGCGACCCTTTTCTCTCTGCGAGTTGGAATGTTAATATCTGCCTGATACGTTATACTTGCAATTAATCTCTTGGTACATGTCAAGTAATGCAATTTGAAGCTGTTATTCTCTTATTGATGGCACCTGACATCTACAACATCCTTTTTTCTCTGGTCACTTTTGTGTTACCTGTCTGTACTATAAATGGCAACTCTATTTTATTAATGACTGATGACAACAGGATGTGTATTGACTTTGGCATACAATTTAGACACTGCTCTGTTGGGGATGAGAACCTATTGTATTGGAATAGGCGATGGGCTAGCAAAGCAACCAACGCCAAGTTGTTGTTGCAGTCGGTAATGACCTATACACCACTTCCAGTGTTACATTCATATTACAGAAATATTAACACTGAGTGAACTATTTTCTGGGAGTCACCAAAGAACCTCAGGCCAGCAACACACTCCTCAAAGTAGTTTATCGCTTTACCGAACGCTTGCCCCTGCCTCTTACCTGAATTACCTGAAGGGCCGACCTGAAAAAAGAGTGAACATGTATCGCTAACGTTAAGAGTGGGGGGTTGGGTGCACAGGTCTTCCTACTCTTTTATCTCTCTTCTTTCCGTCAAAATGGCCCCAGTCAGGGGAGTGTGGAACTTGATCCCCTGGTTGGGTTTACCCGTGGCCCCGATTGTGTTTGGCAACGGTAGGCATACACCCTGCCCTCCCAGTGGAAGAACACCAGCATGCGTGTAGTAACGTTGTTACTGTGTACTAGAGCTGCGGACTCCAGCCTTGACTGAGAGGAGTCTCTGGTAGTTATGGAGCCGTCGTTCATTCCGTTCGGCTGGTGTAATTTAGGTGACGTGATGATGCTCGATTGTCTCGCTCCACATCTCCACAGCCTTTTAGCCGTTTACCAAATGTGTTTTTCCACAAAAGTTCATTGAATTGGTGGTATCGGAATGTATTCTCTGGTCAGGTTCAGAAGTAATTACAAAGCTGACTAATTGGCCTTAGTTGTATCCAGTGTATCTCAGTTGTAGTTCTATGTGCTTTGAGATTGTTCAAATGAAAAGTGCTTTACAAATAAAATATATTATTATCATTATTATTAGTATTATTAGTATTGTCATCCATCGAAGCTTAGCCAAAGTCAACTCTGAGTAACATTTCCTTCCTCTCTCTCTGCTAATCCTGTAATCTGAGAGGGATCTCGGATGCCACTCCCACGAGCACCCGGGGCCCTTGCCCATGTGACATTCAAGCTTCAGAGACACTGCTCTGCTATCACATCTACACACGCACACGCACACGCACACACACACACACACGCAAGAACTCAGTGAATTCTCTGTTTAAGGGTCAGTGTAAAGTGGTAAGGTCTAACCCTAAACTCACAGGGGACTCCCATGTAAAGAGTTATTGTTTGCTATACTGTACTAATCTGATTTTAATCCTGACGGACAGCATTGCAGTTATGACTAGGCTAAGCACTTGTGTGTGTGTTGAGCTAGGGCTCTTACTTGTTTGGCTGAGCTGCCAAGGGTTACATCCATATTCAACCTAGTTCGCCCATACAGCATGTGTTGATTGAACTTTGCCTCCGTAAAGCTGCCTTCTGTATCAACAGAACACTATAGGGCTTCTCAGTAGTCTGTGCTCTCTTCCGGTCCCAGGTTTTGATCTTAATCAGCCTGCCCTAAACGTCTACTACGGAGATGGTGTGCAAAAAGGCCTCAAAAATAGGAAGGTCATTTATAATGTTTGGTAGCATAAACTAAGGGTTTCGTGAGGTAAAACATGTCTATGATATAGTGTGCATGCGCTGTTTATGAATCATACAATTCTGAATTCAATTTGAATAAACTTGACAACTACTCCCAGAATGAGCCTTTTAAGGTTTTCTGGTGAGGGATGCCATCTGGTACAGGAGGTTCACTCACATCTGACCTCAATACGCTACTGTTGGTGGTACTCCCTCAAAGGTTAAATTCCTGCTCCTAATCCAAGTTTGGAGCCAAACCTTCTTTCCAATTGAATAAAATCAACCTTCTTGCCAAAAAAAAAAGGCTAGAGGACAGGGTGCAGCAAGTATCTGAAAACCCTTAAAGAACTAATCAAAATAGGATGCCCAGGGGAGCTAATTTTGGGCACGCCCAGGCGATATGAAATAAGCACGCAAGGGCAAGTTTGCACCTGTCACAAGTCGGGTATCGGGATATATTATGGCTCAAGCTATAATGAGGCCCTGACGCACACAAGTTTTAAAATAAAATAGAAATAATAAAAAATATAACCAGTATAAACTAATACTGATGAGGCCCTGACACACACAAGTACAGTATAAATAGGCCCTGCACTTGGGATAAGAACGCCTTTTGCACCGGAAATGGTTATTGACAAATTGACAGTAACCAGCTGTCCTCTCCATATCTCTCTACCCTTAAAGAGTGACAAGTGTCTGAAGCTTGAGCAGGGCAGGAGATGAAAGAAAGAACACCTCAAACCGAGGACGATAGAGAGGACGAGAGGAAGACAAGACGGGGAGGGCCAGTAAGTGAGGCGGTGTATGCTGCTTGTGCAGAAATGCTAAGCCGAGAGTCTCAAGAAGCTCTTACTGATGACATGGCGGTGAACAAGCAGCTATTGAGTTGTGCCCCTTGTGTTTCCAGCTATGATTTAGTGTTGTTACTTGGATTCTCTCTCTGTGTGTGACTCAGCACCCAGCAAGGACAAACGGTCGGAGGGAGCTTCCACTAACTCCACTGAGACTGAGACAGTTGTTACATTTGAGTTGGGGGCTTGTTCTTTACCTCCAAATATAAACGGACTGTATTTTGGTTTATCAGCACGTTTTTCAAACAGGTGTGGCAGGTAACATTGACTACAAGTCTATCAACTCCGTCTCACGTTTTTTCGGACGTGGATTTCACACCCAGGTTGTAGCAGACCTGTTCTCTGTATTTCTTAAAAAATAGCACCCGGGGGTTTGTGGATATTTTACAGTTCTCCTCTTGGTATGGCTGTGCAGACAAAAGCAGACACATCATTAGCCATCAGTTTAAATTCTGAGTTCACCTACATGTAAGTCAGTGAAGTCAGTAGCAATCTGCAGCTCTCTTTAATGAAAAGGGTACAATTGTATGGCTTCAAATGGTCAGAAGGCTTAGGCCCCTTCCTGTTTAATGGAAGGCTGAAGCTGCTGGTAGTCTATTTGGGGAAAGTCAAGGATGTGTCTTAAAGAACAGTCCATTATATGTGTTTATTAAAGGGGGCTGCTGAGTACTCTCTGTCTCTCCCTCCCTCTCTCTCTCGTGTGGCCATGGGGCTTTGAGCACCCTGTCTATGTCTTTGCCATAAGCTATTGCCATGACTACTGTTATTGATGTTTGACAAGTAGATCTGCGCACTGTTTTGCTTACTGAGCTTTTAAGTGAGTAGCCAGATAGCTAAGAGCTGCCAAGACCTAAAACAATGCCTGTCACTTTCGTGGAGGAGTACTCCAAATGTGTTCTTTCTATTGAAAACAATGGAAAGTTAGGGGTAGCCACAAAAACAAGCTCTGCTCCTTCTCAGGGTTTTACTTACAAATAAGATGTCTCTTTGGTCTCCTGATTTTCCTTCCCAGTTATGTTATGCTTACTGCAAATAACACTTCTGTTCCCAAAGAAAAATGTAACATGACAATCTTCAAATGGCTGATGGCATTTTTTGATTTTGAGTGAATGTTTTTGGACACACTATTGTATCAGTGCTTGCGTGCATGTGTGTGTGTGTGTCTGAACTGGTCAGAGACACTTTGAAACCCCAACTACCTCCTTTGTTTAAACCACAAAATCACAGGCCCTTAGGTCAGCTGAGAGGTTGGGGAAAAATGAACTGGAGCAAAGAGCTCCCTGCCGCAGGGATGGAGATGATCAAATATCTAAATGTCTTAAGTCCAGAGGTAGGGTTCCAGAGACTATGCAGAGGGACCGCAGGAATGCCTTCTGGATGCTTTTTCATGGCTCATACAAGTCCTCTTGCCTCCTGTTCAGAATGGAGTCTGCTACAGAACGTCCACCTGCACACTTGGTGGTCCTCCTCGACAAGTGATGAGCGTTTGCTTGTTGTTGCTGCAGTGCTTCTGGCCCACCCTCTCCTGGCCCACCCTCTCCTGGCCCACCTACTTCTTGCCCAGACAGATCCCTCACTGTGTGCAGCTCCACTCCTGGAGACCATTTGGCAGTGCTGGGCCATGGGTAGGGAAGCGTGGTGACCCTTGACCCTTGCACAGCGAGGGACGCGGCCACACCAGATGGGATTCTTCTCCACCAGTACTTGTCCAGTGTTCATGTTTAGGGTGTCCCACACCCACACAACAACCAGACTGTATTGGAGGATTTGAAGACTCTTGAGGACCACATCTGGTCGGTCTGTGGTGGACTGCACTAGAAGGAGGGTCTGTGTTTTAACAGTGGTAGATATCAGTGAATATGAATGGGATCTTCTGAATATTTAGTTGTATCCCTCCATGTTCCTCAGTGCTTGAACAATGTGTGTATTCCTTTAAAAGGTGCTAGTCAGGAAGACTAGACTTGACAGTAAATGTAGCCTCAAATGATGCTCAAAACAACATTGGTTTCTCAACAAATTCTATTATATATCATAGACATGTACGGCTATTTGCATGTGAAAAAGCTGCATAGGACACCTTTAAACACTGTTATTTCTGTCTCTTGCCAGCAGCCTGACCCTGACACAATGGGCCTCATGCAGCAACATTCTCTTAAATGTGTCTTATATTTTCTCTTAATTTTCTGTTAAGAGAAAATATAAGAGAAGTCAAAATCTGTCCCCAAAATCAAAGAAAAAGCTATTGAATGACATTGCATGAGAAGGACATTACATTTGAAGTTACATATGAAGTTACATATTGTTTGAAATAAGGAATGCATCCTTTTTGTATTTTATGGTTTAATTGCTGGATCAAAATACTTCATAGAATACAGAGTATTTGTCGTATGTGGTCCAAGCAGAGCATCTCACTCCTTTGAGTTGAAGGTCACAGGAAACCACCAGAGAAGGCCACCGGAGCTCTCTGAGGGCGAGGCTGACAACAGTCTGTTGGTCTCTGAGGAGGGGCAGCTGGGAATTCCATGATAGCGTCAGATTTGCCTGGGCTTTAAGTTTGAGCTGTTCTCTGGTGTGCTGGCGAACTGTTGGGCATAATGGCCAGGATGGCCCTGGCTCTACCCACTCCTCACCCATCTGAAATGTCTCCATCTGCCTTCATCCATGCTTTGTCCTCACAAACCTGCTCTCCTGGCTCCACAGAGAGACTCTCCAAGGAGGGGTGAAATCCTGTTGTGTTTTCCCATGATCGCTCCCTGCCCCAAGGGCTAAGCAGCTGGGCTGAGATTCCATACCGCCATCCTCTCACCTCTCTGCGATTATATAGTGCACTAGGCAGGTGTGCACTCGCTGTTTCTGTAGGAGGAACACTCCCCCAGTGGATCATTAACATGTTAAACTGAGGGGTCAAAGGTGTGTGTGTGCAATATGAAAGTTGTGCTGAACCCACCCCAGTAATGCTGTACATTTAAGACAGCTGACGCCTCAGAGGCAGACAGACGCTATGGATAATATTGCCACAGAGAGTAGCTTGGAGTGCACATGTTTCTTGCGACATGTGCAGAAACAACAGTTAGCCAATGCGATGTGAGGCATGAACTGGGTACGGCCAAGTGCTAAGCTACCCAGTGTGTCGACACACTGTCTTCTCTGAAGTACAAGAGTGTGTTTCAGCATATCAGAGTGAGGTGGTCACCTCCTCTATTTGGGACCCTCAGTGGCCACATAGACTTTTGGAAGTCTATGAATGGGGGGGATTCCTCGGAAGGAAATGGATTTTAGTGTAATGCAGCTGTCTTTATTTAACGTGTTATGAATGAAGGGTGTAAAGGGGGTTTAACTGGCATTTTTCTCTGTCTGCTCTTGCTCTCTCTTGTTTTCTTTGTGAAAACTGCTAGACATACAGTGCCCTGCGTAGGTATTGGAACAGTAAAGCATTGTTTCTTCTTTTGGCTCCACATTCCAAACATTGGATTTGAAATCAAACAATTACTATGATTCTCTTTCTGTACACTTCAGAATACATTCTGCTGCTGCCATCAGCAGTTACATCATCAATTAGGACAAATTAGCCAGTACTAGTGGCAGCTATACATGCCCTAACATTAACACCCCCTCCACCATGTTTCACAGATGAGGTGTTATGCTGTAAATCTTGGGAAAATCCTTTTTCTCCAAACTTTCCACTTGCAGACCTCCACAAGACCTTTTTCCAGACCTCTGTAGGCTTTTAGGCACTTTTTAGCAAGCTGTAAACGACCATCCTTCTTTGAGGATAACTAGTGGTTTGCACCATGCAGTGAAGCCTCTGGTGTTCGGCTGGTGACGTTTTCTGCAGATAGTAGTGTCTGACACATTCACGCCTACCTCCTGGAGAGTGTTCCTGATCTGTGGGACAGTTGTTGTTTTTTGTTTTTCTTAATTATGGTGAACATTCGGTCATGCACTGTCGAAGTCTACCTTGGCCTACCAGCCCGTTTGCGATTGCCGAGCTCACCAGTGCTTTCTTTCTTTTTTTAATGATGTTACCAACTGTTGACTTTGCTAAGTCTTTGGCTATGTTTGTAATAGATTTTTCAGATATTTCAGCCTCATAATGGCGTCCTTGACTTTCATTGACGTCTCTTTGCTCCTGATATTGACAGACATCAATAGCATACTCCAAAGGCAAATGCAAAGCATAGAATCAATACTACACATTGACAGCTTTTTATGCCTGCACAAATAATGTGACGGAACACACCTGACTAACCAGAAACACCTGTCAAGCCAATTTTCCAAAACCTTTGATGTCCTGAAATAGGGAGACTATGTATCTGTCTGTCTAATTGAGCAGTGCTTCCCAAACAGTTTGGTGCCATGACTTCATGACCCACCTAGTTTTTCTTATTGTCTTGTCACTCACCAAATCCACCAGACAAACGTGTCTCGTATCTCCTACTCTTGAGCTATGACGCAGAAAGAAATTGCGATGAATGAACAGTAGGTCCAGTCTCATCCTTTGTGATGCGCTGTTGTAATAGGGTCACGTCTCTTGGCACTGATGTCTTCAAACGTGTCATCAAATTTGACCCCCTTCACACACATTCTCTCGCCTCTGCCGTGGACATTTACGCTTGGTTATCACACAGTGAGGCTTTTTCAAAGCATTTTCTCCTCCTCAAACTCAGGGCATTTTTGTGTCAGGCCCAATAGCTATTGACTCTTTACTGTGGTGGTGTAACTGCCATTCTTTTGCTCCAAGGCTCTCTGTTATTTGTTCCATATACTGAAACATGACAGTACCTGTCCCTATGTGTTAATGTTTCTAGGTGTATTTTCCTGTGTTTTATGCGTGTTTTAGTGTTTTTGTAATGTGTGTTCTATCATTTTCTGATTCCTTCCCCATACTGTGTTCTCATCTGGCGTAATCAAACTGGATGTTCAAGGGGATCAAGTGGATCCTGTGCTGTGGATATTTCCTAGTTGTTTTGGAATGCAAGATGATTTATAGATCACATCAGTGATTCTGCACAGTTTAGACCTATCTTCTGCTGTTTAGACTCTCATTATTGATAACTGATGCCAGATTGACCTGGTTTGACCACAAAGGCCATCACTCACATCACAGTGCCAGGCACTCAGCATGGGACTCAACAGCCACCTGAATAAGGGCCACTCTCTCTTATTGTTTGTGTCCACTACTCTCTGAAAAGACTTTAGGACACACAAAACCATTTACAAATAGACTGCACTTATCACAGTCTCCCCAGAGAGAAGCCCTTGCTTCAGAGTGAGTGAGGGATGGAGGAAGGGAGGGAAATATGCTTCTCTAATCCAGACAAATAGTCGTGTAGATTTCACCCATCGATCTCTTTTGTAATAAGAAAAGTATCTATGCCCTTAGTTTCACACTGAAATATCGCCTTTGTGATTTCCTTCAAAAGGCAATATTGCAGTATATAAATCTCTCTCATCCTCCTGAAAGCTTTATAAGCCATCTTAGTGGGATGACTAGAGAAAATAACTGTGCCCTTTGTTATAAAAGCATGTATACATTGTGTATTTGAACATACTTAAAAAAAAAAAAAAACACTCCCTTTTTGTGTTTTCAGGGTTCCCTGACAGAAGCCAGACCCTGAAGTAGAGGAGGCAGAAAAGAGGCACAGAGAGAGCCTCTCTCGCCCCCTCTCCCCAGCCATGGCTCCCCGGAAACGTGGCGGTGGCGGCCGTGGCAGCATCTCCTTCATCTTCTGCTGCTTCCAGAGCAACGACCACCCTGAGATCACCTACCAGTTGCGTGAGGACTTTGCCCTGCAGACCATGGAGCCGTCTCTGCCCATGCCGGGCTATGATGAGCTGGATGGCATGTTCTCCGAGCTGGTGGTATGTCGCTACGGCTAAGGTTTCCTTTGGTTCAGCTGGTGGCATGTCGCCAACGCTCTGGGTTTCCTTTTATTTCAACTCATGCAACCTGTCCACCACGTGGGCACCAAAACTTTCACGACAAAGATATTCTAACTGGCACTCCCACTGGGATGTAATGGTCTAGGTGCTTTTTGTGCCTAAATGGCACCCGTTGACGTTCTAAAAGTGAAGTTTGCTGCATCCGTGTCTCTAATCTCACTGATAAACA
Source organism: Argentina silus (assembly GCF_951799395.1). Lineage (NCBI taxonomy): Eukaryota > Metazoa > Chordata > Actinopteri > Argentiniformes > Argentinidae > Argentina > Argentina silus. Next base: position 3,214,565 of record NC_139671.1, read on the forward strand.
TGCCTTGGTGAGAGCAAGAAATGTATTTAGCAATGCGCAATTACTACATTGCGAAATTTGTATTTCTATAGTTTTGTTTTTACGAAACAAAGTCTTACAGTTTGAGCTTCTTCGAGAGGCAGCAGGATTTGATTGAAGCACAGGCTACCGCCGTCTTAAATTGACAGATATCTTGCAGGAGGACTGATGTCTTGCACTCCCCTGAGGCTTAGTCTAATATAATACATTTATAGATGCACTCATGCCTTGAGTTTGTTGGTGCAGTAGCGTTGAGACAGATTCTTCTGTGGATTGTAGAATACTGGATACTTAAAACATTGCACTGAAAAGTTATAATGCCCATGGCCATAATCTGAGGTTTTGAGAGAGGTACATAAACACTGCTAGTAGCTCTACCTGGCCCTCTCATAGTCTATAGGTGGATTGTCCGCCGGAATACCTATGCAGTCCTTTCAGGCCTTCACGCGTGCCGAGGGAGTAGGAGCCAGGGGTTGTATTTTGGTTTCGTTTGGACTGCCATTCTGACTCCATCTCTGTCTCTCACACCCCGGCTCTCTGTCACTGCCAGCCTATGTGGACCTCCGGCGTAGTTGCCCCACTAATGTGGCCACCAGATCGATTTGCACATCAATTGAACCCATTGAGAAGCCATGTCTTGGCAGCCGCCTCCTAAATTGCTTGTTTTTGTCTGGCCTGCCCTCCCCGCCTCTCTTCAGCCTCCATTGAATAAGTGGAGTGTGACTACAAAGGGGGCTTCCACCCAATAACCGCGAGTCTCCCCTTTTGCCAGATTAAAACCCCATGTAGTGTGAGATAATCTAAAATAAAGAAAAAAGAAAAAAGGACATGTTCTTACGGTTTTGAGCCTCTGTTGTTGCGAAGCCTCAAATGGCCGCTGCACTAATGCGCTAATATCGCTGACCGTGCCTTTCATTTGACCACAACTGAGTGGTTCTATTCCTGTACCTGACACTAGCTGCCCGTATCTGCTCTTACCCAATGGTTTGGATGAATAAAGTGCCGCTGTCACCAAGACAGCCATATAACCCGTCCTAGAAGTCTGATTCAGTGTGATTCAGTGTGAGTCTACAGAACTGCTCAAGACAAGCTAAGGAACGACTTTTCCCCTTTAAAAGGGGAAACGCATAATGACGGTATTGTCATGTAACAATGCAGCACACAGTATCCTCGTAGGAAACTGAATCAATTCCATGCAAGATTGAGATGATGAGGAGCGCTATTCTGTTGTCATAATTGAATTCGGTTTGCATGCTATGGCCACAATACGTTTCTCTGTCCTTTGTCATTGGAGTCACTAAGTTGAATCACAGGGCACATGGTTTTAGCTCGCTGCCATCGGCCTATTAAATAGCATTAAGCCTGTGCTGATATGCATTAGGCAAACATGGGGGGGGAGATGGAATGAAAATATTCTTCGCTGCACAATAGGACTTTTTTATGTTATGGGAGGGAGCTGCGTTCATGTGGGGATTTCCCAAAGACTAAGGCCCGGGGATCAGTTGCATATAGTGGATGTCTGTGTGTTTGGTGAAGTGTGTTTGGTTTCAACTGCAGTGTGTCCCAGACAGGGGGAGTTGACAGGGGGAGTTTATTTTTACATATTAATATATACAATTACCTCCAAAAGGCCACTTGAATTTGCGATCATATGAACAGTTCTGAATGGTAGCCTTGTGTCGGTTTCAGGATTCTCAAAACAGTATACCCCCAAAGTACCTGCTACACCGATAATATTTTAATAACGTTTTTTTAATTTTTTTATAAATTCCTTTTAAAGTGTAACCGCAACCCGACTCTGAACACACCCAACTCTGAGCACACCAAGACACTGTAAACGTACGGTGTCTTGAGTTACCTCTCAACAGTGCAATGAATATAAGGATAGGAATAAAACAAAAATAGAATAATAACAATACAATACACAATATAATATCAAGTAATAACAGGGCGTGACTGGGGTTTTTTAATGATCTTTCAGGCCTTCCTCAGAGACAACACAATAATAGCACATTACAATAGTAACACAACACAATAGCATATCTTCACATCTCTCAAGCATGTATTCAGATTCAGAACAGTTTGCTTCTCGGTTGCCTTGGACTATGGTCCATTGGAACTAGTTAGGAGAAGCCTATCTGGTGAGGTCATCAAAAGAGGCTTCGGCCCCCATTCCTAAGTGGCTCCAACTCGTCCCTGCCTCACAGCACCAACTCACCAGTTACTGTGGCTGAAGCTCTGATAGCTCTGGTTTCCCTTAACACACCATCAGTCATAACAAAACATGGGAAGACTTAAGGGCCTGAACATATAAAGTCCTCCTAAAACCCTGCTTGGGTATTAAGAGACTTAGAAGAGCCTTCCCCCCCCCCGTTTTTCAGCAGGTTCCCATGGCCATTAGGCTAACCCGTAGGTTTCTACCCTCACCCAGTAGACACACATGACGAATCACAGTGAAGGTCAGATGTCTCCTGGAGACTCTTTTATTTCTTAGTAGCTCCTGTGCCTTGGGTGGTGGGACTGCAGGTCTGCCAAAGAATGTGCACACTGTGGGTTACAACAACAATGCAGGTACTACTTTAACAATTTCACAGGTCCGCCACGGCCCTATATGAAAAAGCACTCCCCAAAATAGATTGGAGGGAGTTTGCACCATATTTATTACTCTAGTCCTTTCCTGCATCCACCACAACATTGACATGGGACATTGTGTGGAAAGTTGAGCGGGTTGGCTTTTTGAACGAAATACTCATGACATGTATACTTATTTTAAAAGGACACAACCGTATCTAACTTTAGTCATATGCAAGTCATTACTCCAGCAAATGTTTTCATGACTTCACAATGGCCTATACTGTAGCAGATAAAGATCACGGAGAGAAAAGGGAACGCTTTGTTTTGGTTTGAACGTGCTGTTGTTGTGATTCCTCAGAATGCTGATGGCTGCTTTACATGCATGAAAAGCAGTTGAACGAGGGCACATATCTGGGAGAGGGGGAGGAATAGGAATTGGGTCAGTGTTTCGAAGGAGACAGCCAGTTTGAGACGGACTGACAGCAGCAGTAAACAACAGCCTGGCATTGTTGACACTTTGTTTACCATCAGATGGAAGAAGTGGGTTGAAGGAAAAGGCAGAGAACAGTCTGCAGACTATTTTCTGGTTAATAATATGCCATTTAGCTGACGCTTTTATCCAAAGCGACTTACATTGCAGCGAGTGCGTACGTTTCAGTATATATGGTCCCAGCGGGAATTGTTGTTGTTATCAGAGGTTTGTGGCAGAGGCTGTGGTGCCTGGTGAAAGAACACTGTTGTTTTGCACAGTGGGGCAGGTTTCCCTCAGGACAGTCATGAGCACAATTTTGCTCTGGCTCCCAAATATTGACATGCTCTTACTCTTAAGCGGGTTACACACAGGAGTGTTAGCCGCTAGGGGGTCTGTTCATGTTCAGTTGAAGCTGGGTGGCGGGGGTGAGGGTTCCCTAAGCGGGGGTGAGGGTTCCCTAAGCGGGGGTGAGGGTTCCCTAAGCGTTGCCATCAAAAAGTTCATGGGTGAGCGATGGTAGCACAGCAGTATCGCCACAGCAGTAGCAATTCAACTTGAATTTTCCACAAGTTTTATTTGAGATATTTCACCGTGGCAAAACAACCACCAGGGGGCATTCTAAAGAATTGGCAATGTGTTGTGAAACAGTAGCTCATATGTGCATCTCCACTTGCCACATTTGTGAGCTGGTATTCATTTTATATTTTATTGTCATTTTAATTGTTAATTGCCTTTCATTCTTTGTTTGTTCCATACTCATGTGGCCGGACTTGCTGTCTATTCTAAAAAAAAAAGTCCGGGAGAGATTTTTTTAACATTTTGAGCAATGCTAGAACGGCTCGTAAAATATCTAGGTTCTGGGCTAAGGTCAAAAAGTGGTCTGATAGGAAAAACTAAGACTTCATCAATATCAATACCACACAATAGAACTAAATTCAGAGTATGTTGATGGCAGTGGGTATGTAATGGGACAGAGCAGCATTTCTTCTTCTTTTGGTTTCTATACTCCAAAATGGTATTTGTGTACATATTGGTTTCACCATTAACATTTTTGGGAGACATAGTCCCCCTGTTTCAAGCCAACAAAAGTGATAGATTTACCAAATTTTAGCACTCATGTTTTGTATTTGGTCAACAATCCTTTGCAAGTCTCCTCTTCAGCAAATTAAATGCATGTTCGTCTGTGACGGCCTCTACTCATGCAAGTTGACTCGAAAAGCCTCGATAGGTCGAAGTCCTGTACATGTAGCTGTGTTCTGTTGGTGTCAATTTATGATAGTTATTTTTAGCCTATCTTCAAATGGGCTCCACATTTAGACTTTGTTCCCCGTTGAGATGTCCAAAATGAATGTTATCTTGTTATCTCGCCACCACAAAGTGATTAATAAGTGATTGTGTGGAACTGTAGATGATAGATCTGGTGTATTTTTAGGATACTCACACTGACTCATGTTTCTGCTTCTCTCTGTCCGTCTCTCTCTCTCTCTCTCTCATCCCCCATCCACTTCCATCTGTCATGTTTATACAGGATGAACTGGACCTCACAGAGAAACACAGGGAGGCCATGTTCAACCTGCCTGCTGAGAAGAAATGGCAGATCTACTGCAGCAAGAAGAAGGTAAGGTAGTGTCCTGGTGTCTCCAGGTGTCTGCGTACGTACTCCGGCTGGGATTCAGTAAGTTGCAAATAATGGCTGTCGCATTGCTCTTTCAGAAGTGCGTAGCAGTGTGTTCTGGGCGGAGGGATGGAAAAGAAAACATTGTTGTTTTGTGAGCACTTCTGTGGCCCAGCAGGGTGCATAAAACCAGCCCAAACAACTGAGCTATTAGTTTATAGTTGCCAGTATGAACTAATATTTGTAGACTAGGCCTACATAGCCTAGCGCTACTTTAATTCATGTGGATTCATACATTTACTTTGCTTTATTTGATAGCATCATTTAAAAGCAGCCCACAGAAAAAGTCCACCCCACACAGTCAACAGGGAGATTTTGATTGGCTCACCTTGCAATGCTCCCCTTCCCAGCCAGGCGTAGTGGAATAAGCTTATGTCACTCACTCGCTCCCTCCTTTCCTCCCCTAACTGGTGTCAAACTGTGCCTGTAATAGCACACCTGAGGTTACAGGTCACGATTCGGTTTGCAATTTCCTCAAACCTCCGACGATCGGATGTGCAGATGAAAACAACATTTTCTGCTCCCGGGCGGCAAAACAGCTCGGCCTGCAGCATCTGCCGTGTTCCAATTAATGGCCTAATTAGGAATCGTGAGGAGGCCTGCTACTGCATCTACAAAACAAGTCCCACAAATGCATGTGCCCTCAATAGGAAGGGAGAAATGCTTGCACTTGCTTTTT